>NC_083233.1:62404328-62731359 GCF_032191835.1 Heteronotia binoei
ACAGCTAACACGCATCTGAATTTTCAACACTAACTTTCCAGAAAGACATGTAGTTCTTCTGCCCTGTCTTTTATTTTGTTACTTCAAAGCTGAAATCTATTCTAACCGACCAGACAAAACTTTTGTTCCCAGCAATAAAGATTAGGTCAAGTTATGATGAGCCAACCTGTCTCAAGAAAGAATCAGTCTGAGCCTACCCAAATGTAGTTAATGCTGGGCTGAGAGAGCAGGATTTCCTCACCCTTGAGTGATGACATCATGGAATGGGAGACTTAGAGAACGAAGGGTAGTCTGTTTTATGCTTATTCTGGAGACAGGATGTGCTCATGACTACGTCAAGCCTGGCATTTGCTCCGTCTGCTTTATTTTCTCCTGTCATCCTAGAAAGCCAACTATGCAACAGCATGGAGCATGGCACCTGGGCACAAAACTCTGCCACTGAAGAGCAACAAGCACACAGGGCAGTGCCTAAACAAATAACCTTTTCAACAGAACGGAGACAGAATTTTGAACACTGAATGCGGCAATCTGCACTTGCCCATTTCAATTCAGTTTCTCCCTTGAGAGAAAATGATTTCTTCTCATATCCATTTCTGTTTCCTGACGCTGAATTTCCCCCACTAAAAGTAATTTTTGAACATTTCTGCCTGAGTTGTGTTTTTTATTATTATTATTTTATTTACTTCAGGTATACCCTGCCTTTTCCCACAGTGGGGACCCAAAATGGCTTATAACATTCTCCCCTCATCTATTTTATCAACACAACAAACCTATGAGGTAAGTTAGGCTGAAAGTATGCGGCTGGTCCAAGATTACCCACTGAGCTTCTATAGTAGAATGGGGATTCAAACTTGGGTCTCTCAAATCCTAGTCCACTACATCACACATAAATACATGCAGGGCTTTTTTTTGAGCAGGAATGCACAGAAATGCAGTTCCGTCTGGCTTGGCATCAGGGAGTGTGTCCTAATAGGCAAATGAGTTCCTGCTGGGCTTTTTCTACAAAAAAAGCCCTGTGTGAAACAATGGTGATGTCAGGGGTGTGGCCTAATATGCAAATGAATTTCTGCTGGGGGTTTTCTACAAAAAAAAAAAGCCCAGAAAGCATGTATGCAAAAACAGCACATAAATGATATAGTATAGTGTATAACTGCTGCTGATATCCCATCCTTCCTGTCAGGAACTCAAGGCAGTGAATATTCTTTCTAGGTCATCTTCACAACAATCTTGTGGGGTAGGTTCAGCTGAAAGAAAGCAACTGGCCCACAGTCACCAAACGAGCATCATGGTAGACTGGAGATCTGAACCCAGGTCTCTTCAATACCAGGTTACACGCAATCAACTATACCAGACCAATTCTAAGAAGGCAGGGAGAAAATCCAACCCTTGCATGGTTGGCTAAAACTCCTTCTCTCTTAACATGCCAAAAGTTTTTAAGACACAGGAGTAAGAGTTGTGGACCCAAGAATCACAGCATGCACTCAGAGAAACAACCCAGGTTACATCCGTTTAATACAGCATCGCCTGAAGGATTCTTCCGAGGAAAGACCCAGAATAGAATTACACAGCAGTTCTGGTTGAATTAGGAATCTGACTGGTTTGCTTTGCACTATAATCCCACATTATTGGTTTTTTAAAAAGAAAAACCTCTCCCAGATTTTATAAAGAAAGCCTAACATGACAAGATGTTACACAAAAGTCAAGAAAACAAAACAACTTGTCTGAATGCAACACTGTTCAGGTGTCATCAACGGAGGGTTTGACTGACACCGTGGGATAGCAATGCATATTGTATAACTTTCCCAGCTGACTGATTGGCATAGTTTGGAGACAGGGAGCTGAACTTCACTTTGTAGGATTAGGGCAAAGAACATTCCTGCTGTCAGCCACACAGAAAGCTACAGAGTAATTCTAATTCTTGTTGCAGAGGTTATTTTCTTCATATTAATTTGGGGGGGGGGGAGGTTGATTAAGGAAAGGTGATTTTAAGACAGGCAGCTGATGAGAATCAAGGCAGTGTTCAGTCACAAGGCCGTTGCAGTGTGTGGGGAACCCCTAACCTTGCTGGAAACCCTGGCTAGTGGCACTGCAGGCATGGGAGCATCTCCTGGCAAGTGGTTGCTGATTGGCTGGCTGGTAGGGGAAGCTAGCCAGTCAGTAACCACGCACTGAGTGACACGCCCAGCGCTCACCTGTAAAAGCAGGGATTTCCCTCCACAGTTGCAGTCTGCCATTCAGATCAGAGAATCACTCCACTAGCAGCCACTGCTATTTAGAGGCATCAGTCCATGCATAGGATAGAAATATGAAGCTAAGCAAGCAAGGGGGTGGGATTAACAGGTCCACTCTTGCAGCAATTGAGCAAATGGTGGTCTGCGGAGGTTAATGAAGACACTCAAGCTATAGCCACACTGCATACTTAAACTGATCTGCCTAAAGGGCGGTAGAAAAGAGCACAAGTGCAGTAGCACCTTAAAGACTAACAAATTTGTGGCAAAGGGTGAGCGTTTCTGAGTCATGGGTATCTGAAGAAGTGAGCAGTGACTCATGAAAGCGCATCCCCCACTACAAATTTTCTTAGTCTTAAGGTACTACAGGACTCTTGCTCTTTTCTATTGCCACAGACAGTCTAGTATGGCCAACCCATCTTGAGCCCTCTTCAGGGCAGATTAGCTGTTATGGTCCTGCAGGACAATGGACTGAGAAGTCACCCCAAAATTAGAGCTACTGCAATCCCAAGTGAGTGGAAGCCCTTGCCCCATGCCAAGCAGGCATCAGCCACTGCCATCACAAGCTGGCAGCCTCAGCTCTGTGCCACACAGGGAAGGAGGCATACAGATGAGCTCCGCATGGTGAAGGAGACATACAGCCAAGGCCCCCATGGGCTGAGGCCCTTTTCTTGGACATTTTTTTCCCTGCTCAGTGCACCCCATTTGTCTTTCTCCCTACTGAGAAGGCTTGGGAGCACCACAGGATTCTTAGTAACCTTGCCAAGCTATTTCCAGGCTTTCTGGAACAATTAAACTGAAATAATACCAATATTAAGCTTGTAATGTGGGTATACTGTAAAAGGTGGTGTCTTCAGCTCTGAAGTTGCCGCTGGTCTCAAGGAAGACCCCTGCGCTGCACCCCACCCCACCCAGCTCCTTTGGAATATGAAATTGCATGCAAAGCATGATGACATCACAAAAATGACATCATCAAGCAGGCCAGGGGATGGAGGAGCACGGTATGCAAGCCCTTGCATTGCAGGAAGCCTGAGCAGGGTGGCAGGAGAGCCAATGCTAGTGTACTGCGCTCCTTGCAAGCCCCGGATCTGGCTCATCAGGGAAGAGAGGGGGTGCCCAGCAGTGCCCCCAGGCAGGGTGACGCCCTAGACAGCCACCTACCCTGCCTACTCCCACATGCCGGCTCTGGCTGATCTTGTTTTCCCTGCAGTTCTCATGGCTCTTATTGGGTTAGATGGTTTTAAATGGGGATTGGGCAGATTTGTGGATGATAAGCCTCTCACTCACTATTCACTGTCATAGCCAGGCCTCAGATTCAGTAGGAGCTCACAGGAGCACAGCTCCTGAACCTTTCTGAGAATTCCTCCTCCTCCTTTTTTGAGTTCCACCTCTTTGTCCATTGAATAGTATGTGCAGCTGCATAACAATCCCTGGATGAGCTCCACCACCTATTTTTCTACAAAATGACTCCTGGTCATAGCAGAAAGATGACCTTGCTGGCCAAAGGCTAAATGCCCCTCAGGGGCTGGAGAGCAGGCTATGCCTTGTTGTACTGGACTGGCTGCTGTGGGAAAGAGGCAGGGATTTTTTGTAGCAGGAACTCCTCTGTATATTAAACCACCTGATGTAGCCAATCCTCCTGCAGCTTGCAGTTGACCCTGTACTAAGAGCCCTGTAAGCTCTTGAAGGATTGGCTACATAAGAGGGGTGTGGCCTAATATGCACAGGAGTTCCTGCTCCAAAAAAAAAGCCCTGGAAAGAGGATATTGGATTTGAAGGACTGTTGGTCTGATTAGGATTCCAGGTCCTCCTCGGCTACTGGTGGGGGGTAACCTGCTAGATTCAGGTTAGTAAACTCCTGGAGATCTGGGAGTGGAGCACAGGGAGGACCTCACTGAGGTACAATGTCATACAGCCCACCCTCTAAAGCAGACATTTTCTGCAGGGGAAATGATCGTTATACTTTGGAGATGAGCTGTAATTCCAGGGGATCCCCAGGTCTGATTTAGCATGTCTTATGTTCTAGCTGTCAGAAGGCTGGTTGAAGCTCATTTAAAGACATTACAACAGCACCTGACAAAGAGAGCAGCTCTTCTCAAAAACTTATGTTACAATAAGATTGTTCGTCTTAAAGGTGCTACTGGACTCTTTGCTATTTTATTACAACAGATGTTGACAGATTGTGTTCTTTCATACCAAAATAAGGACACATCCTGGTGTCCGTCCTGTGAATTTTCACCTCAAAAATAACCCAGCCCTCTGTGTGAACGTAAGAGAAGCCATGTTGGATCAAGCCAATGGCCCATCCAGTCCAACACTCTGTGTCATACAGTGGCTAAAAAAACAGGTGCCATCAGGAGGTCCATCAGTGGGGCCAGGACACTAGAAGCAATCCCACTGTTGCCCCCCCCCAGCACCAAGATACAAAGCATCACTGCCCCAGATAGAGAGTTGTGTGTGTTTTTAGTCTTCTCCCTAAGGAAGAATAAAAGCTTTGTTACAAGTAGGGTTGCCACCTCCAGGTTATGAAATTCATGAAGATTTGGTGGTGGGGATTGGGGGAACCCTTATTTGGGGAAGAGAAGAACCTAAAGGGGGTATAATGCTATAGGTGGGTGGCCAAACCTGCTTAATGGAAGAGCCACATAGAATAAATATCAGATGTTTAAGAGCGGCAGGAAGGCAGGAAGGAAGGAAGGAAGGAAGGAAGGAAGGAAGGAAGGAAGGAAGGAAGGAAGGAAGGAAGGAAGGAAGGAAGGAAGGAAGGAAGGAAGGAAGGAAGGAAGGAAGGAAGGAAGGAAGGAAGGAAGGAAGATAGATGGGGGAGTGAGGGAAAGGTAGAAAGAAAGCAACTCTAACTTTAAATGCATTATCCAATCTGTCAACCGGCTTGGCTTGGAGATTTAAAGAGAGAAATGCCTTCTCCAAGCTGGCCAACAGAGTGGTGGGGGCCTTGAGAGCCCCACAATATGTGTAAAAGAGCCACATGTGGCTCCCAAGCCACAGTTTGGCCACCCCTGCTATAGTGTCTCCCAGATAACTGATCTCTGTGTCCTGGAGATCATCTGGAGACTAGCAATCCTAGTTTACACCTAGACCAGTGCTAAGGGAAGTGCTGAGTTGACTCCCGCATAGCTCTTGGCACAATTCACCAGTGTTCTCTTGCTCTGAGCATGCTCTCTCTCTCTCTGAACAGAAGAGTGGGGAGGGGGTGGATAGGCCAGCTGTCACAGGGACAGGGGGATTTCAGGCCAGAAACAGATTGGGGGACACAGCTTAGCAGGCTTTAGAAGGTCATTTGGGAAATAAACGACTTCCCTTCCAAACAACAGAGAATTGCCTAAAGGGCCAAAGGTCTCATTTTCCCCCCCTAGGGCAGTAAACCCAGGATTGCCCCCTCCAGGTTGGGAAACTCCTGGAGATTTGGAGGCAAAGCCTGGGAAGGAAAGGTCTGGGGCGGGGAAGGGACCCCGGCAGGGCACAATGCCACAGAGCCCACACTCCAAAGCAGCCGTTTTCTCCAGCGGAACTGACCTCTGTGGTCTAGAGATCAATTCCAGGAGATCTCCAGGCCCCACCTGGAGGTCAGCTAACCCTAGATAAACCAGCATTTGGGCCATGTGCATTCAGAACTGGTTCACAGGGGTTCATTTAGTCCAGCATACCAGTTGCCTGGAAGGCCAACAACAGGACACAGAGGCCGAGGCCTTTCCCAGATGCTGCCTCCTGACAGTGGGATTCAGAGGTTTAGTGCCTCTGATTGTGGAGGCTTCCTTTAGTTACTATGGGTAGCACATCTGTCCAGGGCTTTTTCTGTAGCAAAAGCCCAGCAGGGACTCATTTGTATATTAGGCCACACCCTCTGACATCACTATTGTTTCACACAGGGCTTTTTGTAGGAAAAGCCCAGCAGGAACACATTTGCATATTAGGCCACACCCCCTGATGCCAAGCCAGCCAGAACTGTGTTTCTCCTTTTTAAAAAAAGAAAAAAAGCCCTGGATCTGTCTAATATAAATCTGCATTTGTTTATGAAAAGCCATCTGGAAAATCCAGGGTAAAACTTACAATGGCAGGAATGAACCGCAAAACACTTATCTTATCCAAGCTCCTCTTTGGAGCCTGGGTCTTCCTGTGTCCTTTGCCGCCTCCCCCCCTCCCCCCCCCCCAAAAAAAAAGCCTAAATGATCTTGGATTATTTATGTAAGGGCCGCTTACTCCCACAAGGCTGCCAACTCTGGAACTGGAGTTTGGGGAGGGAAGGAGGGATTTCATTCCCCCAAGCAGATTTGCAGCCCTGCAGAGCAACTTGGCCAAAAATGTGGTGAAAATCTCAGGATGCACACCAAGCCAAGAAACAATGGGTGGTGGAAGAGGATCTGTTCAATAAGGAAGCGCCCTAAAATGGCAATGGGCTAGCAATCGTACCAGTCCACCTTAAATAGGCATGGATGGTGCCCAGCTGTTCCCCTTCCCGCCCCCCCTTCCCTCCGGCTTCCACAGAAGCCTGCAATGTTTAGGCTGAACAATGTCTGTCGCCTTATGGGACAACCTCTCTCCATCCTCATCTCTCTCTCTCTCTCTCTCTCTCTCTCTCTCTCTCTCTCTCTCTCTGAGTGTGAGAGAGAGACAGAGGGAGAGAAAAGAATCCTCCATCTGTTTGCCTGAGAATGTACACACAGTGGAACACGCTAATAAAAATTTCATAACAGTTGCAAGCATGTGCAGAGACACATTCCTTCCCCCATTCAGCAGCATTCCTAGTTTAAGAACCACCACAATATGCTGGAATACATTTCTGTATGCAAATGTGGAGCGGAAGAAGGGGGGGGGGGAAGGAGCAGCCACAGTGGGGAGGGGGGGAATAAAGAAAATGAAGAAGGGCTGAGCTTCTTGTGGGGTATACAGAAGATCCAGATCAGCAGGCAGCAGCGTGAATACCCCAGTCTAGCTTGATTTTGTCAGAGGTTGAAAGCCTAGCTAGGTTGACACAATCAGTTCTTGGATGGGAGGCCACTAAGGAAAAGGAGGAAGAGAAAGAAGAGAAGATTGGATTTGTACCCCATCCTTCACTTGGGAGTCAGAGTGGCTTCAATCCTCTTCCATTCCTCATCAACCATAAAGGTAGGGATGACCATTCTTCCCCACCAGTCGCTGTTGTCCCCGCATCCACACTACAAGAAAAACCCAAGGAGAAAGCAAGAAATGAGAAGATGGTGCTTTCCCCTTCCCCAGTGAGAATTAAGCACAGACAATCCCATGCATCTGGAATGAGGAAGATCTAACATCCAGGTCTGTGGCTGGCTGTGCTTGTGTCAATCCTAACTGTGTTATACACACACATTCTACCACTTTGACACCAGTCATCTGAGCGGAATGCAGATAAAAAATATATATAGCCAATGTTCCCTCTAAGCTGCAAAGTCTTGCGAGCAAAAATTCTACTTTGTGAGCTACTGGCATTAAAGTTGTGAGCTACTGCATAAATTAGTGTGCTGTGGGGTCATCCTTCCTGAGCTAAGACAAACATTTGTGAGCTAGCTCACACTAACTCAGCTTAGGAGGAACACTGATAATGGCCCTGACTTGGGTAACCCAGGCAAGCCCAATCTCATCAGATCTCGGAAGCTAAGGAGAGTCGACTCTGGCAAGTACTTGGATAGAAGATCTTCAAGGAATACCAGCAGTTGGGAGGCAGGGGCAGGCTTTATTCAGCCACCTCCCTGAATACCCTTCATTCCCCGGTAGGGGTCAGTCACCAGAGGTCACCATGACTTCCATGCACACATTAAAATTATAGTATTAATCATGGTGAGTCCTTTGTGCATTTGCAGCTCTTCACTAACTTGTAATTACAACAACTCTGCAAGGTAGCTAAATATTATCCCCATATTGTGGAAAGAAGGGATGCAAGGGCTCAGGCCCAAGCCAACAGCTTCTTTAAGGTCACTGAGAGCAATTCTGAGGTCTACTTAGAAGTTGTCCCATTTTATTCAACCCTGGGAAGGGTGTTTTTAGGATTGTAATCTTTGTGGCAGAGGCAAAAAGCTCTCAGTGAACTTCTTGATTTGTGGAGGGAAGGGGGGGGGGGTGTACCTCCGAGGTCTCAGGTTCAGTCCCTACCTGGACAGATCTCAGGTAGCAAGGCACTGGGAAAACATTTTTCTTGCTTGAGCGAGTAGAGATGTCAGTAAAGACAATCTTGCTGGGGTAGAAAGCTGCTTCATGTGTTCCTAGCTCACTTTCTTAGCCACTCAAATTTCCTGGTTCTCCCCTGCAGGTAAACACCCAAGCAAATCATATAAATGAGTCTGTATTACAACCATACAATTACAACAGACTCTGAATGAGACTAAATAAATGCATATTTTGAGAGCACGGAGACGGAAAGGGTCTATTTAGCCAACTGTGAATAAACAACCTTTCACAGTCAGGCTCCTAGTACGAAGCACATTAGCAAAATATTAGAACACACACAGCCATCCTCTTTAAAAGTCACAGCCCGTTTGGCCCTGTTCTGGCAGGGAGGAAAACACACATTAAGGATGTTTTTATTGTAAGGCACCAGCATTTAGAGGCCTCATGATGTGCCTCGTAAATACCCATTAAAGGGATACTTGCCAAATTCTTGTCTTCAACAAATATGGCAGATTCATCATAGGGTTGCCAACCTCCAGGTGGGGCCTGGAGGTCTCCAGGAATTATGTGTTCTCCAGACCACAGAAATTGGATCTCCTGGAGGAAAGTGCTGCTTTGAAGGGTGGACTCTATGGCATTATGATCCAGTGAAGCCCCTCCTCAAGCCCCACCCTCCTCAGGCTCCAACCCCCCTCCCAAATCTCCAGGAATTTCCAAAGCCAGAGCTGGAAACCCTAGGTGTTCATAATGCTGCTATTTAATAAAACTATATCAAATGGTAAACTGGTTGGTCCCTGTGTGGATAACAAAAATAGCAAAGTCAGGCCACTTGTCAGCGAGTTAAGGCTCTCCGTTTCCTTACATAAGAACATACAAACATAAGAGAAGCCATGTTGGATCAGGCCAATGGCCCATCCAGTCCAACATTCTGTGTCACACAGTGGCCAATATATGTGTGTGTGTGTATATATACACACACACACACACATATACATTTTATTTATTATTTTATTATTTATTACTTTAAATTTTTATCCCACCCTCTCCGCAAGCGGACTCAGGGCAGCTAACAACATACATTTTTACAATTTAACCAATAAAAAACTACAATTTAAAAGTATTTAAAACACTTAAACATTTAAAACATTCCATTGCATTTTTGGTGCTTTATCACTATAATATAATATACATACATACATATACACACACACACACACACACACATACTGTGGCTAATATCCATTGATGGACCTCTGCTCCATATTTTTATCCAATCCCCTCTTAAAGCTGGCTATGCTTGTAGCCACCACCACCTCCTGTCGCAGTGAATTCCACATTCCTTGATAGGCTCCCCAGATATGCAGAAATGTATACTGGGAAATTAACCAAAAGGAGGGGGGCGGCTTTGTAAAAAAAAACTAGCCTGGTGAGGGCATAAGAAGAGTCCTGCTGGATCAGTTACTAAGGAAGGCCAACGAGGGACAGAAGACAAGGCCTGATGTTGCCTCCTGGCACTGGTATTCAAAGTTTTCTGCCTCTGGATGTGGAGGTTTCCCCTTTAGTCAGGAGAACTAGTAGCCATGGATACACCTATCCCCTTTTACAGTAGTCTTCGTTTGTGGCCAGGTTGGAGGGTATGGTATAGCCTAGGAGTGGCCAAACATGCTTAATGTAAAAGCCACATTGAATAACTCTGAGATGTTCGAGAGCCGCAAGACATGAACGTCAGATGTTTGAAAGCCGCAAGATGGATGGAAGGAGAGAGAGAGCTGGAAAGAAAGCAGTTTAAACTTTAAATGCATTCTCTGGCTGACTTGGCTTGGAGAAGTGATTTAAAGAGGCAATGGGGGTGGTGAGGGCTTCAAGAGCCACACAATATGTGTGAAAGAGGCACAATTTGGCCACCCCTGGTATAGCCCACTCTTGCCAGATCTCTGAAGCTAAAGCAGGGTCAGTACTTGGAGGGGAGACCTCCAAAGAAAACTCTGCAGAGGAAGGTAATGGCAAGCCACTTCTGCTTCTCACTTGCCTTGGAAGCCCCTTGGCTGGGCTTGCCCTCAGTCAGCTGTGGTACTTTACACATGCTTGTGGCTATAATTACAAGGCTGAGCCTGTACTAGTAGCAACAGAATACTGAAAGTGGCCAAGGAGCAGCCACAGGGTGGGGGGAGAATTAACCTGCTGAACCTCCTGAGACTCTAGGGTGGGAAATTTGGTCCATTCTGTCATCTCGTGTTCCTTCATGTGTGAACCAGATCTGAGGGTGTAGAAAGCTTCTGCTCAAAATCCACCCATTGCTGGCATGTGTTTCACTCCCAGGAGTGGGGGAAAGAATATTGTTTTCAGAAAAAGCATGGTGATAAAAGGAATTAGAACACTTTTACTGCAAGGAAAATCTAACCAGTCTGGGCCTTTTCTGTTTAGAAAAAAGACCACTCAGGAAGGGGAACATGGTAGACACTGATGAAATGATGAAGCAAGTAGAGAAAGTGGGTTGCGAGAACTTTGTCTTCATCTCTTGAAAAAAACCCTAGAATTTGGAGGTGGCACCCAGTAAAATGGATGAACGCAATTGATTCAGGACAGAAAAAAAAATACTTCCTTACTCAATGAGTAACCATATTGTAGTCATGGCCACTAGCACAGGTGGCTTGAATTTATGGAGGAGCAGTCCATCTGTGGCCACCAGCTGTAATGAGTAAAAGGAACCTCCACCTCTGGAGGCAATAAACCTCTAATACCAGTGCCAGGAGCCTACTTCAGAAGAAGACCTTGGCCTCTGTGCCGTTTGCAGGGCCGGCCCTAGACCATCTGGCACCCTAGGCAAAGCTACCTTCTGGTGGCCTCCCCGTAGTGATAATATCACCGAGTCACATGGGGGGCACCCAGTTCGGTGCCCCCAGAAGGCCACTGCCCTAAGCAATCACCTAGTTTGTCTAGTGGCAGGGTCGGCCCTGCCCGTTTGTTGTGTGCAACTATTTTGTCATTCTGTGAAACTGGATGCTGGACTAGATGGACTGCTAGTCTGATCCAGGGCTCTTATGTTTTTATGAGAGACAGACACTCCATGCTTCAATGCAACTTACAGCTCTCAGCATGTAATGCCATGACCATGTTAAAGGGCCTACATTGGGAAATCCTTACTACTTGTTAGCACTGGTTGTTTTTTTAGATCCTGGTCAGTCCTGAAAAGGGTTGTGGTATCCTGTAAACCTCTATTCTAGCACAAGGCAGGGCGCTGTTATACTCAGTTGCAGGTGGGATAAGGAGGGATAGGGCTCTCAAAATGACCAGCAGGTCCCAGGTTCAATCTCCAGCATCTCCAGTTAAAAAGAACAGTTACCTAGTAGGTTATGTATATCCCCTGTGGTGCAGAGTGGTAAAGCTGCAGTACTGCAATCCAAGCTCTCTGCTGACGTCCTGAGTTCGATCTCGGCAGAAGCTGGGTTCAGGTAGCCGGCTAGAGGTTGACTCAGCTTTCCACCCTCCCGATGTCAGTAAAATGAGTACCCAGCTTGCTTGGGGGAAAGTGTAGGTGAAAAAAAGTCTGCTGTGAAAACGTCATGATGCGATGTCACCCCAGAGTCGAAACGACTGGTGCTGGCATAGGGGACTGCCTTTACCTTTTTTTTTTTGTAGGTGATATGAAAGAGCTCTAGTTGAGGCCCTAGAGAACCACTGCTAGGCTGAGTAGACCATACTGACCTTGAAAGGCCAATGGCCTCTTTCAGTGGGTAAAATAGTTTCACGTGAGCTCCTCAGCTGGTGAGCCTGTGCTTGAGCGCAGATTTGCACCAGGAGCCTCTTAAACCGCTCTGCTACACAGCAGCTGTGCCCTATCTTTTGCTCCCATCCATTGCCTGCACACGCATTGCATTTGCACACAGGCCGGCGAAGGGGCATGTATAGAAGGCAGGCGGGGCTACCACGCGATGCAGCCGCCCCTATTGGACGGCTGCAACAGCCTCCGCAGTCCCTGCCGCCCACCCGAGTCCTGCAAGCCGCCGGCTGCTCCGAGCGCGGGAGCTCCCACGCTGCCAAGGGCGGCCTGCATCTTTAATTGTTATCACTTGACCTCCTGCTCTGCGCTTGTTCGAGGCAGACTTTTAGCAAAGAAAATAACACAAATGAACAACTCCGGGCTCCGCGCGCGCGAGAACTTGAGGACGCCCTAATTTAATTTTAATTAGTGCCGACTTCTGCTCGCCTCGTTAATGAAAACAGGGCTCATTAGGAAGGCTAATTGACGACCCCTAGAGGGAGGGGAGCCCGGAGACTGCGTGGTGGAGGCCCCAGGCAGCCGGCCCAAGAAGCCTCCCCCCCCCCCCCCGCCCCATGAATGCAACTCGATGATTGATTCAGGCCCGGGGGCTGCTCGGCGCTGGCTGAGCCGAGTCCCTGGCGGCCAGAGAAGGAAAGCCGGATTGTTTCCTGCCGAGGAATCCCTGCTTCGACGGCGGGCGGCAAGCCTCCCCTTGCTCCAATGCTGCCTATTAAATTACACCAGAGGGCTCTTCTGTTTTCGGTCCCGGCAAACCGTGGTCGCTGGTTTTCGACGTTTCAGGCCACTTTGGTGCAAATAGGGTTGCCAGTCCCCAGGTGGGGGCAGGGGATCCTCCGGCTTGGAGGCCTTCTTCCTCTTCACGGCCATCAGAAAGCTAGGGCGGGGGGAGGGAGATGTCTGCTGGACACTCCATTATTCCCTATGGAGACCGATTCCCGTAGGGAGAATTGATCCACGGGTCTGGGGGGGGGCTGTTTTTTGAGGTAGAGGCACTAAATTTGCAGCATAGCATCCAATGCCACTCCTCAAAACACCCTCCAAGTTTCAAGAAGATTGGACCAGAGGGTCCACTTCTATGAACCCCAAAAGAAGGTGCCCCAACCCATCATTATTTCCAGTGGAGGGAAGGCATTTAAAAGGTGTGTGGTCCCTTTAAATGTGATGGCCAGAACTCCCTTTGGAGTTCAGTTGTACTTGTCACGATCTTGCTCTTGGCTCCGAAGTCTCCTGTCTTTGCCCCCAAAGTCCCCAGATATTCTTTAATTGAACCTGGCAACCCTAGGTGCAAAATGTTTGGTGTGAGTTGCTAGACTGGTCACACTTCCAGGCTTCCTGCAGGTCTCTTAAGTTAAATAGCGAGAAGCAGATGCACAGATGGCCTGGAGTGTCAAGGTATGTTCAGGTGGAGCCTGGAGAGATCCTGGAATGAGAGCAGCTCTCCAGACGGCAGAGGTCAGTTCCGCCTGAAGAACCAGCTTGGTGTAGTGGTTAAGTGTGTGGACTCTTATCTGGGAGAACCAGGTTTGATTCCCCACTCCTCCACTTGCACCTGCTGGAATGGCCTTGGGTCAGCCATAGCTCTGGCAGAGGTTGTCCTTGAAAGGGCAGCTGCTGTGAGAGCCCTCTCCAGCCCCACCCACCTCACAGGGTGTCTGTTGTGAGGGGAGAAGACATAGGAGATTGTAAGCCGCTCTGATTCAGGAAGAAGGGCGGGATATAAATCTGCAATTCTTCTTCTTCTTTTCTCCTTTGGAGAAAGACCTCTGTCACAAAGCTAAGAAGTGCTAGTCTCAGACCATCCTCAAATCTCCAAAATTCTTTTTTAAATCAGCTTTTCACCCTTTTGTTTTTGTAACATCCATCCTGAAGAAGAGTTCTAGTCAGCTCCAAAGCTTGCAGGTTGTTTTGTATTAGTTTAGTGGGTCCTTTAAAAAGATATTGCATGGGTTTTGTTTTCAGTTTTTGCACAGATCACTATAACTACAGCTTTTTTCCTGCAACATCTTAGCCATTCTGCCAGGCTTTGATTTCCATGTTTTATAGGTGGGTGTAGCCAAAAATTTGCTGCAAGGAGGCTTTAAACAAGATCAGGCAAATTTAAGTTTAATTTGATTTATACCCTGCCCTCCCCGCTAAGGTGGGCTCAGTAATTTCCCACTAATGTCCATTATTTTTATTTATTGATGTTTTAATTAATGGGGGATCCAGATTGGCTTGCATTATTCTCTTCTCCATTTTATTTTAAGAACAACCCTGTGAGGTAGGCTAGGGTGAGACTGGCCAAGGGCCACCCAGCAAGTTCCTATGGGAGAGAGGGGATTCAAACCCAGTTTCCCAGATCCTACTCCCAACATTTTAGCCTCTACACCTCATTGGCTCTCCCATTAAGGTTTTCAACTCTAGACTGAGAAATTCCTGGAGATTTTAGGGGCACATCATAGGAGGCAAGAGATCTTAGTGGGGTATAATACCATAGAGTCCAGCCTCCAAAGCAACCATTTTCTCCAGAGGAGGGGAAATGGTCTCTGTTGCCTGGAGATCAGTTGTAATTCCAGAGATCTCCAGACCCTGCCTTGTGTTTGGCAACCATTCTTCCCCCACCAATGACCAGGCCATTCTAAGCCTAAATAGGAAGTTCTCACTCTGTGTGCATATCTGAAAAGCCTAAAGGCTCCCATGCACATATGCTCTTTATGTTTGCTTGGCTTATTTTCAAATTACTTTGGGATTTAAAGGGTTCCCCCCCCCTTTTAAGATTTTTCTTTTTCTGATTCCGTGATACAGCTTCTCATGCTATAACTTGCCATGATAAATAATAATTATTAAACAAATAAATATATTTAATGAATGAAACCCTAAACATGGGGACTGTCATGCGCTCAGATAGGAAGGGTATGTATGTGAGAAGAGAATGCTTTCCAAGTGTTTTAAACACAAAGATTGAAGCAGTTAAATACAGGCCATTATTTTAAATATTTACATCCTCTCCCATTCAGTGCTTGAGGCAGCTCCCACTCGCTATTAAATCTACATTAAAAAAAAAACCACCCACAATTTTAAATCACTAAGGGCTGGATCCAGTTGTCAGCTGTTGTACATCTTCTCTCCCAGTTTCCATTCTCTACAGCCCCCACCCTGCAGGGGGTTTTATCCATGTATGTACCATGATCTCTAGCACAGCCGTTGTTTGGTAGTCAAAGGGAACCTTTCCTTCTTTATCACAACCAGAAAAGCTGGTTTGATCCAGCCCAAAGTCTTCCAATGTGGAATCAATGAAATATGAAGCACAAATGACCTCAGCTCCCAAATGAGTATCTGTATAAGAAAGCTAAAAGCTGCGATCACACACGCTAAATAATGCACTTTCAATCCATTCTCAGTGCACTTTCCAACTGGATTTTGCCAGTTCACACAATAAAATCCAGTTGGAAAGTGCACTGAAAGTGGATTGAAAGTGCATCGTTTAGTGTGCGTGATCGCAGCCCAAGTTTTGTGTGTTGCTCTTGTCCCTGACCTGGATGACCCAAGCTAGCCTGGCATTATCTTGGAAGCTAAGTAAGAGTGACCCTGGTGGTTAGGACTTGGATGGGAGACCACCAAGGAAGTCCACAGTTGCTGTGCAGAGGCAGGCAATGGCAAACCACCTCTGAAATCTTTTGCCTTGAAAACCCTGTGGGGTTGCCATAAGTCAGCTGCAACAATGGCACTTTCCACCATATTGTCCTTGAAGACCTTTTTCATTTTACTCATTTGCATTGCTGGCATTCCTGGTTGGTTGGTTTCATATGTCCTCGAAATTGCATATGGAATGTCATATGCAATTTGCCACCAAAACAGCATTCAGCATGGAGTACGTTGAACAGGAAACATCAGATGCAAGAAAACATCACCAAACAAAAATAACGGTTTTGAACTACACTAAGGGGAAATAAAATTAAAATGGGGGGGGGGGGGGGAGGCACTATTCATTTAGTTATGCCCCACTTTTCTCTCCAGTGGGGACCAAAGCGGCTTGCAAAATATTATAATTCAAATAAATGGGGGGGGGAATCAATAAAATATGCCACATTTTGGACTATTCCTGGATATGCTGTTCTGGCTTGCTCAGGCTACAGGCAACAAGCTATTGGCCAAGAGCCCTGTGGCTTTTCCCAAAGGCCACACCCAGGCTAAATAGAGGATGAGGTTCATGGCAGAGGCAGATTGGCTGAAAAGACACCAGGAAAAGTTCTGGTGGGCCAATGATCCGGGCAGCCCCCCTGGCCCCAAGTTCTGGGAAGCCTCTGGGAAAGCCAGTTTGGTGTAGCGGTTAAGGGTATGGACTCTTATCTGGGAGAACCAGGTTTGATTCCCCACTCCACTTACAGCTGCTGGAATGGCCTTGAGTCAGCCTTAGTTTTCATAGGAGTTGTCCTTGGATGGGCAGCTGCTGTGAGAGCCCTCTCAGCCCCACCCACCTCACAGGTTGTCTGTTGTGGGGGGAGAAGATATAGGAGATTGTAAGTCGCTCTGAGTCTGATTCAGAGAGAAGAGCGGGGTATAAACCTACAGTCGTCTTCTTCCCCTGTGTGAAGTAGGCAGAGGCAAAAACCCCAGCCCTGTATGAGGCAAGTACAACTTTGGTCTTCTGCCCTCTGCTCTGCTATCAGAGGGTTGGGACTTCCTTCCAGGGCCATTTTTGCCTTCCAGTCCACCTCAGGTCCTCAATCTGGATAAAAGTTGGCATAGGGTTGCCAGGTGGGGGCTGGGTTGCTAGCTCCAGGCTGGGAAAGGATGAGGACTTCAGTGGGGAACACTTCCATAGAGTCCAAAGCATCCGTTTTCTTTGGGGGAGCTGACCTCTGTAGTCTGGAGCTGAGAGGTAATTCCAGGGGGTCCCCGGGTCCCACCTGGAGGTTGGCATCCCTGTTTGCAGTTCTGAGAATCTCTGACCTGTCCTTCAGTTGCATTTCTCAGCTATCATTCCCACGGGATAACTGCAGCATATTAAAAATACCACCAAGGCCTTCTGTTCTCCGAAACGGCAGCAATCTAGTGGGTTTGAATACGTGTTTGTGGACATGTCCGTCTGAAAAGGGAATGCAACTGCTGCCTTGGGTTCCCTTTTGAACAGGCAGATGAAATGTTTGGAATGGCAGGCAGAGAAAACGAACCTGAGCCTCCCCATCCCCGCATGCCAAGTATTGTGGCAAAGTTGTTTTTTCTTCCTTGAAGGGGAAAAAAATGTGAAAAGTGATTGACAGCTCCAAGGAGACTGAATTTAATCTTCCGAAGTTGTTGGTGAAAGAGCGAACAAATGCAAAATGGATTTTTGGACCAATCTGCTCTTTCTTTACAACTTAATGAGATTTGCTGAACTCAGGCCACCGGCTGCTTTGTTGCTTACATTTAATATTGGCGTCTGGTACGTACGTTTCTCTTGAGTAGCTGCCGATGTCCAGAGATTTCACTTATGGATGCTGTTTTGTTCAGAAGTAATTACATTGGCTCTCTTTCCCCGTGTGTACAGCGGTCATTACGTTACAACATTGACTTCCCTAGGTGAGTCCTCTCAGACAGTTATGGAATCAAACCTGTCCCTATGGACAGGGCAGCGGTATGGTGTAGTGCAGAGGGCCCCAACCTGTTTTATCCCAGGGACTGGCCCCAGGGCTGGCCAGCCCACTGTGGCCCCAGAGTCAGCGCCCCCCCCACCCCCCTGCGGCGCCTTCTCACCCGTTTCTTCCTCGCTCTTCTGCCCTGCCCCCCGCAGCCTTGCCGCCTGCCCCCACGCAGCCTCACCGCCTCCTGTTTTTATCACTTTAAGGCCAGGAAGGTGAAATGCCTTCCAGACCGACCCCCCCCCCCCCCCCCCGCTGATCAACTGATCCAATCAGCCGGGAAAACTATGGCCACACGGCTGTTTCAGTGGTCGCTCGCCGCTGCCGCCGCTGTGGTTTCCCCCACTGATTGGATCAGCTGATCAGCAGGGGGCAGAGGAGGTCGACCTGGAAAGCGCTTCATCGCACCTTCCCTGGCCTTAAAGTGGTATAAATGGGGGATGGTGAGGCTGCACGGGGGGTGGGCGGGTGGTTGCACGGCCCACCTGGAAACAGGCCATGGACCGGTACTGGTCCGGGGGTTGGGGACCCCTGGTGTAGTAGACAGAATCTTGGACTTAGATGAGGGAGATCCGAGTTCATTGATCTGGCCAATCTCTGTTTCTCGGGATAAAAAGAGCAGATGATGCCTTGCACAGATGGGCTATAATAAATAGGCTTTAATCATTATCCTCAGCAATAAAAATGCTTGGCGTTGGCCTGCAGTCGTTCCTCAGCTCCCTAACTGGTATGCTCATCCTAGGAATGTATTATCATTGCCGTGGTAGATGCAAAATAAGTTCTTCTGAGCCTGTGCAGAATGCATTTCTACTCAGGAATCACAGCCACCGACCTATTAGTTCACGACACTTTCTGCTGTATTCCTTCTCTGAAAAGGTGGCTTCTCCCCTCCCCTTCAAATGACTCCCCAACAACCCTGTGAGGTAGGTTAGACTGACAGAAAGTGGCTAACCCAAAGTCAGCCAATGAGCTTCATCTGAATCCAGGACTACACAATGTTGGCTTGCCCTACCTCTCAGATGGTGAGAAAGAGCTTTCACCAGGGTAACAGTTACGCCTTTCATGCGTGTTGGAGACCAAGAGTCTACCACTTGTACAGCATAGGTATATCCACGGCCTCACTGATTTGTTTGGGGATCTTCCACAAAGGCACAGTTGGGAGGATTCTTGATATTGGGGGTGGGAAATGGTTCAGTCCTGAGCATCTCCAGTTAAAAGGATCACATGAAAAGATGAAGTTGCCATATACTGATTCAGACCATCGGTCGGTCAGGTCAAGATGGTCTACTCTGACTGGCAGCAGCTCTCCAGAGTCTCAGGCAGAGGTCCTCCATATCATCTATGACTGGATCCTTGATGGAGACCCTGGGGACTGAATCTGGGACTTTTGGCCTACAAATCAGATGCACTGCCACTGAGCTATGTCCCCCTCCATATTGGGTACAGTGTTCCCTCTAAACTGAGTTAGCGACGTGAGCTAGCTCACAGATTTTTAGCCTCCAATTCACACATTTTTTCTTAGGAACGATAACCCCGGAGCACAATAATTTATGCAGCAGCTCACAACTTTAATGCCAGTAGCTCACAAAGTAGAATTTTTTGCTGGCAAGACTCTGCAGCTTAGGGGTAACATTGGTCGGGTAGTAAGTGATGTGAAAGACCTCTTGGGTCTTTGATAGGCCAATGGTCAGATTCAGTAGAAGGCAGTAGCTTCATGTTTTCAAACCATCTTCTGACATGCCACAAAGCCATTACGTGTACTGACCTCCGTGAAGGATCTCTCCTTGCTATGCTGCAGTCACAGCGAGCCTTCTGATTCCTCTGTATTCCTCCCTGAGCCTCTCTCCATCAAACAACATGACTCTGCTTAGTAATGTCAATAGTAATGGCCCTTTTATTGCATGCGTAGCACCACAATTCAACCTAAACTGAGCATTTCAGCAATAATTCAAATCTTGGCTTACCAGAGATATTCATTAAGCACGATATTAACTTCAAAGAAGCAACCACTGATGATTCACCAGGGAGCAGTGGAAATGCTCCTGAAGACAGCAACCATCAGGGTTTTGTTTTTTAATCCGAGTGATTCTTGGACCCACAATACATTACTGCAGTACCCATTTTGCATATTAGTAATTAATAGCAGTTACATCTTCTTCCTCCTGTCTCTCAGCTCCTCAAGAGCTAGATAACAACTTCTGTGGGATGTAAGAGGCAGGAAGCTGGCAGATCACCTGGAACTTCAAATGAACCCATCCTTTAAAGACCCGTCAAGATACATTCCTTGAAAGAACTGATTGTGTTTACTTCTTTTTACTATGATGTTTGCCTTCACTTTTATGCATTTAATAAGAGGCTCCAGTGCTGGTGGAGAGGCCAGGGTTGTCTGCCATTGATATCAACCAGAACTGGACAACAACAGCCATCTCTTGGTTTGTGTTGCTTGCTTCAGGGCTACTTATGGGCCACCACTGGCAACTTTTACAGAGCTGCAAGTTGTAGCTTGGCGGGAGGACTGTTAAGGTGTGGGGCCAAAGCCTACTCCTGAATTTGATACTGGTAAGCCCAATGTTATAGGAGGAGGGTGATTTCTCTCCCCTTGACGCATCAATTTCCTTCTTTATCACAGCTCTGTAAACTTCTGCAGAAATCAGTGGGACAGATTTTGAGTCCAGTGGCACCTTTAAGACCAACAAAAGTTTGTACCGTGAATGAACTATTGTTGGTCTTGAAGGTACCACTGGACTCAAAATCTGTTCTACTGCTTCAGATCTGTTAAACCAGAGTCTAAAACCGGTTTGAAGTTGGTTTATTAACTAGGGCTAGTCTTAACTGTTTTCATGTGAGGTACAAACAGAGGCATTCCAGATTAATCCTGGCTTGCTCCTCAGTGTTGATTTCACTGCCGCGCTTGTGTATCGAGCCGGGGCCGCTAGCTGCCTATAGCTGGTAGCTGTATTAGTCTTTGTGTAGCAGTAGAAAAGAGCAAGAGTCCAGTAGTACCTTAAAAACTAACAGCATTTCTGACAGCACAGATGTTTTTGTGAGTCACTGCTCACTTCTTCAGATATCAGATATGCTATCATCAGATATGGCCGGTTCAGTGTATATTTAAAACTGTGACTTTAACGCATCATTTAAAATAACATACTTTGAGGATATAGTTGCTACCTTCATAGCTAAGCCTCTGGCTCTTCTGAGCACTGTTCTTTAATAAGTGCCAAAGGTCACATAGGGTTGCCAGCCTTCGGGGCCTGGAGATCTTCTATTGCAAGTGATCTCCAGGCAATAGAAATCAGTTCCCCTGGAGAAAATGGCTGCTTTGAAAGGTGGACTCTATGGTACTCTACTTTGCTGAGGAGGACCCTCCCCTCCCCATAGCAGATTGCAACATGTACCAAATAAACACAGAGCATGCAGCTCAAAAGGCATATCCACTGCCCAAAATGTCCATGGAAAATCACAACAGAATCAAAGCAGAATCCATGTTGATTCAGCAAAACGGCGGACTAAACAATGAGTGACACTTGTCTGGACCTCTTTTAAAAGGGCATAAGACTTGTTCTATAACTCTTATGGATTTATTCAGAGGGGCTCTTTTCCTCTTGTACGCCTTGTATTTTCTCAGGGAGTTATTCAAATCTCATGCCTTATGTCTTCTTTGTAACATAATTGCTACAATCTCGCATCCTATATAATCATACAATTTTGCTATGCTGAATGCTTTTTCGATCTTTATTTCACGAAGCCTTTTAAAACTTTTATCCCGGTGCTTGTGTCACCGTCAAAATAATAATAGCTGCTGCCGGCAGGCCTTGAGTTCAGAACTATGACAATTATTTGGCATTCTGTCGTTAACCGTTTAGCTGCTGCGTGCATTCGAGCTAATGGAATGTGAAATGAATGGGATGCAAAACTTCCCTGGGGAAAGAAGCAAAATGAAGGGGTAGGGGGTGCTGCCATGGTAGAAAAGACTGTGCCAATTCAAAATGCAGGTGGGGGTGCCATGTCTAAATGGGCGGGGAGGCGCTGTGGCTCAGCAATAGTTCACACAGTTGTCATTCAGAAGGTCCCAGGATCCTATCTGCATTTAAAAGGCTCTCAGGGAGTGATTGTTAGGGAAGTCTCTGGAAAGGATCCTGCCTATAGACCTATTCCCCCCCCCCCCACTCAGAGGGGAAAGGAGAAAGAGCAATGGAAGCAACTGCTTGCACCTGCCATCCACAACGGCTGCTTCTCCTGCCCACCCTGATCACAGTGGCAGTGGCTTGCTTGTGCCTGATTGCCAGGTGTGTGTGTGTGTGTGTGTGTATAAAACATTTCTGGTTTTTCTGCAAATCTAGAGGTTTCCCCAGGTTTGCAGGAAAAACTGCTTAGTGTTGGTGTGGTCCAGATCCGTAGATCATGGCCACATGTTGCTGTTAGGTATAGGTTGTGATCACACCCACTAAATAATGCACTTTCAATCCACTTCCCAACTGCATTTTGCCAGTTCACACAGTAAAATCCAGTCAGAAAATGCACTGAAAGTGGATCGAAAGAGCATTATTTAGTGTGTGTGATTGCAGCTATACAGAAGTATATATTTATACAGGGATATTATGAAACTATGTGAGTACCGGAGAATGACTGTATTAGGCTAATTGTTAATATTCTGCCTCATTTCAAATGGTGGGAATTATTTATTTATTTTTGTATTCTGTTAAATTTCAATATAAAATGTTTAAACCCCATGGAAGAATTTAATAACTGATCTGGTCTCATGTAGCCCGACTCAATTGGTTTCCTTAGCTGAGCAGAACATAGATGTGAATGCTCCCAAAACTTGGTCAAGAGATGTATGTGTGTTGCTATTGTGTGTTTCTCAGCTGTCAGATCCTAAGTAGGAGACTGCATGGAAGAGGCATCAATTTTTTTCTTCTTCTGACAGCTGTTGGAAGACTCGCCAAAGCAGTTTGGTCATCTCTCAGTTGTGTTCCTGTTTTCCATTGTTTTAATTCCCCTCAGTGACACTTTGGGGCGAAGTCCCCACCCCCGCCATGTTGCCCTCCCCCTCCTTAAACCTTATACTGACGAAGACCATGTGTCTGATATTAGTTACACATCCGGGCCCCATGAAAGTCATTGAAATTTAATGAGAGCAGGGGCAGACCCACCAAGCCAATGGCATTCATTAAGGGTTGCCATGGAGATCATGTTGGCAGGCCTGACCCACATTAAGCAGACAAAGGCCAAGAGGGCAGCGAGGACAAAAGCCATGCCAAGAGGGCCGCAGAAAGATGCTGAAGGGGAGGCTTATCAGCACTTCTGCGTATTCAGGATCCTGTTTTATTATGAAGAACATGCCAATTTTGTGTCCTCATCCAGTGTATAAGAAGGAATAGAAAACGTCCTCAGTCCTAATTCTTGGGAAAGGGGAACCTTGGTGGTGTGATGCAGACCTTAATAAACCTCTTGTCTGAGGAGTGTTATGTGTGGGGCTTTAGGTTGTTGGGTTGTCAACCTCCAGCCAAGACCTGGAGAGCTCCCTAAACTACAGAGATCAGCTGCCCTGCCCTGGAGAAAACGGATGCTTTATAGCAGGGGTGTCGAACTCATTTGTTATGAGGGCTGGATCTGACATAAATGAGACCTTGTTGGGCTGGGCTGGATCATGTGTGTACCTATTTAAGATTAGGTAGCAGAGATATAAATTTTATAAAGAACACAGACAAACACATATATATATATTTTTAAACTTAAAACATGCTTAAAATGTTAGCACTCATTAGTCTTAAAGATGCTTTCTTTGTATTTCTCCCATGGTCTGAAGCAATAGAACAAAGTAGGAGTCCAGTAGCACCCTTAAGACCAATAAAGTTTTATTCAGAATGTTAGCTTTCGCATGCATACCTCTTCAGTAGCTATATGTAGCTCAACTTCACTGTACCCCATTCCTTTTCTGATGAAGTATGCATGCATAGGAAACCTTACATTCGGAATAAAATTTTGTTGGTCTTAAAGGTGCTACTGGACTCCTACTTTGTTGTATTGCTTCAGACCAACATGGCTGCCCACCTGCATCTATCTTAATCCTATGTTTATTCCATCTGCTGCCTGGTTTCTAAGAAGTCTTTGATTTTTGCCCCCTGTCCTTGCTAAATCACTGCCCTTAATTTACACCTTTCAGAAATGCATGCTTGAACTGATACTTGTCGTTTTGTCCAGGGCCTCTCAGAAGGAAATCTCTTGATTGGGTGAAATCTAGTCTTTGGTGCACAAGCATGTCAACATGCATGAACACGAAGGTGAAGCGTAATGCTCAGTCTGCCAGTTCCCATCCTACCAAGGCTTCATGTCAGTTCCTGGGAGCACTTGGATTTGAGTTCATCTGGAGCCTCAAGAAGAAATGTTCTGGCTTTGAAATAGGTCTAGGTAGGTAAAGTGAATGAATGGAGCATGAAGCAGATTTTTAAATAGGTGGTAGGTAGGCAAAAGTAAATGAATGGAGCATGAAACAGATGAAGTAGAACTTTCAGGAGTGTGCTGTGGGAAGGGGGTATCTCGGGCAGTACTAATCCTTGGAATGTTACAAGCATGCCCTGGTCTTCATCTGTGGAATGTTGGAAGGTCTGATGATCATCTATGGTTTTTTGTTTCCCACCAGCAGCAGCACTCTCGCAGCATGGCTGGGCTCAGCAGTGCAATGCAGCTGTTGGTGTTGCATTGAATGCATTCTGGGCGCTTGCATTATTAACACTTTCCACCACCTTCCTTCTGCCAGCTCCGCTTAGTATGCAGGCCTGTTGGCCAGTTGCCATAGCAATCCATCAGAGCCTTCATAATACTGCAGGAAACAAGATCAAAAAGACTTCATTGTAATTGCAGGGGGGGAGGTGGGGATGGGGATGGAGAAGCTGCCACCTTTTACCACTGCTCGGCAGCAGCTCCCCAGGAGCACAACTTCCTCCTCCGGGCTGGCGGTAAAGAGAGAATGCAACATCAGTCAGGAGAAAATGCTGACAGCGATTATGCACCAAAAAGGAGATTGGCTTTGCTTGCCATCAAAGCAGCCCTGGTCTTCTCCAGCAACTCTTATGAGTGTTTCATTCAATCCCAGTTTTCTCTCTCTCTTTTCAAGTATGTGGTTTGTCCCTTGTTTTTCCTGTTGGGATATTCCTTGTGCAGAGTTTTAACATGAGCTGCCAGATAAGGCATTCTTCAGGGATCAGCTCCTTCCTCTGGGTCTCTCTCAAAAGTTTTTTTTAAAAATGAAAGCTAGGAGAATTCAAAAAATTGGATAGACCAGGGATGGCCAAACTGTGGTTCAGGAGCCACATGTGGCTCTTTCACACATATTGTGACTCCTGAAGCCCCCAACCACCCCGTCAACCAGCTTGGAGAAGGCATTTGTCTCTTTAAATCGCTTCTCCAAGCCAAGTGAGCCAGTAGGTTGGAGAATGCATTTAAAGTCAAAGTTGTTTTCTTTTCACCTCTCTCTCCATCTATTTGCCTTCCTTCCTTGCAGCTCTCAGACATCTGACATTTATTCTATGTGGCTCTTATGTTAAACAAGTTTGGCCACCCTGGGCATAGATCATGGTTGCCTACCTCGATATGGGGCCTGATTCATAAGGTTGCCAACTGTGAGTTGGAAAATTCCTGGAGATTATAGGATGGAACATGGGTAGGAGAGAGTTTGTGTGGGGGGGGGGACCTCCGTGCGTTATAAAGCCATAAAGACCACCCTTCAAAACATCCATTTTCTCCAGGGGAACTAATCCTGTCCACTGGAGATCACTGGGAATATCCAGAGATCTCCTGAGGAGGGCAGAGTTTGGGGAGGAGAGGGACTTCAATGGGGTATAATATCATACAGTTCAGCTTCCAAAGTGGGCATTTTCTCCTGGTGAACTGATCTCTGTTACTTGGAGATCAGATATAACAATGGGAGATCTCCAGCTACCAGCTGGAAGGTGCCAACTCCCACACCTCTGGGTTGGAAAATTCCTGGAGATTTGTGGGGGAGGGCATAGTTAGAAGTGACCTCAGCAGGGTATAATGCCATATCCACCCTCCAACACAAGTATGTGAAACCAGAGAGTTCATGGGTATGTGGGAAGCACAACTTGGCCTTTGAAAGTAAGAATTATGGAACATTCCTCTAGAATAAAAAATAAAGTGGTGGAGGCTCCCCTCACAAATCGTTTTCTTCTCAAATCACATAAGGAGGATGAATATAAATGTGGAGTACTGTTTGCAGCCAATAGGTCTATCACTCAGAGTTGCTGTGTTTGGAAAAGAGATGGATTTTTAATTTAAATACTTTATATCCCCATGGCTTAAATACTGAATTTAATTTAAGCTGTTTTCTTGGATAAATATATGCCTCTGGTCTGTTATTCTGATGTATTTAAGTGCTAAGTTTGGTCTGGAACTTCCTGTAAAAATAGTTGTTATTGCTGAAAGTTCTAAGTTGTTTCTGGATTTTTGTAGATTAGAAGTCTTATTCTAGCATACCCCCAATGAAATTGGAAACACCGGGTAATCTCCTCATAAATTTGGCTCCTGTGGATTTCTTATTCGGCCCTTTCAAAGGAAGCTAAGGACAAAGAGAAATGTGGAGCCGTGCTTGATCCCTGGAGATAAGCAGAGCAGAGCCAAATTGAAACTGTAGTGAGCAGGGCCTTTTTTGCAGGAAACGCGTAGCAGGAACTCATTTGCATATTAGGCCACACCCCCTGATGCCAAGCCAGCCAGAACTGCGTTCCTGTGCATTCCTGCTCAAAAAAAAAAAAAAAAGCCCTGGTAGTGAGTATATATGAGAAGTACCTTGAATAAGACTCTAGAAAATGCATTTGAATATTGTTAACTGGAAAAATTTATTTTGTGACATGCCAGTCCCTTGGTGAGCTGCCTGAAGAAGGATTCTCTGAAAGTGGGCAGAAGCAGCAGTCCAGCTGCAGCCACCCCAGTTTGGGAACTTCAGTCACACCTGCATTAGTGAATTGGACTTCAGGAGGTCCTACAAACGAAGAAAAACATTGTGTATTGCAAAATGTGAAATAATTTCAAATTAATGTGGAAATATCGTGATTTAAAATATTGTTTTCAATATATATTAGTTAAAGCTCTCACAGAGTGTTCTCCTATATACCATATCCACCCTCCAAAGCAGCCATTTTCTCCAGAGGAACTGATCTCTCTGTGCAGCCTGGAGATCAGTTGTAATTCCTGAAGCTCTCCAGGCTGCCAATCCCCAGGTGGGGGCAGAGGATCCCCCGGTTTGGAGGCCCTCCCCCCGCTTCAGGGTCATCAGAAAGCAGGGGGAGGGGAGGGAAATGTCTGCTGGGAACTCTATTATTCCCTATGGAGATTTATTCCCATAGAAAATCATGGAGAATTGATCCGCGAATATCTGGGGCTCGGGGGGGGGGGGGGTTGCTGTTATTTGGGGTAGAGGCACCAAATTTTCAGTATAGCATCTAGTGCCTCTCCCCAAAATACCCCCCAAGTTTCAAAAAGATTGGACCAGGGGGCCCAATTCTATGAGCCCCAAAAGGAGGTGCCCCTATCCTTCAATATTTCCTATGGAAGGAAGGAATTGAAAAGGTGTGCCGTCCCTTTAAGTGTGATGGCCAGAACTCCCTTTGGAGTTCAATTATGCTTGTCACAGCCTTGATCTTGGCTCCACCCCTAATGTCTCCTGGCTCCACCCCAAAGTCTCCTGGCTCCACCCCCAAAGTCCCTAGATATTTCTTGAATTGGACTTGGCAACCATATCCAGGCATCATCTGGAGGCTGGAACCCTTAGCTGTATGGCATTATAGCCTGCTGAATTCCCTCTCCAAAAATCACCCTGGCCACTATGAGAACTGAAGGGACTGGGATTGATCTTTTAGCTCTTCCCAAAAAGGCTTCTACCCTCTCCCTCAGGCCCTCATAAAACTAACATAGAGGACTCCTGAGGCTGATTGGCACAAACCAACTCTCAGGAATGCTGCAGCGCACACCAATACAGGCGACAGCTTCCTTCAAAACTGATCAATGAGCAACTGCATGTTGTGTTGTCTCCCTCCCCCCAACATCTGCAAAGTAAACATAGGGGTCAAGTGTTTGCATTGATCACAAAGGCCTCGTTTGTATGAGTGCAGAGGTATTTTTGGCAGCCGAGTGAGTGATTGATTCTCTCGCTATGGTGGGCTATAATCTGAGAGTCCTAGCGAGGGAGGGTGGAATTGGCTCCTTTTATTTACTTATTAAAACAGCTAGACCAGGGGTGGACAAACTGTGGCTCGGGAGCCACATGTGGTTCTTTCACATATATCATGTGGCTCTCGAAGCCCCCACAACCCCATCCAGCTGCTTAGAGAAGGCATTTGTTTCTTTAAATTACTTATCCAAGCCAAGCCAGCCAGTGGCTTGGAAAATGCATTTAAAGTTAATGTTGCTTTCTTTCCACCTCTCCTTGCCCATTCCTTCCTTCCTCCCTCCCTGTCTTGCAGCTCTCAAACATCTCAGGTTCACTTCTCGTGGCTCTCAAACATCTGACATTTATTCTATGTGGCTCTTCCATTAAGTAAGTTTGGCCACCCCATTTTTGGTATAGCCTAAGGTTGCCAGGTCCTCTCTGGCCACTGGCAGAGGATTGGGGGGGGAGGAGGACTACCAAATCCAGACTGGGAATCTCTGTAGTCTGGAGATGAGCTGTAATTTTGGAAGATCCCCAGGTCTCACCTGGAGGCCGGCATCTCTAGCAGCCAGACAGTGGCTGAAGGCAGTATACTCTGAGATTGGGCAGTTGTTGGGGCACAGGGTTTCTGCACTTGCCCACTGTTGCTCACATGCATGCCCTAATCTCACCTGCTTGCTTGCAAGCACTCCATCATTCATGACCCCAACAGTGCACGCTGCCCAGCATTGGAGGTGCCTGTGAACATGGGTGGTGAGAGGGCTCATGAGGGGGTGGGGGATGTGGGTTGGTGGGTGCAAAGGGGAGTGGAGGGGGCCCTATGTCTGCCCAAGGCTCCACAAAATTTGGAACTGGTCCTAGGTGAAATGATAATGCATTCAAAGTATATACGTTCCAGAGGCCACCAACAACTTCATTCTCCCAGAGTTTTAGGTGAAGTTTCTCTCCCCTTTAATATATATCACAGTTGTTTCCTGCTCTTTTAATCTTTTTAGTTTGCTAGTTTTAATTATTATGATTTATTATTTTCAATGTTTCTTGTTGCTTTTCTTCAAATGTTTCTAAATTTAATGTTTCTGAGTTTGCTTTTAATATTTCTAACATATTATTTTTCCATGCTTTTTATTCTTGGGGATTTGAGATATTTTTAAAGATTTGATGTTGTTGTTGTTGTTGATATTTAAAAATGGCTATAATGTTTGTTAGCTCTTCCAGGAACCAGCTATGGAGAAGAGACAGGACAGCAATATTTAAAATGAATATACATATTTATTTGTAGAGCTGTTAGGTTTTATGGAAATCCTTGTGCACGTGTGTGCTTCACATGTAGAGAAATTAAAACAAAACAATTTTCCATTGTGGTTTAACCCAAAGCATTAAAAGCAGCAAACATCCATGTCCAAAACAACTTGTGATGTCATCACATTTCCTCAGTTCGTTTCACTGCATCCCACTCCTTCACAGCTCAGCTTTAACTAGATGACACAGCACCCCCAGCTATGTCTTTTAGCAGGAAAAAGCAGCCACCATGGAATAGGTCCAGGGCTTTTCTTGAGCAGGAACATACAAGAACACAGTTCCAGCTGGCTTGACATCAGAGGGTGTGCCCTAATATGCAAATTAGTTCCTGCTGGGCTTTTTCTTAAAAAAAAAAAAAGCCCTGAACAGGTCTAGGCTGGGACTGGGAAAGAAAGAATAAAGTCTCTGTCCATACACATTCACAACCCCATACTCCATTTTTCTGACTGGACATCTCTCCTATAGGGAGACTTTTCCCCTGTCACGGAGCACAAAGCAGCCAGAGAGAGACTATTCAAATCAGAAGGCATAGAGGGGAATCTGCTCCTCTACTTTTCCTGTACCGTAGCTCTGATCCATAGTTCCTCCAGCAGTGGCTTTTTGTAGTTACAGTACACATTTGAGGGGTCTGATCTCCAGGGTCCGCCCCCCTTTATCTCCAGTGTCATGTGAGGCAGACCCATATGTGAGATGCTTCCTGGACTCACCTGGCTTCTGTCCATTCCCATCTTTCCCCCTCTCCCCCCCCCCCCACAGCTTCATAATATTTTTATTGCCTTGCATGACTCCCTCCCCAAACAAACAAAAAATCACCCCAGTCTCCCCTTTGCCTAATCAGTTTAAAGAGCTCAGTGGATTAAACCTGCATCTCACAGGGGCTACACCAAAGCAAAAGGGCAGGTTTTGTTTATATATATATAGTGTGTGTGTGTCCCCCACCCCAGCACAGCGCATTAACATGAGCATACAGCATCTCCTTCCAGGGAAGGAATATTCATTTGGCGCATCATGGGGCCCTGCCATGAATAATCATCATGCGGTTGACGGCTGGGCCGCTCTCAGAACATCCTCCTAGCACTCTAATTATTTGCTTCTCCCGGGATAATTGCATTCCTCTAACTTATTTCCACTTTCTGGACCGTCCTGGTTAATTATTTATGGGAGACAACCTATTTATCATATTTACCTATCGGTAATTCTAACGAGACAAGCTGGAGGTTTCGAGAACTCTTGCTTTAAATTGGAGAAGCATCCAACCATTCAAATTGTCTTGTGGCGGGGCGGGGGGGGGGCAAGGAAGGAGACAGAGTCTGCTTCCCTTGAAGCCTATTGCGCATCCCCCTTTGAACTTCACAGGACTGCAGCTTTTATTTCGTGGAGATGTAGACAGCTGTTCCTGACTGATCTGACAAATGTTCAGTCGTTGTATTGACAATCTTATCCTCGAGACTGAATTCTTTGGCATTAAAAAAAAAATAATCCAAGTGGCAAGTTGAAAAATGTGGATGGTCATCAGATCTCTACTAATAAGCAGACAGACTCCAGCTGGGGGAGCACTGGACTGGATTTGGTGGAGAGCTGGGAACCTTTTTGGGTCTGCGGGAACCCTTGGACTTCTGATTCGGTGTGGTGGAGGCAGCCACAAAATGGCTGCTGAAAAATGACTGTCACAGGAGGTGGAGTCAATCACAAAATGGCTGCCCACTTCCACTATTACAATTGATTTCCAGGTGATAGAGATCAGTCACCTTGGAGAAAATGGCTGTTTTGGAGGGTGAACACTGGGACATGAACCCTGCTGAGGTCCTTTCCCTCCTTAAACTCCAGTCTCCCCAGGTTCCACTCCCAAAATCTCCAAGTATTTCCCCATCCAGAGCTGGCAAATGTACTTCAGTCATACAGTGAAGATCTTTGTGCTGTGGTGGCAGCTGCTGCCAAAGCCATGTTTTTATAAAGCTACACACCCAATCAGAAGCCTTGCTGGGCTCTACCTGGCCCTGCCCACTTTCTAAAACACTTGGCAGGCTCCAGGAAAGGTGGCAGCAGGCACCGTGTTGGGGACACCAATGTACAGTGAGCCTCTTTGAAGCCCTTCCCGCCACACTGTTCCCTTTTCAAAATGTAGTAAGAGGCTGAAAAGGTGGTACCATAGAAAGGAGGCACTGTTAGGCATTAGATATTGGATTGGATCTGAGGAGGAGACTGGATTTATACTCTGTCCTTCACTCAGAGTACCTTACAATTGCCTTCTTCCCTTCCCTTCCCCACAATAGAGGTAGGTGGGCCTGAGAGAGCTCTGAGAGAACTGCTCTTGAGATAACAGTTTTGAGAGCACTGTGACTGATTTCTGTGTTGGAAAATATCTGGAGACTTTGGGGGTGGATCTAGGAGAGGGCAAGGTTTGGGGAGGAGAGGGGGTCTCAGCATGGTATAATGCCATAACCCTTCAGAGCAGGCATTTTCTCCAGGGGAGCTGATTTCTGCCTGCTGGAGTTCAGTTGTAAAAGTAGATCTCCAGGCCCCACCTGGAGGCCTGCAACTCTAGACTTCATATGGAGAAGTAAGGAATCAAACCCTGTTCTCCAGCCCTGACCTCGATAGCCCAGGCAAACCTGATCTCATCAGATCTTAGAAGCTAAGCAGGGTTGGCTGTTGTTAGTACTTGGATGGGGGAGACTTCCTTGGAATGCCTGGTCAAGAGGAGAGGGGCAGACTCTATTCAGTCACCTTTCTGAATATCCTCCAGGCCTCCAGCAGGGGTCAATCACCAGAAGTCAACATGAGTTCCAGGTGCAAACACACACACGTACATACATACACACACAAATACACAAAATACAAAAAAATGGTTCTCCAAATTAGAGGTCACCGCTTTTAATCACTACACCAAACTGGCTCTTTCCATTAGTGCAATGGGGCTTCTTTACCACTTTCTCTCACTGCATCCCCAGACTGCTGCTCCAGGGGTCAGAAACAGTATGAGGGGCGAGCTGGAGGGAATGGGAAACCTGCCACACACACAAACCCCGTCTGGAAATCTGAAATCTCTGCTGGATCAAACAGCATCCAGGGACTGTGAAACATCATGGGAAATGAAGTTTTATAATATTCTTCATGTGTTGCAGCAAGCTCTTTAAGCTGAGGAAAAGTGAGGGATGAAGGTAAATAAAGTAGGCAATGAAACAAAACCTAATGTGACCCTGGAAGTGAAGCTCCAAGTAATTTCCCAGCATTCCATGGGACAGCAACACATGCTGTACCTCCGACAGCAGCTTCAGGTGGGGTGACTTGTATGTTGAACGAAACAGGTGTCATACACATCATGTCTCCTTCATGTGCTTTCTTGATATCATCCACTGGCACTTATTTAAAATATTTATACTGCCCTTGTTTCTTGAACAACAGCACTCAAAGCGGGTCACATCAAGTTCAAGTTAGTCTTTATTGGCATAAATGTGGGTCACATCAAACTGGAAACCAAAATATGATCTCAGAAATATGAATAAAACAAAGGAAACCAGAGCCTTCCCTCAGGGGCCATTCAAAGTATGTGGGGGAAGCTCCATTTCATTGCAAGGTCACCCTCAGGAAACCTGTTCCCCGCCACAGGTGCAGCCACTGAGAAAGCCCAGACCCACAAAACAACAGTTCTTACTGACCTGAGAACGGCACTACTAATCATCCCTGGTTTAATCTCTGGAGCTGCTTTTTTTGGTTCACACAGTATAGTAGTGATGTTAAGTGGTTATTGTAACTTACTAGGTCAGTTTCCTACAATGATGTCCCACATGGTAAACAGGAAGCACAAGTCCCTTATGCTTCCTGTTTACCACATAGGTTTTCATATTTGAGAAGACTGGTGTTCAGAGTTGGCATGGTTGGACTCTTGGCGAGTCGCACAGCCAAGCACAGCTCAGCTCAGCTGGAAACACTAGGTCAGTGTTCCAGTTGACAACAGGAGAACAGCCAGAGGGAGGCAGAAGGCAAGAGAACAAAACTCTGTTGCTTCCTCTAGGCATGCATTCTAGTTAGACCTGGAAGCCCCTACAATGTTTCAGTTACCTGGAGTGTGAATCTGTCCCAGAGCTGGAGGGGTGCCAAGCCAACCCTCCTACAGCATTGCATGGCACATGCCAAGGCATCAGAACAGCAGGCAGGGCTCTCCTTTGTAGCCAAGACTGAGGCAAGATCAGGAGATGGGGCTACCACACTGAGACATGCAAACAGTGAGTGAGGCTTTCCCCTGTCACTAGCTCTGAGGAAGGATCTGAGGATGTGCCATCATGGCAAGCAGCAGCCCTGAGTGCTGCCTCACCAATGCACCCAGGCAGGGTTGCCCCCACTGCTGGAAACCAGAATGGTGGCAGGCCAGGGCTTTTTTTTTTTTTCCTAGCAGGATGCAGTTCCGACAGGCTTGGCATCAGGGGGCATGGCCTAATGTGTAAATTCCTGCTGAGCTTTTTCTACAAAAAAGTCCTTGTGGAACAATGGTGATGTAAGGAGGCATGGCCTAATATGCCAGTAAGTTCCTGCTGGGCTTTTTCTGCAAAAAAGTCCTTGTGGAACAATGGTGATGTAAGGGGGCATGGCCTAATATGCCAATAAGTTCCTGCTGGGCTTTTTCTGCAAAAAAGTCCTTGTGGAACAATGGTGATGTAAGGGGGTGTGGCCTAATATGCCAGTAAGTTCCTGCTGGGCTTTTTCTGCAAAAAAGTCCTTGTGGAACAATGGTGATGTAAGGAGGCATGGCCTAATATGCCAGTAAGTTCCTGCTGGGCTTTTTCTGCAAAAAAGTCCTTGTGGAACAATGGTGATGTAAGGGGGCGTGGCCTAATATGCCAGTAAGTTCCTGCTGGGCTTTTTCTGCAAAAAAAGTCCTTGTGGAACAATGGTGATGTAAGGGGGCGTGGCCTAATATGCCAGTAAGTTCCTGCTGGGCTTTTTCTGCAAAAAAGTCCTTGTGGAACAATGGTGATGTAAGGGGGTGTGGCCTAATATGCCAGTAAGTTCCTGCTGGGCTTTTTCTGCAAAAAAGTCCTTGTGGAACAATGGTGATGTAAGGAGGCATGGCCTAATATGCCAGTAAGTTCCTGCTGGGCTTTTTCTGCAAAAAAGTCCTTGTGGAACAATGATGATGTAAGGAGGCATGGCCTAATATGCCAGTAAGTTCCTGCTGGGCTTTTTCTGCAAAAAAGTCCTTGTGGAACAATGGTGATGTAAGGGGGTGTGGCCTAATATGCCAGTAAGTTCCTGCTGGGCTTTTTCTGCAAAAAAGTCCTTGTGGAACAATGGTGATGTAAGGAGGCATGGCCTAATATGCCAGTAAGTTCCTGCTGGGCTTTTTCTGCAAAAAAGTCCTTGTGGAACAATGGTGATGTAAGGGGGTGTGGCCTAATATGCAAGTAAGTTCCTGCTGGGCTTTTTTTACAAAAAAGTCCTTGTGGAACAATGGTGATGTAAGGGGGCATGGCCTAATATGCCAGTAAGTTCCTGCTGGGCTTTTTCTACAAAAAAGGCCTTGTGGAACAATGGTGATGTAAGGGGGTGTGGCCTAATATGCCAGTAAGTTCCTGCTGGGCCTTTTCTACAAAAAAGGCCTTGTGGAACAATGGTGATGTAAGGGGGTGTGGCCTAATATGCAAGTAAGTTCCTACTGGGCTTTTTCTACAAAAAAAAAGCCCTGATGGCAGGTGCATGGGTATCTGGGGCTCAGGGGAGCTGTCTTTTGAGGTAGAGGCACCAAATTCTCCATATAGCATCTGATGCCTCTTCTAAAAAAAAAAGTTTCAAAAAGATTGGACCAGGGGTTCCAATTCTAAGAACCCTGAAAGAAGGTGCCCCATCCACCATTATTTCTAATGAAGGGAAGGCATTTAAAAGGAGTGCGGTCCCTTTAACTGTGAGGGCCAGAACTCCCTTCAGAGTTCAATCCTCCTTGTCACAACCTTGATCCTGCCTCCACCCCCATAGACTGGGAGCAAAGGTGGCCTCAACTGGCGGGGGTGGGTGGGAGGAGAGAGCCACAACTTATAGGGATGCCAGCCTCCAGGTGGGGCCTGGGGATCTCCCAGAATTACAGCTCATCTCCAGACTACAAAGATCAGTTTCCCCTGGAGAAAATGGATGCTCTGGAGGGTGGACTGTATGGCATTGTACCCCACTGAGATTCCTGTCCTCCCCAGGCTCCATCCCTGATCTGCAGAAGTATTCCAACCTGGATCTTGCAGCCTTGCCACTCCCCACTGGTAACCAGGAGACCTAGCAACCCTGGCTACAAATAGGGAGGAGAAATGAAGCTGCCATGGGAAAGGATGAGAAGGAAGCCAAGGGCCAATAAAACTCTGCCACCAGCACTGATGGTTGAAGCTGCACCCCCATCAGCCGCTGCCCATAACTCTGAAATCTGATAAGTGAGAGTTCAGGCAGCGGAGGAAAAGAAATCTGTCTTGAAATGGCTACATCTCTAATGCCCTGTTGCCATCCAATTAAGACTCGGGCATATGCATTATTTATAGAGATCATTAGTAAGTCAATGAGTGGTGAGCCTTTCACGAGATGCATCCGTCCTGCATAGATACAATCCCTCACCGGGAATGAAATAGCAACCAGGGTCATGTCACTGGGGGCTACGCCGTACCCACTTAATGCCTTTGAAATACCTGGCAGTGAGCTCTGCTCGTTTTAGTCCCATCACACACACAAAAAATAATTTTTAGGCCAAAAGTATCCATTCAGAAAGGACAGCATGTGCATTAGATGCATGGCCAGTTTTGCTGGCATGTACATGCATCGCATATCATGCGCAGGACCTCCCCTTCCCATCCTGACAGTACACTGTATTGAGAGAACCAATGGCAGGATTAACAACACCAGCCATATTGCCTGCAAGTCCACTTTTGCAAGAAGCAGTGCTGTGGGTCTGCTTTCCCCCATCTTTCCACCATCCTGCAGATGACCCTCACAATGCTGCTGCTTTCTTGACTAAGCTGTTAGGAGAACACATCTGCACCAGCTGTCCCATTCACTTGAGGCACTCCCTGTTTCCTTGTGCCTGTCCCTGGTAAACTGCTGTTTGCGTTTAGTCCTTCATTCTGCCTTTCAGAGATGCACTGTGACAAGTTTTGTTGTGAGTTTGAAGAGCATCATTAGTTGGATTTCAGCTCCCTTGCATGGTCATAACTGTTTTTATGTCCCAGTCCATCTGTCCTTTGAGCAGTGTGGTCTTTTTTGGTATGAGAAGGAGAGCACGCTTTAGCCTCTGTGGTACTGTAGTTGGCAGTGTCCTAGCAGGACTAGAGAAACCTGGGTTCAGCTCCCATACTTAGCCATGGTATACCTTAACTAGGTGGCCTTGGAAGGGATGCCAGTTTCCAGGTGGAACCTGGAAGCCTCCTAGAATGACACCTCATATCCAGACAAAATATCTCCTGGAGAGATGAATGCTTTGTAATCCACTGGGCTCCCTGTCCTCACCAGGCTCTACCCTCAAATTTCTCAGAGTTCCACAATCCCCACCCTGGAGCTGGTAACCCTATTGCCCCACCCGCTGCAGGTGGCCCGGCAACCCTAGACCCTGAGCCTCTCATTCTCACATTATATAACGGGTGGCCAAGCTTGCTTAACGTAAGAGCCACGTGTCATAGAATAAATGTCAGATGTTTGAGAGCTGCAAGACATGGAAGGAAGGAAGGAAGGAAGGAAGGAAGGAAGGAAGGAAGGAAGGAAGGAAGGAAGGAAGGAAGGAAGGAAGGAAGGAAGGAAGGAAGGAAGGAAGGAGATGATGATGATGATGATAGATAGATAGATAGATAGATGATAGATAGATAGATAGATAGATAGATAGATAGATAGATAGATAGATAGATGATAGATAGATGATAGATGATAGATAGATAGATAGATAGATAGATGATAGATAGATAGATAGATGATAGATAGATAGATAGATAGATAGATAGATAGATAGATAGATAGATAGATAGATAGATAGATAGATAGATAGATAGATAGATAGATAGATAGATAAGAGAGAAGTGGAAAGAAAGCAACTTTTTTCTTTGACTTTAAAATGCATTTTCCAAGCCACTGGCTGGCTTGGTTTGCAAAATGATTTAGAGACAAATGCATTCTCCCAGCCAGCTGATGGGGTGGTAGGGGCTTCAAGAGCCAAACAATATGTGTGAAAGAGGTGAGCCACAAGTGGCTCGCCAGCCGCAGTTAGGCCACACCTGGTATATAATCAATTTCCCAGGGTTGTTAAGGGGAGGAGTTGAGAACCCTCTATGGACCCTGAGCTCCTTAGGGGAAGCTTGGGGATAAAATGAGATGGCTGATCTAGCCGCCTGGCCTCTCTGGATTTTTATCTGCATAATGTTCGTGGGTATGCCTGTAGCTTCCGCAGATCACTTTGCAGGCGAACAGTGGCTGAACGGTGCCCTTTGCAAGGCAGCAGCGTTGGCAGATCTTTCTCCTGCCAGGCGAGGAGGCTCCGACCAGCTCCCTTCCCAAAACTTTGGATGCGTCCGTCCCCCTCTCCAAATCTCCACCCGAGCTGGCCGAGGAGCCCGGCGCCTGGCGGGTTAAGAAGCTGTTCCAGCGATTAAGGGCTCCCCGGTGGTTGCGGTGTGATCACATGACAGGGAGAGCACGGTGTTGTTGCCTGTTCTCTGACCCCAGGCATGTAAACACAACCGCATTCTGGCAAGATGTTGAATGTCCCTGATTATGTCGGAGTTCTGGGCCAGCTGCCAGGCGGGAAGACCCAGGCTAACGCTTCCCTTGGCAAGGCGCCCAGGTCTGAACCGACATGCGGGGAGGTGGCAAGGGAGACGCAGCAGGGGCAGCAGCGTGGAAGCGATGCCTCTAGCTCTTGCTGGGTCCCAGCGAGCAGAAAGCAGCCGGCGGGTAAAAACGCCTCTAGCTGCTGCTGTATCGCTACAAAGGGAAAGCCCAAGATGGAGCACTTCCCTTCCCTTCCCCTCCCCGGTCCCCAGAGAGACTGTTTGCACATTCCAGCACAACATTGAGGCTTTGCTGGCAACTGAGCGCTTTCTGCTACTGCCCAAAGCAAGCGAGGGGGGAGGGTGGAATCGAAATAAGGTTGCCAGATCTGTGTTGGAAAATACCTGGAGACTTTGGGGGTGGATCATCATGCGGGAGAGGGTGGGCTATGGGGGGGGGGGCGCCTCAGCATGGTACAATCTACAATGCCATATACAGGCCACCCTTCAAAGCAGCCCTTTTCTCCAAGGGAGCTGATCTCTGCCAGCTGGAGATCAGTTGTAGAAGCAGGAGATCCCCAGGCCTCACCTGGAGACTGGCAACCCTAAGACCCACCAATGCTTCTCTGATGCCAGCTCTGGGTTGGGAAGTACCTGGAGATTTTGGGGGTGGAACCTGGGGAGGGTGGGATTTGGGAGATAATGTCATAGTGTCCAACTTCCAAAGGGGCCATTTTCTCCAGGGGTACTGATCTCTGTCGCTTGGAGAACAGTTGTAACAGCGGGAGATCGCCAGCCACCACCTGAGAGAACCTGAAAATCTATTAGATATTTCTTGAACCTTATTGGTCTTCTATGAATGCATTGTAAGAGATTGGGTTCCAGTGGAAAATAAGCCTCCAGACTGAAGAAAGATAGATGAAACATCTTGATATCTAGAACAGACGTTTTTGGAAGGGCTTCCTTTAGCTCTATGAGCTAAATACTCGAATATTGTCACTCCTTTGTGATTGGAAAGTTTGTTAAACTGCTTTTGAACTGACTTGTGGGAATATCCTTTTGAAGCATGTTTTTGTTCATTTGAAGTTCTATGTGCAAGCCTGGCTAGAACACCGCTGACCTTCACATTACATTGTTTTGTCATTTAAAAGTTATGGTGTCTCTTAGCGGTTTTTTTATTTACACTACCTGGAATTTGGCAACCCTAAGAGGTGTTTGTGAGACTTAGGTCGCTACCCAAACCATTCCCAGTCTTGCAGATTCCTGTGCGCTCTGATGTTTATCTTTTGCCTTGAATATCCTGTGGACTTGCCATAAGCCGGCTGTGACTTAACAGCATTTTCCACCACTACCACCACGGAGAGTCAATTCTGAGCTGGAGCTGGATTCAGGGGTGATGCAGACATGTGCTGGCTGTTTCCTGCCCTTCTATTGATGGCCATTGTTCTTTTGGGTCAATATCTTTTTTAAAAAGGAAAATGTACTTGTCTGACAATATGCTACTGCAGATCAGAACACACTAAAAATACCACTGCAGTGTACCAAAAGGCATTCCATGTGGTACCACATGCTCACATGTTAACAGATGTGAAAAATTACCTGCAAGTGGAACACTGATTCAGGTAACATACAAAGGACTATGATCCACTGGGAACTTCTTCTATGCCAGCCCAATGAAATGAAAATAAAGTACCCAGGCACTCAAAGCTTTCTAAGGAAGCATCACTGAGAGAGGAGAAACCAAGATCCCATGGTTATAGTTGCTGTTCAGTCGCACAGTGGAGTCCAACTCTTTGTGACCCCATGTACCAAGTAATGCCAGGCCCTCCTGTCTTCTACCATCCTCCAAAGTCTGCTCAGATTCGTGTTAGTTACGTCAGTAACACTGTCCATATACGAGTATGTAAATCAGCATACTTTATTTGTTGGATTGCTTTTTTTCTGGAAGGCTTTCTGTTTCCTATTGTGGGAGTTCACTCCCACTTCAAGTGTTGAATGACCCAGATCAAGAAATGGGACTCCTTCCCTGAGCTTCTATATTTTTCTTGCACTACCGCCGCACTGGATAAATAATTGTTTGCATTCTTTGAGACAAAGAGACTGTTCTAACCTTTATAGGGGAAACCTTCACATAAGTATACGCAGTCTATAATTATATATATATTTTAGATTTCTTTTTTATTACAACAGCTGCCATTAAAGCCTGTAATTACTTGATAAAAACAGAGAGGAAATTATCGTCCTATTTTATGGCCTCCATAAATTAAGCAGCTTTTGTCAAGATGCGCTAGAACCTGATTATGACGGGGCCCCCCTCTCTCTTTCTTTCTCTCTCTCACACACACAAATTAATGCAATAAAAGTGTTACCAACCTCCAGGTGGGGCCTGGAGGTCTCCTGGAATTACAATCTCCAGTTGACAGAGATCAGTTCCCCGGAGAAAATGGCTGCTTTATGGCATTATACCCTGCTAATGTCTCTTCCCTGGATTCACCCCAAATCTCCAGGAATTTCCTGACAGTGAGTTGGTAACCCTATGAACTGCTCAAGAAAGTATGGAGTCCTAGCAAATGGACCAGAAGAGGGAATTCTGTTTTAAATGTTTAAACAGCATGGAGTGCCTCCCCATCCATCAGTACCATGATGTATTCACAAGACAGTGCAGGGTAGTGGTTATAGTATAGTAGCTTTGGACTTTGGCCAGGCATTCTTTTTCAATCTAACCAACCACATAGGATTTCAGTGAGGGTAAAATGAAGGAGAATTATTTAGGCTAACCTGAGCCCTTAGAAGAATGGCAGGCAATGCAGAAGACTGCAAATGCTATAGGCAAAACGAGACTAATGTAAAGTTTATGGTTCTTTCAATTGAACCATAAGTTTTGTCAATGGCCTTTCCCACTTAAACAGGGTTGTTTAGGGCCTGGAATATCAGGCTAGGACCAGGGCCAGCCCCGCCACTAGGCAAACTAGGCAATTGCCTAGGGTGCTGGCCTTCTGGGGGTGTCCAATTGGGCATCCCTCCATGTAACTCAGTGAAGTTATCAGTGCAGGCAGAGGGGGGGGCACCAGAAGTTAGCCTTGCCTAGGGTGCCAGACAGTCTAGGGACAGCCCTGGTTAGGACTTGGGAGACCAAAGTTCAAATCTCCGTTCAGCCATGAAGCTTACTGGGTGATTGTGGGCCAGTCTCACTTTCTTTCTCAGCCTAACCTACCTCATAGGTGTCATGAGCCCTGATGAGGAGGAGCTGGAAGGGTTAACAGATCTGGAAGAGTTGCCAGCCAGTTCCTCAGCTGAACAAACAGCAGCTGGCCCATCAATCACTCTCCAGGCACCAGTGTCAGCTGTTGACAATCAATCTCCTCCTCCCATCTCAAGAGTTCGAAGGAGGCTCCGGAAAGAACTTTCAGAGCAAAGACATGAGGCACGCCGATGCTTCAGATCTCTCAGCCCTGAGTTCTAGCAGAGTCACTGCCACCCATGGAGCAGGCTGATTGAGACTTCCATATAGCTCCCACCCAGGAAGGTTGTGGAAGCAACAAGTAAGGTTGTGGAAGCAACAAGTCTGTTCTCTAGCTTGTATCCACACTCCTTCCTGATCCTGACCTGCTTGATTTCCTTGGCACCCTGACCTTTTGGACATTGACTTCTGATTCCGGTTTGTGATTCTGCATTGGTGACTTGGCTCCTGCTTGACTTGCTGGACTTTGACCTTGGACTGGCTTTGGACTCCTGCCTGCCTGCACCCTGAGAACGTGACAATAGGGTTGTTGTGAAGATAAAATGGAGGAAGGGAAAACTTGTGCTTACTTCCCTGAGTTACTCTAAGAACAGGTCAGGCCAAAATGTACTAGTTGCATGGTGCTGGACTGAGACAGATTCAAGGCTATGATTGCCAGGTTTGACTCAGGAAATATCAGGGGACTTTGGGAGTGGAGCCAGGAGCAAGGTTAGGAGAAGCATGATTGAACTTCAAAGGGACTTCTGACCACAAGGGACTGTGCTTCTTTTAAATGCCTTTCCTTCATTGGAAATAATGGAGGATGGGGGTCATAGAATTGGGGCTCATAGAATTCTTTTGGGGCTCATAGAATTGGATCCTATCCTCTGTCCAATATTTTTTAAAGTTTGGGGGGGGGGGGCTTGAGGAGAGGCACCAGATGCTATACTGAAAATATGGTGCCTCTGCCGTAAAAAAACAGCCCCACCTCAAGCCCCAGATGCACACAAATTGAGTCTTCATTATACCCTAAGGGGACCAGTCTCCATAGGGTATAATGGAGTGCCCTGTGGACATTCAACCCCCCCTTGCTTTCTGCTAACCCTGAAGTGGGGAAAGGGCCTCTGAACAGGTGATCCCCTGCCCCCATCTGGGGATTGGCAACCCTATCAAGGCCCCATTCAACTATGAAACTCAGTGGGTGAGAATGAGCAGGTTACTCTTTGTCACCAACCTCAGAAGATTGTTATGAGGTTAAGTCAGAGGAGGACAGAACCAAGTATCCTTACAGGAAGGGTGGGGGTAAAAATGTATATAAAGAAATGATATGTGGCAGTGTCCAAATTAACAAATTTGTTGAATTATCTAGAAGTTTATAAAGAAAAACAACCTTGTAACAAGTTAGCTCAGCACTGATCATCTACTATAGCTTATCTGAAAAATGAAATGCCCACATCTTTGACTCTAGTGCCCAACTGTCCTTTGTTGTGGTAATTTAAAATTCTTACATATCCCCATAATGCAACAGGGTCATACTCAAGCCGATACAGCCGAATAGTTTTCTTTAAACTATTTTAATAAAAATATTAACTTTAATAAAAAAAAACCCCACAACTGCAACTGGCTAGAGGTTTGTCCTTTGGGCGGTTGCTCCACAACAATTAAAAAAAAAAAACATTTCATTTGTCTACTGGAATTTACAAGTGAATCTGGCATTTGCTCCGTAAAAAAGGCTAAACTAGGATGGGGATTTTATGGAAAACCAGAAGCATACAGTAAATTAATACAGTAAATTACAAGATAATTTGAGGGTGGCAGTCAGGGAGGCATTGAAGGAGAGAGATATTTATTCGTTTTCATGACAATCGCCACAGAGAAAAAGAAAAACGCTCTCTCTCGGGGGACTCGTGCTGAATTCCCCAAGCTGCCAATCAGAACCGGAATAGAACACAGTTAATTCAGAAGGGAGGTTTGCCTAGGAGCCACTCCTGTCAGAGTCGAGAAGATGCTCTCATTCCAAAGAAGTGAAGCTGCCGGGAGACCCAAGTTTGCCTAAATTGTCTGTAATGATGGTGGTATAGAAAACAGGGACACTGGTGAAGATAATGGGGTTTTTTTTTAATGGTTCAAATTCAGGATGTTGCTGACAATGAAAGGACTAGCTAGATGAAACAGCAGCTAATCCATGATTGGATCATGCCAGGATTGCTTAAAAGTAAAACATTACATTATGTTATCCTGATACAGAATCAGGCTACAATGCAAGGGTGGGGGGGAGAGTGTTCAACCTTTCTCCCCATGTATTTTTGCAAAGCTGAACCCACCTTGGGGCATAGAAAAAAGACAGGCAAAATGAGGGCATGCCTGTCTTTTTTCTTTCCCAGGATTAATAGCAAAAGTGAAGAGTGTGTCAGTATTATTAATAAACCCATGTTAAACCCCTTCCCCCAAACACATACAGATCTGAGCTGAGGCTCTTTGTGCCTTCCATTTCCCTTTAAAAATCACTAAGAAGATCTAGGGTTGTCAGTTCTGAGCTAGGAAGTACCTTGAGATTTGGGGGTGGGGGGTTTGGATCTGAGAGAGGGTGGGGTTTGGGGAGGGGAGGGACTTTAGCAGGGTACAATTCTATAGAGTCCACCCTCCAAAAGTGGCCATTTTCTCCAGGGGGCCTGATCTCTGGTTTGGATATCAACTGTAATAGCAGGAGATATTTTGACCCCACCTGGAGACATGAATACAGACGGAAGAATGAGATATAGATTTTTGCAGAATGAATGAAGCACTAATGTAAGAATTGTAAGTGTAAACTGAAACACAGATAGTTGCTGAGGTCCCACTTGGAAGAAGTGTGCACAAAACAAGTTCTTACTCGACTCCTTGTTTGGAACTCTTGGAACTTCATTTGTGCAGTCTTCAGAGGAGTTTTTGGTACCCTGTAAGAGAATAAAATCTTTAATATTCCTAATCGAACTGTAGGAATTATTCCCTTTGGATGGCATTCATGGTAAAACCTGAAAAGGACGCTTGTAGTTCTCATTTTTTTTGGGGGGGGGATATAAAATATATAGGGCCTTGATATATTCTGTGAAATTTATATACACTGGAAGTATTTTCATAGTGAATGGACTGAGATTATAAACAATATTTTTTGTAAATATTTTGTGGCGTAGAGTGGTAAGCTGCAGTACTGCAGTCCAAGCTCTGCTCACGACCTGAGTTTGATCCCAGAGGAAGCTGGGTTCAGGTAGCTGGCTCAAGGTTGACTCAGCCTTCCATCCTTCCAAGGTAAATAAAATGAGTGCCCAGCTTGCTGGAGGTAAAGTGTAGATGACTGGGGAAGGCCATGGCAAATCATCCCATAAAAAGTCTGCCGTGGAAACATCATTATGTGATATCACCCGAGTTGGAAACGGGGACTTCCTTTATCTTTTTATTCGTTATCTGGGTTATGATACTGTTAGTATAGTTCCAGGGCCCCGAAGGCTAGCAGCTCTAAGATCTTTTTAGGGATCTCACTGTAACTTTGTTTAGTTAGGTCCTCAGAAACACTTTGGGGTTGGGGTTGCCAGGGGTTTTTTCTGCTGGAGCCCACAAGAGCAGAGCTCCAGCTGGCCCGACCTGCCACACAGCAGCCATGTGCTCCCACACCAGGCAGTGTGGCCAGATATGCAAATGAGCTCCTGCAGGGCTTTTTCTACAAAAAAAATCACCTACATATCTCATGTGCAGTCAGTGTCTTTAACCAATCTGTTTTAAGTCAGGTAGACATTTAATAAGAAGTTGAACTGACAGAGAAGGATAAGGTGGGACAAGCCAGGGAAAGGAGGACGGGATAAAACAAGATGGGGTCCTGTGAGGAACCATGGATGAGGGACAGTTGGGAAATCCCCCCCCCCAATAATGCAAACCACCTTACTTTGTCTATGGATGGACCTGTTGTACTGCTTTTGTGATTGCCAGTCAACCATCAAATTGATTATTAGGATACAAGAATACCTCAAAACTGTATGAGGTGTCAAATTTATCTACCTTGGTTATTCTGAATGGTTGGGCACATCCATAGATGTTGTGTGGTAGGAACTACAAATAGCTCTGTGCCATAACTTTCCATAGATTACAGCTCACTTTGTTCTTGATAAACACACATTATATCCCTTTATGCATGCTTGTGTGCAGTGTTCCCTCTAAGCCAAGTAAGCATGATAGCTAGCTCACAGATTTTTATCTTAGCTCAGGAAGGATCACCCCAGAGAACAATAATTTATGCAGTAGCTCACAAAGTAGAATTTTTGCTCACAAAACTCTGCAGCTTAGAGGGAACATTGCTTGTGTGGTATGTTTTACATGGTGGTGAATCAGAAATAGAAATTCAGTGCAGAAGAACAACAAGAGTACCAGTGCCTGTTTGACCCCCTAAACCGGAAGCTGCTGACCACAGAAGCTCTGACAACACACCCCTTCTTAACTGCATGTGAATCACAGTCTTACTTTATGACAGTCTTGACCCCTCTGAAGTTTATTTCCAATCTTCTGTGATCAAAGAGGTGGAACTAGAAGACCTTTATAAAAACCTAGCTGGGTGCAGTAGTCTCTCTATAGAAGTATAATACATGTAAAGGATATCCTGGGAGAGGTAAATTATTCGCTCCTGTTTTGTTTCTGTGGATTCTTTGTTATTAGTTTTAAAATCAGGCTGGCATCATATTGTTATCTCTGCTGGTTTGCTGTATTATTTTATTGCTGGTTTTATGAGTTCTTATCCATTTTATAATCTTTTTCCTTTTGTTATTTTCCTGCATTTTTAATGAGATGTAGGCTACTGATGTTTTCTGAAAACAGTTAATTGTTTTTTCAATGAATGCTGTGTTGTAAAGCATTTCAGAAGTATTTTTCTTACCAAGCAGGTAGGACATAAAAATGTCCACTAATTAATAAAGCCAAATAAGAGGATCTTTTGACACTTTCAGGGAGTAGCAGACAGGATACTGGAAAATCTATGACTGTACCCTCTTGGTGTTTTTAAAATGACAATATCAGTCACAGACGAAGCTGTCTTATACTGAATCAGACCATTATTTACATCTGCCATAGGGTCGTCAGTTGATATCTTTCACATCACCTACCACCTCATCATTTTATCTGAGATTATGGAGACTGAACTGGGGATCTTCTGCATGCAAAGCATATGCTCTACTACTTGGCCATGTGCCCTCCATGTGGGTACTTCAGGGATTAATACCTGCATGGGAATGCCAGTCTAGCAATGTCAACCTGGAGTTCTCCCAGAACTATAACTCCAGAGTGACTACAGAGATCAACAGATTCCTCCATAAAATAGCAGTTTCAGAGGGTTGACTGCATGGTACCACATCTCCCCTGAGCTCCCTCCCCTCCACAAACCACACTTCCCAGGCACTGCCCTCAAATCTCCAGGCATTTCCCAAGCTGGAGATGGCAGCCCTTGGCCACATGGGATTTGGCAAGCAAAATGGATCCTCTCCATTCTAATTAGCCCTAAAGAGGTCAGGGAGAAAGTTTTCCTTTGAAGACTAATAATAGCACAGGGCGTTTTTTGTATTATGAAAATGCAGGGATGAAGTACCATTGCACTCCACCCTCTGAAGCTGCTGTTTTCTCATAAGAAAGACACAGTAGATTAATAGTAGTGAATTGTTATCTTTTTATCTTTAGCTTATTTTTACCTTTTATTATATAGTTATGGACACCAATTACCCTTAAAGGTAAAATACACTTTTTAGTACCCAAACAACTTGATATTTTGGGCGTAGGGGTGACAGAAACTGGGACAAAGAGTTAACAAGAACCAAAGCATAGTAAATTAATTTTTTGTGTGTTAAAGATGACCTGATAAGGACTGAATATGCTCTTAGAGGCACAGAATGTTGAATGCAGTTGTGTGAAACAAAAAAGGGGTATGTGTGGAAATCAAGCTCATTTAAGATCCTGAAAACTTAGTGAATCCTGTCAAGGAGTTTCAAATTGTTTAAATGGTTCTTTACTTGTTGAGATTCCTTAGGAATCCCCTACATTGTGATTGCATAAAATATACATAAAAATGTGTGTTTGTATCTACAGAGAGAAAAATTGTAAACAATAGGGACAAAATGTTATGAAATAGGATTCTGCATCCCCACATTGCTGGATATTTCACTATCATAATCATTTGCTTCCCAAATTGTTTCATCCACACAGGAAAATCAAGAAGCACAATGTCAAGTGATGTGCAGTTCTCATCCACAAGAATCATGGTCTGAGCTTCTTTGTGAAACTCAGATACAAGATGAACACATTTAGAGGGCAGCAGGAACCAAACTTGAAAGGCAAAAGGCATAACCTGTGAGAGTTTTTAAACGCAAACCTCAAAAGTGTACAAGATTGCCAACAGAGACAAGCAGAGATAACTCAGTCTTCTTGGCTTTGGTGTAGCACCTATGCAAGGAGAAGAAATCCTTGTACTGATTGAGGAAATGGTTCTAGTTGAGAAAAAACTGGCAAAACGTGGTTCAAAAGTGAGTGCAGAAAGGCAGTTATGCATTATGCATCACACAATCATCAATATGTTGGGGGTTATATATTTTCTATAGTAAATGTTTTATTATATATCCATATAGTCCATGGACAACAATTACCCTTAAAAGTAAAACACACTTTATGGTACCCAAATAACTTGGTATTTAATTGGGTGCAGTAGAGCTGACAAAAACTGAGATAATGCATTTATTAAGGAATTAAATTTTAAGTGGTAATATGGTTATTTAAGTAGACCTGTTATGCAATAATGGGGGTCATATACAACTCCTTGGGGGGCAATCAGAACTTTTGGAAAAAATTAGGGTTTAAGGCTTTCTAATCTCACTTTCAATGTCTTCTGAAAGCCACAAGACAGTATTATACTGCTCAGTCCACAATCTCAGATCTATCCCCAAGAGCCTTTTAAAAAGTGGCACACAGTAAATAGAATTCTAACCTACCTAACATTAAAGAGTTGGCAGAGGGCCATCAGACACAAAATCTCTCATTTAGAATTGCAAGCAGGCCTGGAGAAAAACCTCCTGTCCCTTTAATAGAGGCAGTGCAGGGAAATGGGCAGCAAAATCTTTTGGTGGCATGGAGGTAAATGACAACATCTGGTAAATAACACACCATTAAGCTGCTGTTAAAGGGACAGGAGATTTTTCTCCTGGCCTGTTGGCAACCTTTTTTCATTGAATGTACACCTGAAATCTATGTTTCATGTGTGACTATCATAACTATACCTATAATAAATAAATTTGTTTTTTTTTCTGAGTTGCTGTTTTTATTACTTTTTGTTGCTTGTGGGGGAATTTATAATAAAATATGTAGTGGGTGGTCACAGATTAAAAGTTATGAACCACAAAACTAGACATTTGTAACAAAGGTATTATTCATTTTCTTAATGTTACTGTAACAAAGGTGATAGTAACCCCAGTACAAGTTCTCTCCCTCATTAAATTCAAATAGACAGTTTCCCTTATTCTAGACTACATCCCAGGTTAGACCTCTGCATGGTTCTCACCAACTGTCTATAACCATGCTTGCCTGGCCTTTTATTCAGTTTGGCTGGCCCTTTCAGCTAACCACTGATCAGTATGTCTCAAGCCAGTGTATTTGTTCTTAATAACTGACCAATAAGAACGAATAAACTCAACCAATCATAAGTGAAAGACTTACATTCTACACAGTGGGACTTTTTTTTAGAAAAAGTCCATCAGGAGCTCATTTGCATATTAAGTCACACCACGCCTGGCCTGGGAGCACATGGCTGCTGGATGGTGGATCGGGCCACCCAGAGCCCTGGCCAGCCCAGGCAGAGCTCCTCTCCTGTGGACTCCAGCAGAAAAAAAAAACCCAGATTCTACAAATTGTTGCAGATTGACACATAAGTGATTTCTTTGCCCATTTAAATCTGAGACTGACTCAGGAGAATCTCAGAAGGAGACCAGCTTCTTTGGTGACAATAACTGAGGTAAATCTCTGATTTGGCTGGCTGCTAGGGTTGCCAGCATCAGGTTAGGAAATACCTGGAGATTAGGGTTGCCAGGTTCAACTCAAGAAATATCTGGGGATCTTGGGAGTGGAGCCAGGAGACTTTGGGGTGGAGCCAGGAGGAAGGGTGTGACAAGCACAATTGGACTCTGAAGGGAGATCTGGCAATCACATTTAAAGGGACTGCACAACTTTTAAATGCTTTCCCTCCACTTGGAAATAATGAAAGATAGGGGCATCTTCTTTTGGGGCTCATAGAATTGGATCTCCTGTCCAATCATTCTGAAACTTGCGGTGGGGCTGAGGAGAGGCACTGGATGCTATGCTGAAAATTTGATGCATCTACCTCAAAAAACAGCCCCCCCCCCCCAGATACCCACGTATCAATTGCCTTTTATACCCTTTGGGAATTGGTCTCCATGGGGTGTAATGGAGTGCCCAGCAGACATTTCCCTCCCGCCTCCCCACATTCTGTTAACCCTAAAGCAGGAAGAGGGCCTCCAAACCAGGGACAACTGCCCTAGTATTTAACAGCATCCCTACTGGAGATTTTGGAGATGGAACTTGGAAAAGGCAGGGTTTGGGGAAGGGAGGGACCTCAGCAGGGGATAATGCCATAGAGTCCATGCTCCAAAGCAGCCATTTTCTCCATGAGAACTGAGATCTGTAGTCTGCAGATCAACTGTAATACTAGAAGCTGTCCAGACCCCAGCTGGAGGTTGGCAACTCAGCAGGCTGCCAAGCTGTCTATGGTTTTGTAGCTCTTTAAGTCCATCCTAGAAGTTAAATCATCTCACTTTTGCCTCATAACTTTGTAGGAAACCAGAAGATTTGATTATTCTGTCACATCATGGCTAGTTGCAGTCTTAGCTTAAAAAATAGATTTGCCAACTCTGGGTTGGGGAAATTCTTGGAGATTTGGGGGTGCAGCCTGGGGAGGATGGGATTTGTGAAGGGGAGGGATGTCAGTAGGGTATAACTCCATAGAGTCCATACTCCAAAGCAGCCATTTTCTTCAGGGGAACAGATCTATGTGTCTAGAGATCGCTTTTATTTCCAGCGATCTCCAGCCCCACCTGGAGGTTGGTAACTGTACAAATTAGACATAGTAGGCAAATTCAAAAACCATTGAACTTGAAAAATAAGTGGAAGTTCCATTTCAGCAGTAGTATGCCTTTGATTGTCAGATACTTGGAACAAGCCAACAGATGGATAGTTATGATTCTCCCAGAAACATCTGGCCAGCCAGTTGCTAGAAACAGCATGCTGGACTAGATGGACCCTTAACTCAAACTAGTACAAGTCTTCTGCTGTCTCTTGAGCCTGAATTCTGGTTCGCCATTTTCTTGTACCATCTGCCACTGCTGGTGGTTGGATAGGTACCAGCCTCTCCCCTCATTCTGTCTGCAGACTAAGCCTTCTCAAAGGAAATCCCATTCAGCATCATTAGATCACTCTGTGTAGGGCTTTTTCTGCCTTCTGCAGTGGATGAGAGCTTTCTGGCTTTCCTGTGGTTTCACCTCCCATTAATTCCTCTCATCTACAAAGCCTCAGTAATCCTGTCTATTCACAAACTCGCCTCATTGATTCTTCTCTTTCCAATGAGTGCAACAAACTCCCGGAGTGTTTTGGGCCTTAGTGTGTTTGGGTGCACCAACTGTTAGCTTCAGCCGCTTTCCAGCTATAACCTGAGTCCCCAGAGTAAAGGATCAAATGGGAAGGGGGCACAGAGTTAATGGTCACCAATATGAACACAATGGCAGAATAAAGACCAAAAGAGGATGGGGCAAACCCATGGCGAGCTTTAAAAATATGGAGCTTGTGTTATTATTATATTTGATTCCCTGTATAACGACATGTAGTGCATCTCAAATATTAAAAAGCACTTAACATTGCTATTGCAGACATTTTTACAACTACTGTGTAAGGTAGGTTGGTATATTACAGATATGTGTATAACAAAAGCTGGAATCTGGATAGCTATTGCAGATGTGATATTGATGGTATATGTTATCTCAGTACCCTGGGCCTGCCTTTAACACCCAGGTGGCAGCATCAGCATCAAGCCACTACTGTTGGGTTTGTAGCCAAATCACCATGGTCCTCCAAAGCCCAAATCAGCTCCCCTCTCCCATCACCAGGGGAAAATGCTGCTTTTGGCAAACCCAAGTTGACTGGCCTGCTGGTATTACTCTCAGGCACCTTTGGAACAAAACAGCACATTCTGAATGAACAAGCCTTTTCCTCATCTGTCAGCCAGGTTCATGTTGATTTAGTTTAGTTAATGCCATGGCTCCATGCTGTCCTCCGTGCTCCAACCTTTTACCCTGCTGCCAACTGACCCTGCTGTGGTCTCCCTATTAAGGAGCCAATTCAGTGTGATGTTGAAAAATGAAGTGGCAGCAGATTTTCCTGCATTGATCCTTCTTTCCATGAGCCTTCCAAGCAAGCTCAGCAAGTTCCCCTCGTTGCCTTCCCGATATTCTGCTATTAATGGTGTCTGCTATTCCTTCATAGCCAGAACAAAATACTGTTGCTTGTTGATTGGGGAGCAGGCATGAAAGCTGTTCTGTTCTGGCATCTGGTTACCATTTCCTGCTCTGCATTTCTAAGTGGAGGATAGTTCATTGGGATACTTTGTTATCAGACTTGGCTGGGGGATAGAATACTATTACACATCTCAAAAAAGGCAGAATAGCTCAGGATGGGTTTTTACATTGCCTGTTACAGAGGTCCTGTTCACTTTGTTGCTTTATTTAATTTATTTATCAAATGTATTTCCCACAAGCACTCAGCCAAATGGCTTTTTCGGCAATGTCTACTCAGAATGATCAATAAAGTTATACCCAGGGCTTTTTTTTCTGGAAACAGAGGTGCCAGAATTCTCGACTGAAATGAAGGAGAAACACACAGGTGCCCCTCATGAACTTTTAAACATTTTTTTTTAGACTTTTGTTCCACAAAGAGGTTCCAGAATTCCGTTCCACTGCATTCCCCCAGAAAAAAGGCCCTAGTTATAGCTAATTTAAATTCACAGAAAAGCATCAAGAAACCATAAAAGCAGTCATACCAATCATACATTAGGTAAAACACCACCAAGAAGAACTCAATCAGTGGAGCCAGCTGTAACCCCACCCATCCCCAGATCAAAGGCCAAAGAACAAAACCAACCAAAGGCTTGTGCAAACAGAAAAGTCTTTACCTGGTATCTAAAATTGAACAAGGTAGGTATCTCAGGTATCTTAATTGTGGTAAGGGGATTTCGGAATAAAGGGGTCATCACAGAAAATAACATCTCTGGTTGCCTCCCCACAAGTAAGATAATATATAATGTTGAATGAAGCCAGGGTGCTGAAAAGTATTTCCAAAGAATTCCATCTGTTTAAAAAGACTGAAGTTACTCCTTCAGAGAACAGTCTACAGCAGGGGTGGCTAAACTGCAGCTCAGGAGCCACATGTGGCTCTTTCACACATACTGTGAGTCTCCCAGAAGCATAGCCAGTGCATGCGAGTAGGCCAAGTAGGCAGCCATCTAGGGCGCCACCTGGCCGATGGGGCACAGCCAGGAGCCCCCTCTTTCCACGCACAGCATGTGTGTTCCTTGGAGCCTTCCTTCCCCAATGGAAAGCAGGCTCCATGGAACACAGATGCTGCCTGGCCAGTTTTGCATTTCCTGGGTCTGTGCACTCCTTGGAGCCCAACAGGAATAAATTAATCAATTGTAAAAGCTGAAGAAGAGCCAATTACAGTTTCTAAAAATTGGTTCCTGTTGAAATTGTATGCTGCCACTCATCCTTCCTACTCTACTTTAACAGAGCCATGGGGTGGAAGCCATAACTCAGTGGTAGAGCATCATTCTTGCATGTACAAGGTCTTGTCACTGGTACCTCCAACTAAAAGGATCAAGTAGAAATGGTCATGTGAAGGTCTTGTCCCTGGCACCTCCAGCTAAAAGGATCAAGTAGTATTCTCACAATTATTATTGCTTAATCTCACAATTTTTTAAAAATAAAGCAGGAATCAAGTTGATCCTTTAATACCAACCAATTTTTATTCAGAATGTAAGCTTTCGTGCGCTCTCTTAAGCACACTTCATCAGACGACGGGATCAGGTATTGTGAGCTGAAATACAAGCAGTCTGGCAAACTAGCTGGTCACATGGTCACATAAAACAGTGTGGCTAGGCCATTTGGTCTGGATAGCCATAAGAGGTAATAAAATTCTCTGCCAAATGGTGTTTCTGCAAATCTAGGTGAATCACAAAAGGACATGTATATCCAACTTGTAGTCCACCCAATCAACTTAACAACATCAACCTTGTTGGAACTTAAGTACCCACCTGATGAAGTCAGGACACAGATTAACAAAGCCAAAATGATACCCAAAGAAAACCTGTTACTAGACAGACCCAAAAGAGACAATAACAGAACACCACTTGTGGTCACCCACAACTCTCAACTTAAAATAGTTCAATGTATCATCAACTTACAACCTCTATTAGACAGTGACAACTCTCTTTAAAAAGTACTGGGGGGTAAACCTTTTCTTGCAGCCACCTAATCTCAAACAACTCCTCACCCACAACAATACAGCATCTCATCTGAGCATGGATGCTGGTACCAAAGCTTGCAATAAACCCAAGTGCCAACTTTGCTGCCACATACACCCAGCTAACACAATCACTGGGCCTAACAGCATTAACTACACGATCTCAGGCTCATTCACTTGTTCATCTTCCAACATTATATATGCCATTAAGTGCCAACAATGCCCTTCAGATCTCTACATAGGGCAAACAGGACAAACCCTACGCCAAAGGATAAATGGACACAAATCTGACATTAGAAATTACAGAACTGAGAAATCTGTGGGAGAACACTTTAACCTTCCAAAGCATTCAATGGGTGACCTCAAGGTAGCTGTTTTACTGCAAAGGAACTTCAAGAACAGAATGGAGAGAGAAATTGCTGAATTACAAATTATTATGAAACTTGGAACAAACACCTCCCCAGGACTGAACAGGGACATTGGTTTTTTATCTCATTACATATGCTAAACCCACTCTCAGTGAGTATAGCTATACATCCACAGTATTCCAATGTATTTCTCTTTTATAATAGTGTATCAGAATAATGTTTTATATTGACATACTCAAATAAGGGACATTGACTATTTATCTCATTACATATACTCAACCCATTTTCATTTTATGTATTCTTGTTTTCTAATGGCAGGCTAGAATGATGTTTAATAAGTAAAGATTGATGTTGTTAAGTTGATTGGGTGGACTACAAGTTGGATATACATGTCCTTTTGTGATTCACCTAGATTTGCAGAAACACCATTTGGCAGAGAATTATATTACCTTTTATGGCTATCCAGACCAAATGGCCTAGCCACATTGTTTTATGTGACCATGTGACCAGTTAGTTTGCCAGACTGCTTGTATTTCAGCTCACAATACCTGATCCCGTCGTCTGATGAAGTGTGCTTAAGAGAGCGCACAAAAGCTTACGTTCTGAATAAGAATTGGTTGGTCTTAAAGGTGCAACTTGATTCTGCTTTGTTCTACTGCTTCAGACCAACACGGCTGCCCACTTGGATCTATCAAAATTTAAAAAAATATACTGTAAATTAAAAATATAAATAGTTTCAAGTCCCTTCATTTCTCCTACAATCCTAAATTTCAACATTCAATCCAGCAGCAGAACCTTAAACACTCTGCATGGAGATTGCAAGGCAGAGGTTCAAAAAAAAATGAAGGAACTGTAGAGAGGGGAAAGGAAATTATAACATCACAACCCATTATCGTTTTACATGGTTTGTTATCAGTGGATTTATGTAGTGAGAGCTCCACAGAGTAACCTTATGAGAGATTCATGAGATATTTGCCTTTGATCACCCTACATCTTAGGGCTCCCTTTCTAGTCGGCTGCCTATCCAGCACAATAAATTGATGGCGGGGCAATAATGATTACTCTGCATCATTCAGGTGCCTCTTCCAAACTGGCACATTCTGATGGTAAATGATAATCAGAAGAAGAATGGTGGGAGAAATCAGAGCTTGGCGAGATTAAATGAAAAGCATCTCTGGTTAAAATGAGTTGCAGAATTGGCTCTAATGTCCCACATTGTGAACCTTCTGCTGAAGCTAGATTAGAGGTGGAGAGAGACAGGGCCAAAGAAATACATTCATTTTAATGGGCATATGGAAGACATATTTTCATGGGTCAGATTTATCCCCCTCTCCTTCTGCTTCCCTTAGTAGGGCACATTTGAAATGGCTGCTATACACAGCCTCATGAAAGTTGCCACTGGATGGGGCAGGGAGGGAGAGAGAGTACAGGGCAACCTTTTTTGCCACAGAAACTGTGCATGTGACTAGAATAGTCCCTGAAAGATAGTGTAGCTAGGGGGTCAGGAAAGCTTCCATGTCAAATGACACTTATAGAGATCATCAGGCCCATCACATGACCTGCTCTGACCTCTTTCTGTGTTGCTAACATCTGGTGGTGCTCAGGTCCTGGATTCAAAATCTGCTGCTGCACAGAGGTGTTTGGAGGAAAATTATTACTGCAGCAAAGATTCTTTGTACTTTTAATACAAAACTGTCCTATAAATGTAATAATAATAAGGGATATAATTATATTCTGGGTTACATTGTAATAATAAAATTATAATTATACATCATTTTTATATATTTTATCTATATATAGACCTCTTGACATCTAAATTTCATGTCAGCACCAAGACTACCAGCTTCAACAGCAACTTCAGAAATAGATTTCCTAGCAGAGCTTCTTATAAAACAGCACCAGCCTAGGTCTGTCCTGCTAATTCATCTCCACAGCAGGTGTGCGGAGATATTTCCAAAGGAACTCCATAGGGTTGAGTGAAACACAGAAGACAACCCTGGTGCCGGGGGTAGGAGGGGGGGTTGCCTTTGTGTTTCTCTATTTTGAGATTCAAGTGCCTTCATGGGCTTCTGCTGTGTTTGATATCCTTGTGTGGAACTTCCCCCCCCTCACCATAGCTGAATATTAAGTGTTTAAGAAAGATACAGGATTTTTTTGGAAACCTAAAAGCTGGCACGTTTAAAGAGTACACACACATAGACAGAGAGAGAAGAGCTGCAGTCCTAAGCATGTTTTCTCAGACTGAAGTCTTCAGTGGGCTTACTCTCTAGTAAGTATGTTCATGATGACAGTCACCATCTGATACTGTACTGTTGCACAAGAATTTCTAGAGGGGGGTTCCCCTGCAATTCGTAAATTGTGCCTGTGCAAGCTCTATTCATCCCACTCCTGTGTGCTGGGTAGGCAGATCAGATCCAAAATAAAATAAAATAATTGCAATTCCAAACCTGAAATTCAGCTTCCAGTGAGAAACCATATCTCAGCACTCCAGCGCTTCAGGGTTTTTGGCAACTCTTCATTGTTTTGATTTCGCATATGAAATATACTTTGAACTGTAGGGTACCATAGGATATATGTTATATCCTTTCCCACTGTGGTTTTCAGGAATCACAACTGGGTCTTTTGCCCAGCCTAATGTGGCTTGTTCCAGAAGCACAAACACCATTTTGGGACATTTTGTGTTTTCTAAGTTTTTTTTTTTTTAGATGAGGAAAAAGAAAGAGAGGGGCAGAGAATTTTTTTTTCATAGCACCAAATGTTTGGTTTTTAAATATATATATATATAATCTTTTTACAATTGTAATTTTAAAATGTTTTATTATGATTGTTAGCAGCCCAGAGTCTGCTTGCAGAGAGGGCGACATATAAATCCAAAGTAAATAAATCAATAAATCATCAAGGTGTGTGGTGGGTACAGCATTAGATTAGGGTTAGGGAGATCCAGGTTTGATTTCCCCCCACTCTGCCAAGTAACCTGTTTGGGTGACACTTTCTTCACCTAACCTACCTCAAAGGGTTGTTGCTGTGAAGATAAACTGGAGGAAGGGAGAATGATGTTGTAAACTGTTTTAGGTCCCCATAGGGAAGCAAAGCAGTGTATAAATATCTACATTAAAGTAAATAGAAAATATGACAAAAGTTCGTCATGCTGTGGTAAGAGTTTAATGGTTGATCCTCAGGCTGAAAAAGCTGAAGACTGCTGATCTATCAAATGCTGTCAATTTTTAAATCACACATCATATTTTCCTCAGTTCTTTGCCACCTCCTTGTTCCATTCCCTCAGACTTTCTTAGCCTTCGGTTCCCCTTTTCTGCGATCCATCTCATTTCTGGATTTCCCCTGCCTTAAGTTTCCCTGTGCTCGCATGATTGCCAGGCTGGCACTTTCCTCACAGAAACTACACGGCATCAGAATAATTACAAACAGTGCAGCTTCTGTGAGCAAAGTGAAAGGTCAGTTGAGCCAGAGGATGGGGAAATAGACTGGCCCTTAGGACAAATCATTCGTAGTTTTGTGGCTGTCATCAATATGCTGATGACTCTAAGTGCAGTATCTCCTTATCCAAAACTCCTGGTGATGCACTAGAGATCCTGAATAACTGCCTGTCTGCTGTGGCTCAGAATGGACAAACTGAAATTAAGTCCTAATGTAGTGATGTTGGCTATGTAGGTGGAGGTCTTGAAGGACACCGTGCTTCCCATCTTTGATGGGGTTTGGTTGACCCTTGCTGACTTGGTCAAGAGTCTAGGGGTTATACTGGATCCACAATTATTGCAGAAGAAGCAAAGTTAATGCAGCTAAAAAAAACAAAAAAACCCCTCTTTCTTCCAATTCAATTTAGCCTGGAAGATGATCAGCCAGCCTATCAGATCTTGATTCAGCCTGGATCCATGCAACAGTAATATTGAGGTTAGACTACTGCTGTGCAGTCTGCAAAGGTCTCCCCTTGAGGTCCCATTGGAGACTCCAGTTGGTGCTGGATGCCTCAGATTGGTTATTATCTGGATCCAGATTGAGAATGAATATTACTCCCATTCTGCAGTAACTCCATTCAGTTGCTGAATTCAGTTCAAGATATTGGCTATCATATACAAAGCCCTTCATGCCCTTGGTCCTTCATTTCAGCAGGAGATGTGTTCTGCTGTGTGAACAGGGCCCATTACAGGTGCCACCAATCAGATGGGCAAGATCAGTAACTGCCTGTACATGTGCCTTCTCTATTGTGCCCCTCCCCTTTGTGGAATGTCTTGCCTGAGGAGGTCAGGAAGGCTCTCGCTCTCTTGGCATTCCACAAACTATTACAAAACCCAATTATTCAGGAAGCCATTTTTGCACAGGTAACAAGGATATACTGTAACAAAATGGTTCAGAATGATCCTTTAATGAAGAGAAAGGGACTATGGACTATACTAGGCGTGGCCAAACTGTGGCTCAGGAGCCACATGTGGCCCTTTCACACATATTGTGTGGCTCTCGAAGCCCCCACCGCCCCATCAGCCAGCTTGAAGAATTCATTTGTCTCTTTAAATCACTTCTCCAAGCCAAGCCAGCTGTCAGCTTGGAGAATGTATTTAAAGTTGCTTCCTTTCCACCTCTCCCTCCCCATTTATTTTCCTTCCTGCCTGCCTGTATCTGATGTTCATGTCTTGTGGCACTCAAACATCTGACATTTATTCTATGTGGTTCTTCCATTAAGTGAGTTGGTCCACCCCTGGACTATATGACAGTGTATGGTACATACTTTTTGCTTCTGTATATATTATGCTATTACATAATTTCTATCTAATAATTGTTTTACATGTCACATTAATACTCATGCATTGTTTCAGCTTGGTCTCAAATTCTGGCTTATTTTCAGATGTTTGCAATTCTAATCCCATTACATTGCTTATTGGATGTCCCATCCTGTTGACTGCATTGATTTACACAACGCAATCCTATTGGGTCAAATTAAAAGAAAAAAGCATTTGCCTTGGAGCCACAGAAGCTTTTTCACAGCATCCCTGATTTTCCGTGTTTCCCAGGGAAGGGGAAAATGCTGCTCAAACTAATTACAAAGATGATCTGACTCTAATGCTAACAAGAGAAAGAAATTTTACTTACAAAAATAGAACTACATCTTACGTGACATATCAATGTAGGTACATTTATCTTATTGTGAACAGATTAACTTCAGAAAAGTTCCAGCTCCAAGTCCAGGTAAGAGCAAGAAGAAGATGAAGCAGAAGCAGAAGGCAAGGAAGGGCTAGAGAGGCTCAGCATCTAACCTATGAGAGGGTGAGGCCAACTGCCAGTGTACCCAAGTGATAGAATTCTCTTAACCCTTTCCCACCCAGATCCTCTTGCATTCAGAGTTACGATATCAAACAAATCTGCCTTGAGCCTCAGTGAGAAAGGCGGGACTATAAATTAAATAAATTCAGAACTGGATCAGTCATGTGGACAGAGAGGCTTCAGAACAAATTTGAGGGAGAAGTCAGAACGTTTGTGAACGTTCCGTAAGACTTAGCAGCTTGCCTAATGGCTGAAGAGGCAAGAGGACAGCAGGCAACAGTCAGATAATACTACAATATCCACTTTTCTAAAACTAGGGTCTTCTAGAACCCTTGCTATGTACTTGACTCAGAAGTGATCAAAATATTTAGGGGTGGGGGTGGAAAGATCTTATTTCAAAGTATGCAAAAGGGGCAGAGAGACTCATAGAAAGCACCTCCCCAATCTTGCCCCTTTCTTGGTCTCTTCTCTCTCAGGCTCTTCCCTTCCATTTCCTCTTTCTTCCTGTCTCTATTTGCCTTCAGAATAGCTACTGAATTATTTACCAGCCCCACTGACTTAAGGAGCTGCAAGTGGCTGGCAAGTGAAACCCACAGGAGACTTGGCCAGAGTGAAAAGAGTGGAGGGAAGAGGAGGAAAGGGTGCTTAATTAAATGCCCCCTCCCTTCCCTTTCTTGCTTATCCACCAAATAAAATGCTTCCAGGCAGGGCCTTCTGGGAGGGCCCAGCCCCTCTGTCACCATGGCACCTGGAAAAAGACAAGCCAAGTGCACAGCTAATAGCTTCGCTTGAGAAGCACAGCTCTCTCTCTGCTGCCTGATGCTATTCTGAGATCTGTGTGGTCCTTGCTACCGGGAGATGCCACTGTTGCCTCTCTCAAGTGTCATGTCAGCACACTGAGATACAGTGAGGCTGTCAAAACAGCAACTTCCTTTCAGAATGCCAAGCTCCTCCAATGGGCCCTCTTCACTCATCCTTTTTGACTGCATTCCTGGTTTTCCTATTTTCCTTCTGCCAGGTGGTACTAATAAGATTAATGAGCATAAGGTACATGATCAGTACATGAGCTTCTTTCCACCCTGCCATCTCTCTCCTATAACTGACAACTTTCCCTTCCTTCACAGAAGCAGTTCAGTTCCTTTGAGTACCTTAGCATTCTGTACTCTGACACTGGCTCAGCCAATGTGGTACTAGAGGCTTCCAGAGACAGCTGAGGGTGACCAATGATAAAGGTCTATAAAATTGTGCATTGGGTAGAGAAAGTAGACAGCGGAAATTGTTTTTCTCTCTTAAAATCCAAAACTCAAAGAGAGCCCGAGGAGGAAAATGGGCAGTAGATTCAGCATGGACAAAAGGAAATTATTTACTTGACAAGTGATTAAAATGTGGAATTTGCCACCAGTAATGTTGGGCACAGGTACAGACAGCTTTAAAAGTGGATGAGGCAGATTAGTGGAGGATGGGTTTATCAATGGCTGCTAGACCCGATAAATAAAAGAAACCTCCACAGCCAGAGGCATACCAGTGCCAGGAGGCAACATCTCGGGAAGGCCTTGGCCTCTATGTCCTCCAAAGGAACTAGCTGGCCACAGTGTGAGATATAGACCACTGGTCTGATCCAGCAGGGCTCTTCTTATGGTCTTAAAATCAGGAGTCTAGGGTCACTCTCTCAAACATTTCACAGATTAAAAAGGAGATCACTGGGGTGGATCTAACCATCCTCCAAGGAGCCTTCCACCAGCTTTGAACAGAAGAGCCACTTACATTGGAGAAAGTCCCCTGAGATTGAAGGAAGGCTTCTCAAACTTTGCTCAGTGGAGTGGGAGGGAGGATAGGGGTAGGATCCATCCCTTTCTTTGGACTAGTGACATCTATTTTCCTATTTTCTCCCTTCAAAGCTGTTTCTTACTGTATATTATAGAATAATAACATAAGAATAGCCCTGCTGAATCAGACCAATGGTCCATCTAATCTAGCATTTGTTTCATATAGTAGCCAACCACTGGTCCCAGAGGCCTACCAAACAGGGTAGAGAGGCCTCCTGAAGTTGCCTCAAAGTGCTAGTATTCAGAGATTTAACCTCCTCTGGATGTGGAGTTTCTCTTTAGTCATCTTATTTAGTGACAACTAATGAACCTCCTCCATCAATCTGTTGAATCTTCTTTTCGAGGCATCTATGCCTGTGGCCATCACTGCCTCCACTAGCAGCAAATTCCTTATTTAATTACACACTGAGTGGAAAAGTACTCCCTTTTTTCCTCTCCAGAATATATTGCCTATCAGCTTTATTAGATACAACTTGAAGGCATTCAGCAAAATTAACCAATTGGAATGGGTTATGGCCAAAATGGAAGTGTGTGGAGGGAGCACACTGTTTACGTGCATGAGAATCAAAATGCATCTACCAACAGTCAAAGGCCAGAAAGTAGGGGCTGCTCACTGTAAACAGGCATTGCTAGAGATCAGTTTCTAATATTTTCAATTTGCTATTATACTCTTCAACAAAAGACTGTGGTAAGCCTGGGTAGTTCCAGCATACATATATCTTTGGAAAGGGGGGGAAGGCTCCTTTGGCTGCAGATGCTCAATGCCTGTGAATCTGTTTCAAACCCATTCAGGTTCCCAAAGCAAAATGAGAGCCAAGATTTGTCTGGTTTTGAGCTAAACCTCTATGCTGTTCCCACCCCAAACCATACATCTCTCCTGTCACCTGAGGCTTGGCCCATACATGCTCAAACGTATGTCTGCAATAAGTGAAAACCAGAGCTGGGTTCACCAAAAGGTTCCCAAATCCAGCCCCCATTTCTCAGCATGCAATAAAAGTTCCAACCAGGCAAAAAAAAAAATCTGCCTTTCTGCATCTGGCATGGATTCAGTGAATAGACTGAGAGTGCTCCCTAGTGGTGATGGTCTACTATTATGTAGAGGCCGTTTGAGTGACTCCAAGAGTACCAATACTGTCCGGCAGCAGCTGCTCAGGATTTCAGCAGGACCATAGCCAGGGTGGGGGCCGGTGGGTGCACTGGTCCATCTGGAGCATTGGTTTACCTCTAAGTATTTTAAAAAAAAACATGCAGGGTTTTTTAAAAAGCAAGAGCTTGCTTTAAGAATTGAAAGATTTTTCTTAGAAAAAAAAATCAGTAAATGCTAGTGCTCTGAATTCTGCCCAGCTGACCACCAAGCCTAGTTAACTGAAGCCTTGGCTGAAGGGGATTTTCCCCCAAGAGCACCATCATCCTTATGCTTATATGATCCAGTAAAGAATGCCCCTTTAGTTCCAGCATTTGTGAACAAAGCTGTATGCTTAGACACACAAAGGGACCAATCCCTAAGCAGGTCTGCTCAGAAGTAAACTCCATGTTACTTAGTGGGGCTTGCTCCCAACAAGTGTCTTCAGGGTTGCAACTGGCTGCAGCAAACAAACATAGAGGTTTTTCTGGACTATACAATAAATGGGTAATAATCCCAGATGTCTAGCCATGTTAGTTTATAGCAGCAAAAATAAACAGAAGCCCAGTGGTATTTTAAGGACTAAAAAAAATATTTCAGTGTACATAAGAACATAAGAGAAGCCATGCTGGATCAGGCCAGTGATCCATCCAGTCCAACACTCTGTGTCACACAATGGCCAATATATGTGTGTGTGTGTGTAAATATATACACACACACACACATATATACACACATATATATATACTGTGGCCTCTGCTCCATATTTTTATCCAATCCCCTCTTTAAGCTGGCTATGCATGTAGCTGCTACCACCTCCTGTGGCAGTGAATTCCACATGTTAATCACCCTTTGGGTGAAGAAGTACTTCCTTTTATCCGTTTTAACCTGACTGCTCAGCAATTTCATTGAATGCCCACGAGTTCTTGTATTGTGAGAAAGGGAGAAAAGTACTTCTTTCTCTACTTTCTCCATCCTATGCATAATTTTGTAAACCTCTATCATGTCACCCCGCAGTCGACGTTTCTCCAAGCTAAAGAACCCCAAGCGTTTTAACCTTTCTTCATAGGGAAAGTGTTCCAAACCTTTACTCATTCTAGTTGCCCTTTTCTGCACTTTTTCCAATGCTATAATATCCTTTTTGAGGTGTGGTGACCAGAATTGTACACAGTATTCCAAATGAGACCGCACCATCAATTTATACAGGGGCATTATGATACTGGCTGATTTGTTTTCAACTCCCTTCCTAATAATTCCCAGCATGGCGTTAGCTGTAAGGTTTTGTGAAGAATCCATTTTGTCAGATTTATTTAATTGCTTATTTCATTTTGATCTGCCTTTCTCCCTGATGCAGTTTGCATCATTTTCCTCTCCCCCATTTTTTCCTCACAAACTTGTGAGATAGGTTAGGCTAGAGTATGTAATTGGCCCAAGGTCACTTGACACATGTCCATGGCAGAGTGAGGATCTGAACCTGGGTTTCTGATATCCTAGTATGATGTTCTTAACTGCTACATAGCACTAGCTATCAGCATCAGAGAAGGTCTCTAGTTAATGAAATCTGATGATGAAATAAAAACCTTGTTAGTTTTTAAGGTATCACAGAGTCCTGTTAAGAGTCAAAATCAGGCTGGGGAAACTCAGGCCCTACATATTAGCACAGTTTGGGGGTTTATGCCATGAACTGCTTCAGCTGCTGCTCTTTGCATTTCAGCCTTCTGTTAAGGGCACAAGCACAGAGCAGGCCTCTCCTGCTGCTCCATCCCCAGCAGTCTTATTCATATATGAATGGAACCAGCTTGGCTGCCCCATCAATACATTCAAAATATGGCCTCTTATGTTATGTTGTGGCACCTTGATGATTCAGAGATTTAATGTGAAATAAACAAATCCAGGGTAGAGAGTCCACCATTCAAAGCAAGGTTTTCTTGCAATACTGAACACTTCTAGAGTAAGAGTGCTTGAACTCAACGAGGCTTACCTCTGAATAAACATAGAATAGCATGGTTGCCTCATCAAGGAAATGGTATGGACTGTGTAGGCTCTGGAAAGGAAGGGAGAGTATGGGGGGGAAATGCAAGGTTAAGGTTTAGTTTTTTCAGTTTAGAAAAAAAATTGACTAAGGGGGGAACACTGCACAGATTTTTGAATTATGAATAGTTGGCAAGAAGTTTTTCTCTTCTAAAAATACTAGGGGTCATCCAGCAGCTGATAATAGGGTTGCCATTTCCCAGCTGGGGGCAAGGGATCCTATGGTTTAGAGGCCCTCCCCCTACTTCAGGGTTATCAGAAAGGGGGGGGGGTTGAGTGTCTGCTGGGCTTTCCATTATACTGTGGAGACTGATTCCCATAGGGCATAATGGAGAATTGATCAGTGGGTATCTGGGGCTCTGGGGGGCCCCCAATTTTTTGAGGCAGAGGCACCACATTTTCAGCATAGTTGCTGGTGTCTCTCCTCAAAACACTCCTCATATTTCAAAAAGATTGGACCAAAGGGTCCAATTCTATGAGTCCCCAAAGAAGGTGCCCCATCCTCCATTATTTTCTATAAAGGCATTTAAAAGGAGTGTGGTCCCCTTAAATGTGACAGCCAGCACTCCCTTCAGTTGTGCTTGTCACAGCCTTGCTCCTGGCTCCACCCTCAAAGTCCCCAGATATTTTCTGAGTTGGACCTGGCAACCTTAGCTGATAAGGCAATGTATTCAGGACAGACAAAGGGACATGTGTGAGCTTTTGTGCCCCACTCTTCCTCCGTGGGGACCAAAGCAGCTTACATCAGTTTCCTCTTCTCTGTTTCATTAGCTCAAAACCCCTGTGAGGTAGGTCACACTGAGAGGGAGCGACTTGGCCTAAGGTCTCCATGGCAGAGGGGGGAATTCAAAACTAGTTCTCAGTCCAATACTTGAACCACTATACTGCTGGTTTCACTGCCTCCTGATCCACACAAAGTCCTTCTTGACACACCCTTCTCTTTTCCAGCCCAACTTTGAAGGCTGGCTTCAACACAGTGGGAAGGGGGTAGTCTCTCCCTACCTCTTCCTTAACCTGGGAGCTTAGAGATCTGGGAAATAGATGCTGTGGTATACTTTGCTGTGGTATAAAAGCCTTTCCATGCCCTCGGCATGCCTGCAGTCCACCACTCACTTCTGCCAGGTCTCTGCCCTCAGCTAGCTACTTTATGAACCCCCATATGAACCCCAGAGAGCACTGAGGTCAGCCGGAAAAAACTTGTTGACTACTCCCGGACCAAGAGAGGTGAAGCTGCAATGTACCCGTAACCGGGCCTTCTCCTCTGTAGCCCCGAGCCTATGGAACCAACTTCCAAAGGAAATGCGGGCCCTGCGGGACCTTGAACAATTCCGCAGGGCCTGCAAGACCTTCCTCTTCCGACTGGCTTTCGCTGACGAAGAAAGAAATTGCTAATGATAACCGCCATCCTAAAAGAACAGTATTAGCACTTTTATTAACTTAATTAACTAATTTTTAAACCTAATCAGAATTTTAATGCTTAAATGTAATTTTGTGTTTTTTGCTTTCTTTGTATAATTGAAATTTGTATGATGTTGTTAGCCGCCCTGAGCCTGCTTCGGCGGGGAGGGCGGGATACAAATAAAATTATCTAATCTAATCTAATCTTTATGGCCTTTTCAAAGTTGTCTATATGACTTGTCCCCTGCTGGGTCCTATAGTGAGAAATATTTCTTAGAAGTTGCCAGGACTGCAGCCTGGTGTCTTTTGGCCCCTTCCTCATCTTGGTTTGTGACCAATGAGACGTGTTCCCTACTCCCCCTCCCTTTCTTGGCAGGTGCATGTTGACTTGGGTGCCACTGGAAGCAAATTACTTCTTCCCACAATGGACAATCTGTGGAACTCACTGCCACAGAGGATGTAGTGATGGCATCTAAGACACTTTAAAAGAGATTAAGCAAATGTCGGATAGGTCCATCAGTGGCTAATAGCTAATGCCTGCAATGGTTAAATGGGAGCTCCAGCTTCAGAGGTACCACATTGCTGAATGCCAGCAGAGTGACAGCAAACCAGTAGCGGTACAGTGATAGCAAGATAGAAAAATGCTGAATGCCATTGCTGAGTGACAGCAAACCAGTAGCGGTACAGTGATAGCAAGATAGAAAAAACAACTGCACCTGAAAACAAAACTGTTAAATAACTTATAATATTTCTATAAAGTTTACACTACAAATACAAAAGATACATAGCAAAAAAAGCAAATTGTGAAACAAACTTACAAAAATACCTCTCTAAGCATCACTTTTACTCACCCATTTCTTTAGACATTCTTTTCAAGACACGGCTTGATTTGTTTCTTGAAAAGAATGTCTAAAGAAATGGGCAAGTGATGCTTGGAGAGGTATTTTTGTAAGTTTGTTTCACAATTTGCTTTTTTTGAATGTTAGAGGCTTGGCTTGTAACTTTTACTTTTCCACAGCAATATGGTAAGATTGTTATTCAGCTTGTGAAAAAGCTTTGTTTAAGCGGAACGTGGATCATCTAGCCGGCAACCACGTGAAGGAAAATTACCCTTTGGAGCCAAACTCAGGATATTGATTCTTTATGGATTGAACGTTGGATCTTTTGGGACTTTCGTTAAAGAAGAAAACTTTGAGGAGTCATAAAGAAATAACTTCTTGTTGCTTTAAGAGACACTGGACCTTTGGAAGTATTTGTTTGAATTTTGCTATATATCTTTTGTATTTGTAGTGTAAACTTTATAGAAATATTATAAGTTATTTAAGTTTTGTTTTCAGGTGCAGTTGTTTTTTTCTATCTAGATACTATGGGGTAGCAGCAGGGGGAAGTGTTGACCTCTGCCCCTCTGCTGGGGGCCTTCCAGAGCATCTGGTTGGCCACTGTGGGAAAACAGGATGCTCCACTAGATAATCATTGGTCTGATCCAGAAGGTCTTTTAATGTTCTGATTAAATACACACTTCCTGTTCATTTAATTCAGCTATGCATGGTCCCATAATTATTTATTTTTCCAACCTCGGGCAGGGACGTACTTGGACAGGTTTTTCTTCTGTGTTTCTTTTCTTCAGAGCTCTCTGATCGCATTGCCAGATATCGCTGGCAAACAGCCCATCTTAGTCTTTCCCTTTCATCAATCTGATGTCACTCACGGTTTAGAAGTCTGCATTTGATGGTGAGAACCCAGCTGGGCCAGAGGCACAAACAGGACCTAAACTTGCTCTTGGCTTAAGGGGAGATGTTTCATATGGGGGTGGGAGGGGGTAAACTGCCTATTTCTAGATGAAAGCTCTCCCAGTGGGAACAGTTCATTCTCTATTAATTTCTTCTCACAACTTATTTTCCCAAACATTGAAGCCCAACTGTATTTTGTAGCAGATTAAAAAAACAAGTTTAACCATGCTAAAGCTGGATTTGAAGACTTGGGTTGCTTTGAAACTTGCTGTTTAGCATGGAATTGCCAGGAGTCCTTCACTCCATTTTAACGGTAAATCCAGATGATGCTGTTGACAAGCCACTGCATTCCAATGTTTCCTGCAATTTTCCTCCCCTGTCTCTGTGGTAATGGTTTTAAAACATAAAACATAATTGCTGCATGTGGACCAGCAAAGTGTTTAGTCATGTTAAGGTATCTTTTCTAAATCAAATATTCAATAATACTCTATGCCAGATAAACATGTGCAATAATTGGTCTTTATGCACAATGTCCATTCAACTTTCACAACATCAACAAACATGAATCAAGTTGCATTCTGCTACTGTAAATCCTACCCCAGGCCAGTTGAAACATGCACAGCATCAACAGAACCCAGAATGGTTGTTTGCATAAATATGGCACTTGAAGATCAAATGTGCCTTGTTTGTAACGCCTGCTTCCTCTTGAGTTCTTTGTGCGATTGCATTGATTTGTTCACAACTCAAAACAAGCAGCATTTTGAATAGTCTCATATCTGCTGAGGTGGGAGTTGACACAGCAACTGGCTAGGAAGCTGCTGTTGGTGCATGCTCACTATTTATCCGCTTGCTTGGATTATGTACAAGGTCATCACAGATAGGTAATAATTAGCTACAATTTGAGTGTGTGTGCTTTTTTCGCACTTGAGCTGTTGGTGGCATTTATCATTTTGATGCATGCTCAGAACTTACATACTCCAACTATAGTTTCAATAGTTTACACAAATAATTTTTTTAAAACACTACAGTTTCCAAGTGGTAGGGGAAAGTGTTTTGGTCCATTTTAGACCACTAGATTATTATAAACATGCTCAGTTTGGGGAATCAGGCAGATTGAACAAGGCCACAGCACTGAAAAAACACTTGTGACATCTCTGTGCTCTCTAAATTCTAGCAAGTTTCAGACATGAAAAGAAAGTGCCTCTACATTTGCTGGTTTTTCTCCTGTTGGGTGGATGTAGCAGATGGTGGAAGGTTACAGGGACAGCCACAGGATAGCAGCATGTGAATGCACATATGCAAAATTTTCATGATACGCTATAGAACTATTGTATTTGAAAAGAAAGCAAACACGCTTCGAAGTGCCTGAGCATGCGACTCACAATTTGCAATTAAGTCAAGATTCAAAGACAGTGGAGGTTGCTCCATTAGTGAGAGGGCAAGCCACAGGAGAAAGGCCCATGGCTCACTGGTAGAGCACATGCTTTGCATGCATGATGTTATTCTAGCAGGACTCTGAAGAGGTGGCATAGAAATCTCCTAAATAAATATAACTTCAGCATTTCTAGTAAAATAATTTTGAGTAGAAAGGCTGGGAAAGATGTCAGCCTTGTACTTGGGAGAGCTGCTGCCAATTCATATATGACCTTGTGGTCACATGTGTGCAGCCTGGTTTGCCTTATGCAGGAGAACTGGCTTCTATTAAAAGGTAAATCAATGCATGAAGTTCAAACGGGACAACTCCTATAAAAGTCATATAACATCTAGCCAGAGAACCCTGTGCAGTAGATGCCTCTTTTCTTGTCTTACCGTCTCCCAACTGTAACCTTGTTGTGGAGCACCCTCTGGTGGCAACTGTCACAAAAATTCTAGCCAAGGACAAGAAACTTAACATACCTCTGCCTGTTTGAGCCAGTCATCTGGGCACAATTTGCTTTCTGTTCTCACATGTTCCTCCCACTTTCCACGTATGGAGGACAACTGAAAGCACCTGGATTGGAAAGCCATGAATCATGCTCCAATTTGCTGCAATGTCCAAATTCATGCGACCAATCAGGACTGTTTCCTTCCCACAAACCAGGATTAATATTGATGAACGCTCAGAATTTACTGGACCAGTCTAATTTTGACCCACATTTAAAAAAATCATTATCGTTTAGAAAAGAACTACCATTACTTGGTGGCAGTGTGAGACTCCTAGTTTGGGAGGAGGTAACATACTCTGATTTGTCCAGAAGGACTTTGAATGAAGGTCTCCCAAACCAGGAACTTAGTCACAATTCAGGCAGGAGAGAAAAAGAGGGAGGATGCAAGCCCAGCAAACAAGCCATATCTGTGCCTGTAAAAAACAAGCAGAATTGTCTGTTCTGATAGCTGAATGTGGTCTCTTTCTAAAGCCAGATAGTTAACACAATTGACTTGGTCAACCTAGATGCTTTGCCAGATACTTCTGTGTTTGTGAGGTGATAGGGAAAGTAGTTCCCCCCCAAAGAGGATGTAAGTTCTCCAAAGTAAAACTGCTTTCCTCTATCTAAACTTTTTGGTTGGGTTTTTTTTTAACACTCAGAATCAGGTGACTTAGCCTTTCTTTTTTTCTATTCAGGGATGGAACAGTCAAAGATGACTTGTGATGGATCTATCAATATCAAAGGAGGTTTCAATACAGCCAGTGTCAAAACTGAATCAGACATTTTGTGAAACACAACAACAGCTCAGTCCCAGAGCCGTGGATGGAACCTTGAGGGATTATTTTTCCTAGTCTGTTTAAAAAAGTGCTTACAAGCTTCAATATAATGGATTTCACCAAACCACCAGTCATACCCATCAGTCAATGGAAGTTTACATCCAGAAGAGCAGCAGATCTTGAAGGTGGTGGATAGTCACAGACAGCTGGCACTTCAATTTGCCTCAAAGGCAGAGAAAAAAATTCTTCCCCATAGACAAATGTTTGAGGACAGAACTATACACAACTTTATCTAAACTAAGAATATTAACTAACCAACTATATACCTGGAGAATGAGGATTGTGTAATTCACCTGCAGGCAAAGCAGGACCTCTGCTACTGAGTCAAAGGCAAATGCCCCTATTCTGCTACTAAACCTTTCCTTAGATAATTAGTCTTTAATTTTAAAAAAAACATAATCTACCCTCTCAATAAATTAGATGGGAAAGTATGAATGAAGTCTTATAATTTTAAAGGTTCTACTTCCATCTAGTGGTGTACTGCAATACTACTTTTAAAAAATTGATTAAATGTTGCTTTATGAAAGGCAGTCTGTATGAATGTATTTCTGGCCAACAACAAATTCCATAGAATATAAGTAAATATTTCCTGTGAATCAAGCTCAAAATCCAGAAGCCCGTTTGTTGTTTAACTTAGTAGAGGATTCCGTAAGAACCACTTTTAGCCACAGTTTAAACTAGAGCACATATGAAACTTAAGTCATTTATGAAAAACTCAAAACAACTCCCCCAAAATAGCAAAATACAAAGCTACACACACCATTCCACACAGGAAAACCTGTCTTGAAGAACAATCAAAAATAGAAATTGAGCAACCTACAGAAATACCAAAAATATCCAGACCAGACCCCAAACAAAATGAGTTGCAATCTGAACATACGTACTTACTAGAAAGTAAGTTTACTGCACTAAGTAAAAGATACTTCTGAGTAATCATGTTTAGGATTGAGCTGTCTTACTGAAACACTAAATAATTATGACTTACTTAATATCCACTGTTTTCATTGCAACTTAACTTTAGTTGAATCAGAGCATGAGCTTGCAGAGAACAGGGGAAAATTCATTTCTGAGGGGAGCAATCTCAGCTAACACATTAGAATCTTCCTTACAGAAACATCTTCTATACATGCAGGAGTAAGGACCATACAGCACCATCCAACAGCTTGGGGATAAAACACTAATAAGAGGCAATTTAAAATGGAAAAGCAGCCAAGGACAGAAGGAAGTGTTTTTCCCCCCTGTATCCGCTGCTTCTCAGTTCCTAAACCACTCCTTTTCCCTTCATAAGATTTAAAATACATGCTTTTAAACAGTAAAGGTATTTGGAACCCCATAAGAAAAAAATGCATTTTGGAGCAGAGAAATGGCAGTTGGGGTTATGAGTTGGATCCAGTGTTTCCACTGGTGATAGTTGGAGATAACACTTTTGACCACCCAACATGACTATGCCGGGGATCTTGGAACCTGTAGGGACAAAAATATGAGTCAGGAGCTTTATTAACAGGGAAAAGTGGAAAAGAATGAACACCAAAAGCTGACTGGATCCAACCCAGCATTTTCAGTTATTCCATTTGTTTTGTTTGACAGATGTCATGGATGTAACATCTTTGTCACTAATATTTTTACTGCAACCAAGAATGTTGTACATTCCCATTTTCAAGGTAGGTTAGTATTATAAAACTGCATATAGTATGTGATAACTCTGATTCCAAGAATCCAGATGTTTTTACTTGTAACTACTCAGGTTTTTCAGACAGAAGACTGAAGCGTTCACAAACTGACATATATTGATTTTCCAGCTCTCACCTGAGTACTTCCAAGTAGCTTCATATTCTTTTTTTCATTGTACTTGCTGCAGTGATATTTATTTATTTATTTTATTGCATTTATATCCTGTCCTCCCCTATGGGGCTCAGGGCGGCTAATAACAGTTAACAATTTGGTAACATTTTTAATTATTACAATAAAACATTATTAAAATATTAAAAGCAATTTTAAATACAGTTTCAGTTTCAAATGGCGTTCTGTCTGGTTCAAAATAATTTATGTTAATGCTATGGGATGGTGGGTACTGTGCACCCCCGTAGATGTTGGGAGCACCTCCAGTTAGTTATTAAATGCCTGCCTAAACAGGTATGTCTTACAGGCCCTGCAGAACTGTGGCAAATCCTGCAGGGCCCTGGTCTCTTCAGGGAGGGCATTCCAGAGGGCAGACGCCGCCATAGAGAAGGCTCTTGCCCTTGTAGTAGTCAGACGGGCATCCTTTAGCCCGGGGATCTTTAACAGATTTAATGAACCTCTTTCTTTCACAGCACTCTGTCTTTCACAGCACTTATACTACAAACTCAGGTGGGTAGCTGTGTTGGTCTGAAGCAGCAGAATAAAATTTTAGTCCAGTGGCACCTTTAGGACCAACGAAGTTATACTCTAGGTATAAACTTTCATGTGCAAGCACACTTCTTCAGATACCAAAAACCACTACATTATGTTCAGATTCTTGCTATTACTACTTTTCTGCAATGTCTTTCATGTTTTAAGTACTTGTTTTAAATTCTCCACTTTGATTTCAAGTTCCTTTGTCAAGTTAACAGAATTTTGATCAACTGCCTGAAGTAGTTTCACCTTTAGCTCAGCATTTTCACTTTCAGTCTTCTTCCCCCACCCACACATATTCCCCCTGAAGATGGCAGTTCTTTTCAGAGTCTAGCATTTTCCCTCAATACACTAAGCTCCATTTCTATCACATCCTATCTGTCTACTCACTTTGTGTTTATGGATTTCATACTGCTTAAGGTTTTTAGCACTTTCCACCCACCCAAAATGATAGTCTGAAGTTGCCTTCAAAGTGCTTTTAAGCCCACCCCCTTCCCTAAAGGCAATACTTCCAGTTCTGTGCCTCTTACAAAGTGCCTAATGTTTTTGTTGTCTCATTTGAGTTCTTTAAATGTATGTCTATGTTGATGCTTCCTGCATACCTTATGAAGTAACATTTGAAGTTCTTTTTGAAGATTAAAAACATTTCCTCTGAATGTTAAATCTATCTTAGAAATCATAGCTGTTTGCGACTTGCAGCAAGAGATGAAAATCACTAATAGTGAGCAAACAGGTGCTATCTTTTGTCTGTAGATAATTAGCCTCATGCTCCTAAACTTTTCTAAGGCTTCTAAGTGCTGATCCTTGGCCAACAGGGCAATGGCTTGCTCACTTAAAACTGCTGCCTGATAACTAGTCTTGCAGCTTCTGCAAAAGGATTTCTTAAAGCACTTTTTGCAGTAAATCTCCAGTAGCTCAGTTTTGGGAATGGAGGCAAACCTGAGCTCTATTACTTGGCTTCATGCTCCATATGAAGGCCGTCTTCTCCAGCTGCTCTATACAGCACTATCAGCAGGGGTAGCAGCAAGGGAGCCTCACATCCACTTAGGCTCCTGTCTAGGAAACAGGGCTTGGAGGCAGAGCTGCTAACAGGCCTGGAAAAGAATGTCCTGTTAAAGATGTTTAGTGTAAGGAAAGTCTGAACTGGATGGCCCAGGCAAACCCAATCTCATCAGGTTTCAGAAGCTAAGCAAGGGACCAGATCTAGTTAGTATTGGATAGAGTTGCCAGGTCTGGGTTGGAAAATACCTGGAGATTTTGGAGGTAAATTCGAGAGAAGGTGGGGTTTGGGGAGGGGAGGGGCATCAGCTTGGTGCTATGCTGTAGAATCTACCCTTCAAAGCAGCCATTTTCTCCAAAGAAGCTGATCTCTGCCAGCAGAAGATCAGTTGTAAAAGCAGATCTCCACGCCCCACCTGGAGGCTGGCAACCCTAGGGGACCACCAGTCCAGGGTTGCTGCACAAACTGCTGAAGCTTCTCATGGCATGGAGGACCAAATGTGCAGTTTTTCTTGCACCATATGTTTTTGGGATGGACCAAGCAGGGATTTCACCCACTGAGGCTTCCGATTGACTGTTGGAGATTTGATTGGGTGTGCAGTTTTTTGGAGGTTTTTTTGTTACTCTGGCAGTAGCCGCCTTCACAAAAGAAGGACCTGCAATGTGTTACTGAACTGAGCTGCGGCAATCATCTTGTGGCTGATTCTGCTTCCTGTGGTATCCATTTTGCTACCCCCTACTATGTCATGTCAGAATTCCAGATGTGCCCACAGGCTCAACAAGGCTGGGGACCCCTGGTTTAGAGGATAAATATCTCTATTAAAAGGGACATTTCCCTCCTCTCTAGGCAGTTAGCAGGTTACAACCATGCTTGAGGTCTCTGAATGTCCAGCAGGTAAACTGGTCCTCTCAAAGCATTCCAGAATATACATGAGGGAACAGACTCCCTTGCAGATGCAGGCAGCCTGGCCTGCATCTTTAAGACCAACCAAGTTTAATTCAGAACGTAAGCTTTAGTGTGCTCTCTAAGCACACTTCATCAGATGAAGGAATCAGGTACAGTGGGCTGAAATACATGCAGTTTGTTAATTAAGAGGGCAAACTGACTGTGATCACATGGTAAAACAGAGTGGCTTGGCCATTTGGATAGCCATAAAAGGTAATAAAGTTTCCTGCCAGTTGGTGTTTCTGCAAATCTAGGTAAATCACAAAAGGACATGTATTTCCTAGTTGTAGTCCACCTAATTTACTTATCAACATCAATCTATACATTATAAACATCATTTTAGTCTGCCATTGAAAAACAAGAATACATAAAATGAAAATGGGTTAAGTATATGTAATGCAATAAATAGCCAATATCTCTTATTTTTATCCCTGGGAAAGTGTTCCAAGTTTCATAATAATTTGTAATTCATCATTTTCTCTCTCCATTCGGTTATTGAAGTTCCTTTGCAGTAAAACAGCTACCTTGAAGTCATCCATTGAATGCTTTGGAAGATTAAAGTGTTCTCCCACAGATTTCTCAGTTCTGTAATTCCTAATGTCAGATTTGTGACATCCTTTGGCGTAGGATTTGTACTATTTGCTCTATGTAGAGAACTGAAGGGCATTGTTGGCATTTAATGGCATATATAATGTTGGAGGATGAACAAGTGAATGAGCCTGAGATGGTGTAGTTAGGTCCAGTGATTGCATTGTCTGGGTGTATGTGACAGCAAAGTTGGCACTTGGGTTTATTGTAAGCTCTGGTACCGGTGTCCATGCTCAAATGAGATGCTGTATTGTTGTGGGGGGCTGTCTGTGTGCAAGAAAAGTTTTACCCCCAGTACTTCTGAAAGAGAGCTGTCATTGTCCAATAGAGGTTGCAAGTTGTTGATACATTGAACTGTTTTAAGTTGAGAGTTGTGTGTGTATACTGACATACTCAAATAAGGGATATTGGCTATTTATCTCATTACATATACTTAACCCATTTTAATTTTATGTATTCTTGTTTTCCAATGGCAGACTAGAATTATGTTTATAATGTATAGATTGACGTTGATAAGTAAATTAGGTGGACTACAATAAGGAAATACATGTCCTTTTGTGATTTACCTAGATTTGCAGAAACACCAACTGGCAGGAAACTTTATTACCTTTTATGGCTAACCAGACCAAATGGCCAAGCCACACTGTTTTACCATGTGATCACAGTCAGTTTGCCCTCTTAATTAACAAACTGCATGTATTTCAGCCCACTGTACCTGATCCCCTAGTCTGATGAAGTGTGCTTAGAGAGCGCGCGAAAGCTTACGTTCTGAATTAAACTTGGTTGGTCTTAAAGGTGCCCCTTGACTCCGGCTTTGTTCAACTGCTTCAGACCAATACGGCTGCCCACTTGGATCTATTCTGAATAAAACTTTGTTGGTCTTAAAGGTGCTACTGGACTCCTACTTTGTTCTACTGCTTCAGATCAATACGGCTGCCCACTTGGATCTATTCTGAATAAAACTTTGTTGGTCTTAAAGGTGCTACTGGACTCCTACTTTGTTCTACTGCTTCAGATCAATACGGCTGCCCACTTGGATCTATTCTGAATAAAACTTTGTTGGTCTTAAAGGTGCTACTGGACTCCTACTTTGTTCTACTGCTTCAGATCAATACGGCTGCACACCTGGATCTATCCGACCTTAACAGTTTGGCTCGCCACGTTGGCCCCCAGCAGCGGCCGCCTCCTCCTCCATCTTCTCAGCGGGGGCCAAGGCTGACCTGCTCCCACACCGCGGGCGAACAAGCGGGCGCTGCGAGTCCTCCCTCGCCTACCACACGGCGGCGTCGCGCTCCCTCACCGGGCAGCCGTTCCCCGGCCGTCCTCGGCTCCGCCTCCTCCCAGCTCAGGAGGCTGCCGGATCTGGCCTTCGTTCCGCTTCCCTTCAGCGGTGGAGCTAAGAGGTCCGCTGTTGCTTGGAGCGCCGTAGCAGGGTCGGTAGTTTTGCGCAGGCCTCCACAGCGCAGCGGTGCCGGGCCTCGAGATCTCACGGGCACTCCGCTTCCCGCTCTGTCCTTTGAGTCTCCGCATCAGCTCCCGCCGGTGGCTTAGGCTCGCCGGCCCGGCCTGAGGAGGGACCGCCCTTGGTGGCGTGTGAGGAGGAGTGGAGCGGCCCGAGCGAGGGAGCGGTGCCCGTCCGCCCGCGCGGGAAATGGCGGGGAAACGGTTGCCGCCAACTGCCGCTATGGAACGTTCGAACCCCTCCACCGTGGCCCTGGCGCGCGCTCGGCCTCAGCAGCACCTGAGGAGGGGCCGCGACTTGCGCCTGTTGTCATCCGCCGGCTCAATCGAAGTCTTGAATCATGGATGTGACTGGAAACATTTCCCATACAAGTGCCGGAGGCGACTTCAGTTGAGCTCGTCAGACGACCGAGTGTTTCAGCTTTACCTCTGTAATAAACTCGTCGCCCTCACAATCTCAGATATCAGCCATAGCACAAGGATAAAGCAGCGAGAAAACACAACATTGCTGTTGTTTGAAACTGGCTCCTAAAAAAAGGAATACTTTCCTCAGCAAGGAGCGCCATGCCAAACGTGGCCCCTCCTCACCGAGGAGAGCCATGGGAAAAAAAATTGAATAGTAGTAAACGTTTATTGCTTGTGGCCAAAGGCGATGACAAAGTTGGCCTAAATAAAAATAGGAAGAATAAAAACAGTCATCAAGTTAAGATTCCACACAAAACAGATTACCCAAGATCTTTTTTAAGTATCAGGCACCACTTTTGCACCCATCATCTTGAAGCCAGAGCATATGGGGATGCCTATATGCAATATGCCTCTAATATCTGCAATAATGAATATTATTTTCTCCTTAGGCAGCTGTACATGCAGTCAGATATGTATATCTGGATTCCTCATGTAGAGGACAAGGCAGCATGTAGTGAAGATGATCTTGAACCTCTCCCTTCCTGCAGACACAGATAACCTGAGCAACATGTTTCCATGAATAGCAGTCTGTTAATGTCACAGCTTGCATGGTTTGGAAGCAAATGGCTGTAAAGTCTGATCTTAGGTTGTAAAACATGTTAGGCAAGTAATGGGCTCTGTCATGACTAGGCTGCACCTGGAGATCTGCTGTTACAATTGATCTCCAGATGGCCAACTGATGTCCTGGTTGCCTAGAGAAAATGGCTGTTGTGGAGGATGGATTATATGGAATTGAATTCTGTCAAGATCCTTCTGCTTTCGAAACCTTCCCAGGCTCCACCCACAAAATTTCCAGGTATTTCCTAAGCCAGACCTGGCAACCCTAGTTGTGACCAATGTGCCATGTAATCCCCCCCCCCCTCTTTAGAGGAGCAATTCACATCCCAAGCAGAATATAACTGCTGTAATGGGCAGTGCAAGGCCCTGCATGACTCCACACTGTTGTTGCGTGGGTCTTCCTCCGTTAATGAGTCGCCACTCACGCAAACTGCTTAGAAGGAACTCTGGTTGTGACCCACTGTCACAAGCAGGGACCAGGGAGGGCCTTTACTGACTGCTACCATTCTGGTATGGGTCGGTTTGAAGGGCCCAGAGCACCCACTCGATGCCTGTCCTCCTTCTCAGCAAGCACCTTTTATCTGTGACCGAAGAGGAGTGCAGACCCAGGCAGTATGACAACAGTAAGTTTATTGTAAGTGCTCAAGAACAAGTGGTTTTAATTATAAGTGCAAGGGTGAAAGTGAAAATGACACAAACAGTAAAGGTGGTACAAAGAGAATAAGAGCCCTGACGTGACTAACTACCGTATATGTTCCCTTCCTTCTTCCAACTGACTCACCACTCCTTGGATGAAGGAACTTTCTTGACTGCCACTTTCTCACCAGCCCAGTCTTTTCAGAGAGAACTCTCCTGACTGCAGCCTCTCCAAAGAGAACAACCATCCTTCTCTAGTTGGACCTTTTATTTTCTTCCTTCCAGGTCCCACCCCTCTGGTCTCCATTGGGCAAGGTTTCCCTCCAAAATTTCTACCCACCCAATCGGAGGAACAGAAGGGATCCTCCTGGGAAATGTAAGCCCTGTAGCTACTCTGATACAGACTTCCTTGGAGCTTGTAGGCCTCACTAGGTCTAGGATCATGACACCCACTTTGAGCCATGTGTACCAGGAAATAATTTGGAGCCTATTATTGTATGCCTATTCACAGAGTTTGGAACTAACCTGAGGAACCCTTCCCCCCCCCCCGCCCGAGTCAACTAGAAAATAGTATAAATTAAGAATACTATTATATCTAGTGAGTGACCCAGGTGCTCTCAATCTGGATAAGGGTGAAACATTGCCTTGAGAGATGGGAGGCTTGGACTTTTATCTGCTTACCCAAAGCAAATTAATTAAATCCACATACCCAAGTTGTTACTGAAGGTAGGGCAAGTGTACATCTTCTGTTATATACAGATTGGCACATACTTAACCACTAGCATATTAGTTGCCTTTGCACTCCAGCAATTGGCAGCCCCAGTAGCTACACCACTGGGACATGTTAACTTGTACACCATAATGGATCTGCTCTGTTGGTGTGTTTTAAGGTTGCCAACCTCCAGATGAGGCCTGTAGTTCTGGAATTAAAGCTAAACTCCAGGGTACAGAAATCACTTCCCCTGGAGGAAAGTACAACTTCAGGGGGTGGACTCTGATTCATGCTGAGCGGCCTCTGCAAGAACCACCTCAAAATCTGCAAGAATTTTCTAAGCTGGAGTTAGCTTAGAACTCCAGTGTAAATGCATGCCACGGAGGCTGTTACAGAATGCTAATGGAGGTATGCATTTTATTTATGGTTGCTTTCATGTTTGCCAGTTTGGGAGGCTATGTTGCCCAACCTGTAAGCAAGTTCTCATTGAGGTACCGTTAGGGCAGGGGCAGACTGGGAAGTAAAAGCAGTTCTGAACAGGGCCTCGCCCTCTGGCTTGTCCTTATCTCCACCAACCCCAAAAGCTTCTGCCAGCCTTGTACAAACCCAGGGCAACCAGCTCCAGCATCGTTGCAGTTTGCCCACTTGGAAACTAAGATGCCAGCTGCCAGATGGGTCCTGGGGATCTTATGGGATTAGAGCTCATCTTCAAACTGCAGAGATCAGTTCCCTGGAGGGGGGGGAGGGATGGATGATTTGGAGGGTGGACTCTGCCACTGTACCCACTGAAATGCTCATCCTTCCCAGCTGCCGGAGTTTCTCAGTCTGGATCTGGCAGCCCTACCCATCCCCAGTCAGTGACTGGGGAGACCAGGCAACCCTACCTGGAACAGGATGATTTCCCACTCCGCCACTTACAGCCATCTGGGTGACCTTGGGTCAGTCACATTTCTGTCACAGCTGTTCCTCTCAAGAGCAGTCCCTGCCAGAGCTGTCTCAGCCCCATCTACCTCACAGGGTGTTTGTTGTGGGGAGGGGGAGGGAAGGAGGTTTTAAACCACTCTGAGATTTGAAGAGCGGGGTATAAATCCAACTCTTCTTCATTGCAGAAGCCCCAAGTAAGGGGAGTGGCCTCTCAGGCTACTGAGATTTTTGTTAATGACCTTAATGGCCAGTCCACCCAAGTGTTTGGGGAGAGCCAGATTAACAATTAGGCCAAGTAGGCACTGGCCTATGGGCCCCACACCTTTAGGGGCCCCTGGATAACTCCCCCCCCCTGTTTTCTTCCAGCTTGCACATGCAGCCAGCAACTGAGCTGGTCCCTGCACAACTTGCTGGGTGTTGTGGCCAGGTTTGCCTCTCTCTGCAGCTTAGTAAAAGGGGCTTTTAAGAAGGTGGCTGCAGGCTGCAGGGGGGGCGTAGGCAGCTCAGACTCTGAGATAATTTCCATGGGGCCCCCCAAGGTTTTGACTGCCTAGGGGCCACCACAGGGTTTAATCCGGCGCTGTGTTTGGGTTACTAACCACTAGTTTGGGGCCTGAAGTTCTCCTGAAATTACAACTGATCTCCATACTCGAGAAACCATTTTCCACGGAGGAGGTTGCAGCTTCAGTGGGCAAACTCTACAGGAGCGGTTCCCAGCCTTTTTGGCACCACGGACGTTTTGTGGAAGACAATTCTTCCACAGACTGGGGGGGGTGTGTGTGCTGGGGGTTTTGCCCTGTCCCTGTTCCCACATGGGAGTCTTTAAATGGGGGGAAACTGAGGTGCTTCTGCTGCCTCCCCTACAAGGGGAGGCAGCCTCTGAGTAAGGCTGTGTTGCCTCTTTTGTCTGCCTAGGTCCTGGGCGGGTGAAAGGAGTGGTGGGGCTGCTCTGCCTCGCTTTGAGGTTAACTTCTCTGCAAGGGGTGGCAGCTTCAGAGCAAGGCTGCACCGCCTCTTTTGTCCCAGGCAGGTGAAGATTTTTAATATTCCTTCTCAGTATATAAAAAAGCATAAAAATAGAAAACAAACAGCAAAGGGAAAGATTCTACCCCCTCTCATTGCTTGTTTTCTTTTAGGAGTTTTTAACATTGGGGAAATGAAGAAAGTCCACTGGTGGTACCTCAAAGACTAAAATTTTTCTGGCATAACTTCCATTAAGTGAGGACTTACTTCATCAGCTGCATGGAGTGTACATGCTTAGCAGTTACCAAATGCCACTGGAAATCTTTTAGATTTTGTTACAACAGATTAACAGTACTCCTCCTTTAGAACATTTTAAATATATGGAATCATTCAAAAAGATGTGTTATCCTGCTTGCTTATCTGCAGTCTGAAGTGATACAGATTGTTCTAACACCTCTGGTCTCTTCAAATTCATTGCTGTCTCATTTCCTTGCATACATGAGCCATGTCTAAGACCTCTGTTATCTTTTTTTATTTATTTAAAATATTATTATGTTTTATGGATAGGTTATTGTGAAGTGCTTTAAATTTGAAGGAAAAGGAAAGGTCCCCTGTGCAAGCACCAGTCGTTTCCAACTCTGGGGTTATGTTGCTTTCACAATGTTTTCATGGCAGACTTTTTACGGGGTGGTTTGCCATTGCCTTCCCCAGTCATCTACACTTTCCCCCCAGCAAGCTGGGTACTCATTTTACTGACCTTGGAAGGCTGAGTCAACCTCGAGCCAGCTACCTGACAACCCAGCTTCCACCGGGGATTGAACGCAGGTCATGAGCAGAGCTTAGGACTGCAGTACTGCAGCTTTAACACTTTGCACCACGAGGCTCTTTTTAAATGCTTAGTTGTAGCAATAGTATTCCAGAAAAGTAGCTGCAGCAGCCCAAATAGCAGTCTTGTTTTAAAAATGAACACATTTGCTGTGGAACAAGTTTTCATGATCCAAACTTTGTCAGATACTGCAAGTTTATTAGTCTTCAAGGTGTAATTATTATTACCTTTTTTATATAGTTTTTCTCCTTTTCTTTATTAAGTTACAAATCCTCAGAGCAGAAAGACCAGTGTTTTAGCCTGTTTGAGTCTCCTGGTGATACTATACCAAAGGTATCAAACTTTGTTATGAGGGCTGGATCTGACATAAATGAGATTTTGTTGGGCCCAGCCAAGTGTGTCATAAAATGTAATGCCACATAGTGGAGATATAAGCTTTATGAAGGGCACAGACAAACACTAAGATTTCTTAAAATAAGACATGCTCACAACACCAAGCTTGCAATATTTTGTTTAACAGTCTCTGATAACTGACACCTCTTGCTCTCAATTATTGCATCAAAATTTGGAGACAATCTTTGTGCTGTAACAATCTTGAGTATGTTGTTCAGGTATGTATCTGTAAGTTACAAACCTATTTTTGATGTATTGACATTCATTACAGAAAATGCTTTGAGCCTCAGAGGAAAACATGAAATGGCTGGGCATTGTGAGCTTTTGTACATAAGTTGCTTTTTGTGTGGTGCTCAAGAACATGTGAAGGCACCATGACACGGACTGAGGTCTATGTGCTTATTTACAAAACTATAGCATTCCCCAGAAAAACAACTGCAACTCCTAAGAGGCAGTGCAAGAATAGAGAGACAGCAATGTATAGTGGTCAGTATCAGCCTACTATCTGGGAAGCATAGGTTCAAAATCCCCAGTCTCCAAAGGAAATGCGCTGGATGCACACTCTCAGCCTAATCCACCTCACTGGCTTGTTGTTATTCTTCATCTAAATAGTTCACATTGCTTTTCTATTGAGAAAGACTAGATCATTAGCACATGAATACAGTGAAAAGGGAAAGGGACTCCAGTTGTGGCTTGGCAAAAGGAGCTTAACACACACGCGCGTGCACACACACACTGTAGCAAGGCAAAAAGCTCTTTTCTTTCATAAAACTCTGTTGGTCTTAAAGGTGCTTTTTGTATTTCTCCTGTGTGATTGAGACAGCTGAGTAAAGCAACCTCTCACTCTTTTCCTCTCCCCCCCCCTTCCCCAAGAGAGGAGAAACAACCTACTTCTTCACCCAAAGGATGATTAACGTGGAATTCACTGCCACAGGAGGTGGTGGCGGCCACAAGTATAGCCACCTTCAAGAGGGGTTTAGATAAAAATATGGAGCACAGGTCCATCAGTGGCTATTAGCCACAGTGTGTGTGTATATATAAATTTTTTTGCCACTGTGTGACACAGAGTGTTGGACTGGATGGGCCGTTGGCCTGATCCAACATGGCTTCTCTTATGTTCTTATGTAGCTAATGGAGGAGCTTGACTCTAGCTCTGCTGTGTGATTGAGAAATACAAAAAACACTGGCAAAACAAGCTGCGATGAAGAAAGCAGGAGAGAGGGAGAACAAAACAGACCACAGTCAGTTGCTTGTGGGCCTGTGGGGGCCGGATGCAGCCCATGGATCACACATCTGACACCCTTGCACTATACAAATATTTACTAACATTTATATATCATTGCTAATGTCCACAATGCTCTAATACAAGAGGGGAAAGTTCCTGTCTTGAGGAGTTTATAATCTAAAACTCAACATGAAAAAAACAACAAACCTCCATCTTCATCTACCTGATGTCAAATGTATTTTAAATTTTATAAAATAACATAACGTTCAACAGAAGGGAAACAAAGAGAGTGGATGAAGACTGTGGTGGGGATAAATAGCAATTATGAGTTCTTTTCCCACCATGTCTCTGACACATGGGCTTTAGTATCATGAAATAATGCTCTAAAAATGTGTTTAAGGTACCACAAAAGCCCTGTTTATTTTTGCTGCTATCGGTCAGTTTTATCCCCGACTTCCTCCAAGGAGCTCAGTAGTCATGTTTCCTCAATTTTATCCTGACAACAACCCTGTGAGGTAGGCAATTCTGAGGGTGACTAGCTTAACTTCAGCCAGTGAACTTCATGGCTGGATGGGGGCGGTGTTGAACCCAGGTGTCCGAACCCAGAATTTTTCAGGTCTGATTTCCATGTCCTGCTTTTCAGAGGACAGTCCTCTCATTTGAAGCCTGTGCTTTGAAATGTCTGGTTTTTGCTTCTACACAGTAAAACTGACTGAAATGGAGTCCCCCCCCCCAGCATTTTAGTTGTTTTTCATAAACAATTGAGTGACAGGCTGTCACCATTCCTTAGCTCTATCTGCTGCCTCAGATAGAGCTGGCATTATGATTGTATTCCTTTTCTCTTTAAAAGATTAACAGAAAACAGAGGGTGGCTATGGTGGTTTTCATTCAGAACAGCTAGATTCAAGTCCAGTAGCACCTTCGAGATCAACAAGACTGTTGGAGTTAAGCTTTTGTCACAGAAAATATATACATGCATACACACACACCAGTTTAATTTACGACAAACATCTTGCTATAAGAATAGATTCAGCTGGGTAGCTGTGTTAGTCTGAAGCAGTAGAATAAAGTTAAGAGTCCAGTGCTTGCACATGAAAGCTCGTATCTTGAAGAAAACTTTGTTGGTCTTAAAGGTGTCACTGGACACTATTGCTGTAAGAATGCATGTTTACATCATACGTGTTATTCTTATTTTAAAACATAGTAATTTTATGTACATTTGCATTTGGGAATGTTAGCATCTGAAAAGTTTATCCTCCTTTTTTGAGCATGATCCTCTCTTTTAATTTGGGTCATTCACATATGTGGCCACCGCTGGTTGCCAATTCTGAGTTGGGGAATTCCTGGAGATTTGGGAGTGCACTCTGGGGCAGAGCGAGTTTGGGGGAGGGACCTCAGCAGAGTAATAATGCCACAGTTCGAAGTACTCATTTTCTCCAAGGAAACTGATCTTTGTGGTCTAAAGATCAGTGGTAGTTCCAGACGCTCTTCAGACACCCCCGCCCCTCCCGGAGGCTGGCAGCCCAGCATATACTTTGTATTGCAAACACCTGAAGGCAGAAATTTGTTTTCTTGTCCTTCCGTACATCACCGCGCACATGTAGATAGCATCGTTACTTTTAAAAGTGATTTGGTACTCGACCGAGAACCTCCTCGCCTCCCCCCTTTTCCCACAAGCAACTTTACCCCCGCTCCCCCACCCAGGACAGAGGCCTCCGAAGCCAAGAACATCTCCTTCCCCCCCCCGCCCTCCCCACATCAGGGCCTCCTCCTTGCAGCCCCTTCCCCTCGCTCCTCTTCCCCCCACCCCCCGGCGAGGGGCACCGGCCGCTGCTTCCCCTCCCCCTCGGCGTGTGTCAGCTCCAGGAAGCGCGCAGGGACTATGTAGCCGCCTCGCCCGCAGCCGCCGCCGCCATGCATTGTGGGGCAGCGGCAGCAGATCCAAGATGGCGGCCAGCAGGAGGCTGATGAAGGTAACATCCAGGCTTGCAGCCGGGCAGGGCCGGGGAAAGGCGAGGGGAGCGGCCCAGGAGGGTTTTCTTTTCCCTTCGTCTCGGGGGGCTCCCCTTCTTCGTCGGCAGCCGGTTCCTCGCCGCCGGCTTGGGGCAGCCGAGCCGTTTCCGCTCGGCGCTTTGGGGCCGCCCCGCCGGCGCCTGAGGGAAGGAGGCAGCGCATAGGCCGCGACGGAGAGTGGCTCTTCCTCCGGACCGGCCCTCGAATGGGGTCGCCGGGCTGGAGTGTGGAGCCTTAGAAAGGCCCGGAGCCGGTCCTAGGAGAAGCGAGGGAAGGAGTCAAGCCGTCCGGTCGCCTTTTGCCAAAAAGGGGTTTCCCGCGGTGACTAAGCAAAGGTGGATCGGGGGCGGCCGCCGCCTGAGACTCTGGCCCGTCCGCCCCCGGAGTTGTGGGTGTGCGTGCGTAAAGAAAGGCGGTGCAGGAATGACCTGCTCACCTGCGAGGCCGTGAGGAACAGGGCGAGGTGTCAGCGCCCCTGGCCCACTGGTGGATGGGCGGAGTGTTTGGGTGGGTGGTGTCTTCCTTGCACCACAAAAGAGCCGAAAACGGCCTTGGTGGAACTGAAAATTAAAGGAGGGAGAAGAGGGAGCTCTCCCTCTCTGAGGAAGATCTCTTTCCCTTTAAAATGTGGTAGTTGAAATACCGAAAGTGGGTTCAAAAGTCGCTTCAGGTGGGACGGATTGAAATATGTATACACACTTCCTGTCTTCCTAAGCTGACTTGAGGTGCAGTTTCTATTTAGAAAGCAATAGATATGTTTAAATAAAGTGTGATAATAATAATGAAGCTCTGGGATTAGGTAAAGAGAAGATTGATTGAAACTCATTCACACCTTCTTTCTCAAATCCAGGAAGTGCTGAACATTCTCAGAGGTGCACAGTTCACTTGCTTCTCCTTACCTGCCAGCAGCAAAAGCTGCACTGTGAACTTGACTTCAGTTTCTGTCTTTCTGTAAAAGCACCTACCAGGTTTTGTTTCTAGACGCCAGTCTGTATGGTTAGCGCTGTCCAGGTACAGCTTTTGCAACTGCCATATTCAGCCAGTGTTATTATAGTTGCAGTGTACTAAATAGTAATATTTGAAATTAATTTATGTCATAATTTGAATGTTCAGAGTGGTTTTATGTTCACTATTGTTACATTCCACTCAGTAAAACTGATAGGTAGGCTAGTATTATGCCCATATTGTTGATGCAGTTGTGATGTTTTGAAGCTGAGACAATGTCTTGTCCAGGGCCACCTAGTGCGTTTGTGACAGGTAAGATTTGAACTAGTCTCTATTCTCCTAGTCATTATGCTATACCAGCTCATAGACTAATCAGTAACAACAGTCACATGAACCAAAAAGGTATTCTGTTCAATTAGAAAACAGGTTCTTTACAAAAAACAACAACCTGTAAATGCAAATACTTGCTGCAACAACTGTAGGTGGTAACTGCCATCTTAGAAGACTCATTCCCTCTTCTCTGTCACACTGAAGGGAATGCCTTCTTTAAGATGCATGCTATAATGTGCATGTCATCTAAAACAAAGTGTGCTTTTTTGCTAGTGAATAAATCAGTAAAAATATTCTATTGAAACTTGTATAGGAAATCAGCTATAATCAGGAGACAGCCCTTGGTCTAAACTTAAGGTGTGCATTATTTAAAATCTTACATCAGATTGTCTTGCCATATTCAGCAAGTTTGTAGATGTTTCAGTAATGGTGTTGTTTGATATTGATTCTTCTTAAGTGAAGCCTGCTGCCCGTTGATGCAAGAGCAACTGCAGTGGTTTGCTGAAGACTCTGGTTCTTCCACCTTTTGTAGAAGAACAGTCCTCTCTCATTTGAAGCCAGTTTTAGGGTTTGAAAGGGTTTTACTTCATATGGGTATAGTATTTTGTAAGTTTAAAAACCCAGATGATTGGGATGGAATTCTATTGCAAGATAATCTGTTATCTTGATATATTGATTTTTTTAAAAAAAGATTTGGCTCTTAATTCTTTTATTGTGGCCACCAGTTGTGATGCTGCTATGTAAAAGTGGTAGTTCTGCTGTTCCCGATATGGAGCAGGTTTTTTTTTTCATTAAATAGAGAGCACAGGTAGATGGACTGGTTTACAAAAGGCTATGCAATATCATTTATTAGGATCCATCAAAATATTACAGAAAGCTGTAATATTTTATTCTAATTCTCCATAACTCTTTCTGGGTGATCCTAATAAAAGGTAAAGATATCATATGCCTTCATTTTTTAGAAAAATGAGGTTCACCTTTAGAGACTGCTGAAGGGAGGTTTGACTCTTGAAAGCTTATATTGTGGAAATCTTGTAGGTTGTTAGGGTGCTACTGGACTGGAATCTTGTTCTTTTACCCTCCTTTGGTTTTTAGATTTTTCATTAACTGAAGCTGTCTACTGTTCTCAAGTCTCATTCACTGATAGTGCCCAAAATTTGAATATGCTTTTCATGAGGACTGTTACAGTAGTGCACATGTACTGTTATGTCTGCACTATCAAGTGTTTCAGTCTGGAGAGTCCCAGAAAGTTACATAATGAATGGTAAATGAGCTGTTCAGAGAATCACAGGATAATTTCTGCAATTCTCAAGATTATGGTTCCATTGCTATGGGAGTAGGCTATCACTAATATTGGTAACTTCAGGAGGTTGCCTGTCACATGATATTCAAAATGCTGCCACAGCATATGTGTGTTAATCTTCCCTCACCGCCCATGTACATCTGCTTGTTATTGCGACGGAGGCGGTGTGACCGTCATTTGCTTTCTGGAGTGAATCAGGAAGAGGCACCACTCTGTATTAAAAAAGAAAGTGAAACATATGTCTCTTTTATCCTGATAGTTCCTAACAGCTGAAATATTCTTCCCCAGAGTCTGGTGTAATTAGCAGTTTTATAATATCTACTGATCGGGCACGAATGAAAAATCCAGTTTTAACATAACTGCCTTTAGGTTAAATGCAGTTTTAACCTCATGGCCTGCTATTGTTTTGCTGCTGGTTATATTGCTCATTGGTGCTAAAGGCTTAAGCGTGTCTCACTTTTGCCATTTGTTGGCTTGTATGTGGTGGTGCCAAGTGCCCTCAAGTCACAGCTGGCTTATGGCCAGCTCTGTGGGGTTTTCAAGACAAGAGACATTGAGAGGTGGTTTGCCATTGCCTGCCTCCACACCATGACGCTGATATTCCTTAGAGGTCTCCCATTCAGATACTAGCCAGGGCTGACCCAACTTAGTTTCTGAGATCAGACAAGATCGGACTAGCCTGGGCTATCCAGGTCAGGGTGGGTTGTATACAGGCCTCTAGCTAACCAGGGGCCCATGGGGCCTGGCCCTCTGACAGTTTGGGGGGCCCCCTCACCCCCAAACTGCCCCTCACCCTCCTGTACAATTTAAATCATATGGGAGGGGCACCCAGGAGCAGCCACTGCCCTTCCCATGCCATTTAAAGGGTCCACAAATCAGCTGATTGGTGGGGTCCAAATCATGAGGGAGGGGCGGCAGGAGCAGTCACCAGCCTCCTGCATGATTTAAAGGGCCCCCTCCCCCACAGCCCCATGGCTACGGGGCTGGTTGTATAGAAGTTGCATATAATGTTTAGCTGCAGATCTAGCAGTTAGTATCTGCCATGGACAAGCTTCACCCAAGCAGAACTTCTGTCACCTTGACTAGATTTGGTGGGAGTTAGGGTTTTGATCTAAAAGAACCTTCTACAAAAAAATTCACATTGAATCTAGCAAAGCAAAGAGGGATGCTTCACTATATGGAATAGCTGCTGTCACTTGACATTGGCCTCATTGACTTAAGCCTGATTCTAGATACAAATTAGGATGCTACGGTAGAGATGTGTAGAATCTGAGAGAAAACTCAAATCTTGCATTCAAGCTTCAGAGCCAGTGGTTAAATGCAGGGTGTAATTGAAGTAAATAAACACAGTTACAGTACTTAGGTTCCACCTGTTGCATGGGAAATTGTAAAGTGTTCCCTTTTATAGTGCTTTTAAATAAATAGCCTTTTTCTAGAAATTCAGTAGTTGTAATCTTCTTAAGTACTCCTTAAGTGCAGGAAATTTGAAGTAGTTAGAATTAGTTCTATGTTATAAAGCAAGGGTTCTCAAACCGTGTCATAGTAAGCTTCTCTATGTCACAACGTAAGACTCTAAAGAAGTGTGAAAAACAGTGAAATTAAATGTTAGCCTTTCTAACCTGAGGGTTTAACCTAATTTTGAGGTTTTGGTGCGATTAAAGGCATGTCTGTTATCCATTGTTTGCAAGCAATGTGGACATTTTCCTTAAGGATCATACTTGCATTGAGAGTTGTTTCGTATTCCTAGCTGGGAACGAATTGCATTTTTATATCTAGGAAATTGCTATCAGCATCATTCTCATCCCTCCCTAGCTAGGCAATAAGTTCATCCTCTGCTGTTGCAATTGCCATGTGGAATGTGACTGACTGCCTATGTGTCATGTGCACCTGTTGGATGATGCCTGTGATGCGAGCAGTGACAACCAACGCAAGTGTTCACCCCCACGCTTGTGCGGTTTGGGGGATTTTTTCTTCATGTTTATTTTTCTTAAATGCTTTTGTCACTGAGCATTCCTACACTGTATCACTCCAGTGTAGGAGTGCTCACCTAGCCTTTTTGTTTGTTTGTTTGTTTAAGTGCCAACCAAAGCTATTGTGCCTACCTACCCTTTGCAGCGAAGATGTGCCATTTGGTAAAGATACTGTTTTTATGTTGGGTGTTTTTCAGTTGATACTGCTGCTTTGGAAAGTAATGCCAACTTTTGCAGGGTCGCTTAGGCAACCATTTTGCCTTTGCTTTTTAAAACATTCCCGTATTTTATCTAGCTCTCTAATGTGCATCCTTTCCCAACCTGTGGCATACAAATGATTGTTTAAAGGGGCGGGGTGTTGAATGGAGCAAATTGTGGTTCTCCGCAGATATGTTACATTTGGACAAGAGATATGTTGTCAGCAAGGCTATTGTACAAGAAGCAAGGTGTGTTTGGGAATTGCAATCTTTGATTGTCTGGATGAGCATTAATTCTTCTGCATTATACAGTGTACTTTGTATGCAATGTCTGTCCTCTCCCCTCCCCCCCCCATTGCATTCTTTGTATTTTTTCTATTCTTGGGTGTGCCTAGAAATCTGGGCCTCAACAATGGCATGTAATGTGTCATGTCCGCATCATACAAGCTGAAGTTGCCCAAACATACTGGCAACAGAGCATGGACTGAAGCGCAGGCTGCCTCATGCTGTGTTTTCAAAAAATGCCAGCCCTGTCTCTGTCATAAGGCAGTAGCTTTTCCCTCTCCTGTTCCAGTGCTGGAGAACAGCTCCAACACAGGAAGTTTTTGAAGAGGGAAGGAAGTCTGCAGAGCAGGGTAGGGTCCACACTGACCAATTGTGGCACATCCTAACAGCAACCAGAGCTGTGATGGCAAGAATGAATCATATTTCAGGAAAAATGGGGCAGAATTAGCTTGCACTGCTGTTTGTTGCTTTGGCAGGTAGGAAAAGGAACACTAACTCCCAGAATTGTATACCAGAGACCATGGAGCTAGGGTTTTGTGTTTTCTGTGTATTTGTATATCAGTGTAAGAATGGAAAAAAAATATAGCAACATAATTGTGTGTAATCTCACTACTGATTTTTTTTGTGTCTTAAAACATATTGTTCTATAATGTGTTCTGTTCTTTAAATGGAAATATACATGTGATAGTTAATACCTGTAAAAGTTGTGTATAACCAGCTGTATGAACGATGTAGTGATTTCCACAGGAATAAACAGCTTTAAAGGGAGATAAGATTAGAAAGATTCATGTAGGACAGCTGTATCAGTGGCTACTAGCCATGGTGACTGAGGGAAACCTTCACATTCAGAGGCACTAAATCTCTGAATCCCAGAGCCAAGAGGCAACATCAGGGGAAGACCTTGGTCTTTATGCCCTGTTGTTGGCCTTCCAGAGGAAATGGTTAGGTATTGTGTGACAAACAAGAGAAGTCATGGTAAAGTGATATGACTTAAACCAAAGGTACCATTCCTATCCACTAATTGTACAACGACTCACAATAAAAATCCATATATCATTCATTGGCATCAAAATGCTACATAATAATAAACCATTACCATACATCAATAATTTCCAGCAGACTTCCATCATGCTTTTTAAAATGTTCCTTCCGTCCTTGTGCTGCCTTAAAGACCAGCAAAGTTACTGCCTAGACAGCAGCTCATAGAATTGTGTCACTGAGATGCATACTTCATGGCATGGGGCTAGTGCAAGCATGTGGTATTCCATCATCTAAACATCTGTAGGGGGGCCATTGGGTTTGTGTGGAGGTGCTGTTTTTATGTACCAGAGGCTGCACATGGTTCCTCTAGATGTAAACATTCCAGCACAGCTTGTACATGTAAACTGCCTGTGTTGAGGCTGCTGGTTTGCACAGAATTCCTCATGTGATGGTTATTCATGACACCCTTGAACCAGTCTATAAAATTATTGTTTCCTTTTCTGTTCTTCCCCCTGCCCCAAGTCGCTTTAGGATCAAGATATTATTGAATATTGAAATATTGAGACAAAGTTTGGTGAGAGAACATGCAATTGTATGAAAGCTGCTGTGTTATATGAAACCTTTCACATTACCAGGATCAGTTAATCCAGTAAAGGATGCTCTCTTATTTGTGTGACACATCATTTTTGGTATTAATATTCGCTATCGGTTTGACACTATCTCCTTTGAGAGATAAGTGATTGCTGAAGTATCAAGTGGTATGATTTAATCAGGATTTTGTAAGCACTTGAAAAAATTTTTCTTCAAGTCACAACTATATTTGAAATGCTAAAAGCAGCTTGTGTTTGAATTTCTGCCCCAAAATAATGCATAGAACTAGGAAACAGCAAGCAGGCCAGTTTATTTTAACAGCATTTTTGTTACATCCTTGAACTGCATCATTGTTTACTCAACAGCTGCTCTTGTGCATATATTAAACACTCTAGCCACACCCATGTTACTAACATTAGTGGTATGCGTTTGTAATCATACCATTGTAAATAGTGTGTCAACTCAACGGTGAGATTTTTCTGCTTTCGCCTAGTAATTCAGTGAAGGTCACTCAAGCCTGTTTGGCTTGAGCATGTTTGTTTCTGGGTTGCTGAGCTCAGATTGGCGCTGCTGTCCTCCCTGCAGCTCTGCCCAGGTTCACTCTGTAGAATAGAGGAGCACATCTGACTAGAAAGTAATAAAATGCCTACTTTCTAGAATGAGTTGTCCCCTACATATATATTTTTTAAAACCCTAAAGATGTCAAATTATAAAGTCTGGCTCTTGAGGGCTCAGACTTATGAAAGTGACAGTTCTGCTGTCAAAGTTAATTCTGACTAATGTGTTTAGAACTAGGTGTTAAAGAGAGGCCAACAGTTGCTCTTGAAGTTCAGGTGCAAAAGACTCCAAAAATGAAAAAAATGATCATGGCTCATGTAAACTAGTCTTAGAGGCAAGTGCTTAGTTTGCTTTTCCTGTCGTTTGAAACAAGCAATAGATTTGCTTTAGCTCAGCCATCATATTAGCCAGTGTGCAATTTTTAAAATTGCGCATCAGCATGAATTAACATTCAGATTTATGCAAAGTGAGGTGGGTGTATCTGTGTGTGTGTTTCCCGTTTGGAATGCCCGTGATGGCTGGCATGGAAATGGAGGGTGTGCATATGCATGGAAGAGTTTACATATATGTTCTAAATCAGGCATGTCAAACGTGCAGCCCAATAGCTGGATGAGGCCCCGGAAGGTTCATATCAGGCCTGCAAGCAACTCACTGTCAACTGCTTCCTCCTTTCTCTTCCTTCCTTCTGCATCACAGCTTGCTTTGCCAGGCTTGTTCAATCAAGCTACAGAGCAAAGACTCTATTTTCTCCATTGGCTGACCAGCATATGAAACAACATGTACAAAAGCTCAAAATGCCCAGCCAGTTCATGTTTTCCCCTGGGTCTTAGGCTCAGAGCATTGACCATGAGATTTCTGTAATGAATCAATGTCAAAAGTAGGTTTGCAACTTACAGACACACACCTGAACAACATACTCAGGATTGCTACAACACCTAGATTTTGATGCAGTATTTCAGAGCAAGGTGTCAGTTATCAGAAACTGTTAAATAAACAAAATATTGCAGAAGTGTTAATCTTTTAAGCATGTTTTATTTTAAGGTTGTTTTTTTAAAAAAAAAATTATGTTTGTCTGTGTCCTTTATTAAGTTTATATCTCTGCTACCTAGCATTACATTTTATGACGCACATGACCCAGCCCGACAAGGTCCCATTTAGGTCAGATCCAGCCCTCATAACAAATGAGTTGGACACCCCTGTTCTAAATGCTTGTCACAGTGTTGGCTGCCATCATATGTAAAACTGATAACTTCAGAATTGGAAGTGAAAATGCAGAGCAGCCTCCCCCCTCCCCCAGTAGAGAGCCAGTTTGGTGTAGCGGTTAAGTGTGTGGACTCTTTATCCGGGAGAACCGGGTTTGATTCCCCACTCCTCCACTTGCAGCTGCTGGAATGGCCTTGGGTCAGCCATATCTCTCGCTGAGTTGTCCTTGAAAGGGCAGCTTCTGGAGAGCTCTCTCAGCCCCGCCCACCTCACAGGGTGTCTGTTGTGGGGGAGGAAGATACAGGAGATTGTAAGCCGCTCTGAGTCTCTGATCCAGAGAGAAGGGTGGGGTATAAATCTGCAATTCTTCTTCTTCTAAAATAGATAGGACTCTTCACCTCTATTTAACAAAAATTTGATCATTTCTTAACTCTCATTTTTTTGGCTGGAATTCCTGATTCGCATTTCTAGCTAGGAGTGGCAAAACCTGACCCGCAAGCACAAAGAGCTTCCAGTAATTTTTGTATGTCGCAGCAGGTCTGCTTTTCCCTTTTCCAGGAAATATATACCTTGTGGTTGTAGCGCAAAATGATTATGATTGTATTCAGTGTGATGGTACTCAGGGCTGCGGAACAAGAAAACCAGTGAGAATATCACTTTAAATAAATCTAAGATAATCTGTGAAAATCTGAAGTATAGCAGTCACTTCATTTGATGGGTGGAGATTCATGATTTGCTGAATGTGTTTCCTGAAAAGGAAATGACAGGCAAAGTGCAGAGTGAGAGATGTATGACTGATGTGAGCAATTGAGGCTGAGAGGTTTTCATGGTAAAGATAACTGACAACAGTATATGCCTGTTTTCCCCGTCTCAATATTATCACCCAAGTATGTTTGAACTGCTGTTTTGTCTTGCATGAGAAATTTCACAAACAACAAGCTGCATTCCAATGCTCACATCCATAGTTGACTCTTGACAACCTTCTGGTACATGATATGTTTGCCCTGTGATCTTTTCTGAAGAACCAGTTGCACATTCTGAAGTCGAGCAAGGAGCGGAAGAGCATAGCAGGCATTGTGAAGCAGGGATGAAAATACTTCAGAGTTGCTCATTAAAGTAGGCAGTCGGTTTAAGGCAGGCAAAAGGGATGTATTTCCTTTCCTAATGTGAAGTTAAGCTGTGGAGGTCATTTCCACATGATTTTGTGTTTTTTAACATAAGCTGATTTAGAATAAATAGAATTACATGAATAAATGTTGGGCAGATCTGTTGGTCCTACTAGAGACACAGACAAGTAGTGCAACCTCCATACGGAGTTAGGTTGTACTTCAGAATGCTAGATAATGGGATTAATGACCAGGGTAGACATACTTTCATTATGCTTGTTTGTATGTTCTCATAAAGTTTATCTCTTGTGTCCTTCCTTCCTTCCTTCCTTCCTTCCTTCCTTCCTTCCTTCCTTCCTTCCTTCCTTCCTTCCTTCCTTCCTTCCGTCCGTCCGTCCGTCAAGTCACAGTTGATTTATGTTCACCCTGTAGGGTTTTCAAGGCAGAGAGGTGGTTTACCATTACCAGCCTTCGCATCATGACCTTGGTATTCCTTGGAGGTCTTCCATCCAAATACTAGCCAGGGCTGACCTACTTAGCTTCTGAGATCTGACAGGATCAGGCTGTCCTGGGCTATCCAGGCCAGGGCATTGTGTTTGTTTTCTGCTGTCAAGTCACTTCTGATTTACAGCAGCCCTATGAATTAATGACCTCCAAAACATCACTGACAGCCCTGCTCAGGTCTTGCAAAATGAAGGCTGTGGCTTCCTTTATTGCGTTCATCTATCACTCATCTTAGGAGACAAAATGTTGACCTAGATGGACCTTTGGTCTGACACAGCACAGATAGTTTTATTTGTAGGTAGAGCACATTTATGAAATTCATGAAATTTTCCTGAATGAATTGGTAGGCATCTGTTTTGCAATAAAATCTCTGTTGAAAGAGCATGGATGGAAGGCCACTAATAACTTATATTTTACGTTGTGTGGTAGGACTCTTTCATAGACAGATGCCAACTTGATAGACTGGACTTACACTGAAATTATTGTTCAATGTAAGAAGAGATTGGATTTATACCCCACCTTTCACTACCTCAAGGAGTTTTGGAGTGGCTCACACTCTCCTTTCCTTTCTCTTCCCACAACAGACAGCCTGTGAGATAGGTGGGGCTGAGAGAGCTCTTTTGACAACAGCTCCAAGAGAACTGTGGCTTGCTCAAGGTCACCCAGCAGCTGCATGTGGAGCAGTGGTGAATCAAACCCCAGATTAGAGTCCGTGCTCCTAACCACTACACCAAACAAGGACATCAAACTGAAGTGAGATAAAGGACTGAGTTTTCCACAACAGGTGGCCTGGATGCGGCACACACAGTTTTTCAATGAAAATTTTCTCCATTTTGGCTGAGGGAAGAAGCCAGGGACAGCACAAGTGGTTAACTTCTAAAAATAGTCCTCGCTATCTAATTCTGCTATGCCTTCCTTCTCCTTTATCTACAGCATCTGACCCACTTTCCCATATGTCACTCTTCGCCTTCCAAAATTTTATCTAATGAGAAGGTGGCCGTCGCTGTCAGCCAAGTCTCATTCTCCACCAGCAAATTCTAAACCTGTGCCACTAATCTAAATGGGACAGTGAAAAGGCTGATGTTGGTAGTGGTTGGTCCATTTTCTTCTCCTTATCATAAAGGTATTGCTGCCTAGTGTGAAGACAATTCTGTAATTTATGTGGAGCATTGGCAGGAATGCTGGGGGTCACATAGAGAGCCAGCTTGGTGTAGTGGTTAAGTGTGCAGACTCTTAACTGGGAGAACCAGCTTTGATTCCCCACTCCTCCAGTTACAGCTATTGGAATGGCCTTAGGTTAGCCATAGTTCTCACAAGAGTTGTCCTTGAAAGGGCAGCTGCTGTGAGAACTCTCTCAGCCCCACCCACCTCACAGGGTGTCTGTTGTGGGGGGAGAAGATATAGGAGATTGTAAGCCACTCTGAGTCTCTGATTCAGAGAGAAGGGTGGCGTATAAATCTGCAGTCTCCTCCTCCTCCTCATAGAGCCTGATGAAAGTATATTGGCAAAATACTGGGAGTGTGAGGTATATAAACTGCTCCCAGGCAGCCAGAACTGTTGCTGAGACTTCTCTTTGCAGTTTTTCAGTATGAATCTGGACTTATGAAGAAGAAGAAACCTGTTACATGAGCCCCGTCTAGCACTGAAGGAGCTTCTGGTATGCATGCGAGAATGACAGAGATAGTATACCTGCACTTAAAGACCTTCTGGGGCTGCTTTTTGTGTTACCTTCTGAGACCCTGTAGTTGTCTGAGCCAGGCTGCTTATTTGCAGTAGCCTGTTTACTGCCTAGGCGAGGACTTCTTTTATTACATAGTGCCTCAGGCTAGACTCTGCATGTAAGCGCTGCTTTGGTAAGTTTGTGATGATATATAGTATCTGAGCACATAATGTTGACTTTTATCTCCTTCATGTTAGGAAAGTAGTGTATTGTACCACGTATGTGCAAATGCTTATGTGTTAGCTGTTTTTGATCATCAGGAAGTCCTTTAGCTGAGATTGGTGTACCTATTTTGCTTTATGCGGATGATGCTTTGATTTTGTCCCAAACCAGGGTCAGACTGAAAAGGACCTTGCGGTCTTTCTCTAGTTATTGTTGTCAAGAAAGCCTGGTGATTGACTACCCAAAATCTAAGATCCTAGTTTTCACCAAGAGCAGAAAATGGAATCTGATTTAATGTTCTATCAATGGTTCCAATATTGAGCAAGTCAAGGCCTTCTCCTATTTCGGGATTCTGTTCTCGGCAGACCTATCTCGGCCCCCCCAATTTTGAACAGCGCTTAATAAAACAAACACTTGTGCAAACACCATAAATAGATTTCTCCACAATAAGGGAGGAAAGTATATTCCTGGAGCAGTGCAAGCCTTTAATTTGAAAACGATTCCTGTCATTCTTTATGGTTCAGCTGTTTGGATTAAAGCGTTCTCTGATAATATTGACCAACCGCTAGGCCATTTCTTAAGGAAAATATTGAATATTCCCTGTTTTGTGTCAAGCATCATATTACGAGCAGATATTTGGGCAGATATCCTTGGAAGCAAGAGCATGGCTTTTTGCCTTCAAACTGACATTAAAAGAGCTCTTTGCTGAAGATGGTTTTGTTAGCTGCTTTAAAAAGGGATACCCACAGATCAACTTATACCCAGAATTAAACTTAGTTGATTATGAGAAACTGATGAAAGAATACTGATTGATGATATTTTTGAGATGGGCAAAGCCGAAGCATTTTCTCTGCTAAAAAAGCGAGTCCTGAAAATTGACTATGGTAGTTTGAACCTGAGAGCCTGCAGAGGATGCTCACCCCTGTTTCTTGGTCTGTCTTACCCCAAACCTTTTCTCCCCTATATGTGCTATCTTACCATTCCATGTTATTGCGGAGCTTTTTTCTTTGCAAGACTGAGCATTATACCTACAGTGGTTTTGCAAGGGGGATTTTTGTATAGGCCCTACACTGATAGAATCTGCCCTTGTGGCCTTAACAGGATTGATACATCCTTCCACACTCTACTGGAATGCAGATTGTTCGAGGTTATGAGGAATTACTATATTAAGCCTTTATTCAACCAGTCATCCTCCAATACTCTGGAAACCCTGGCTCTTTTGCTCAGTGATAAGGATCTTGAGATCGCTCTAGCAATTGCAAAATTTGTCTCAGTCCTTTTAGCCCTTGCATCAAAAAATAAAAATAAATGTCTTCTGCTTCTCAAGAATCATGAATCAATGAGCTTCTAAGGGAACAAAAGGAAAGGATTTAGAATTGCTCATTGGTTTATGATTAGGAGAGTAGGTACACAGCTACAGATGTGATAAGGCACAGCAAGAGAAAGATTCAACAGAAACTCAAAGCCTAAGGTTTGCATTTCAGTGACCATTGTCTGTCTGTCTGTTTTTGAGCGTATTTGCATTTATTCATGGAGGGACAGGTCCATCAAGTAATTACTAGCCATGGTGACTAAAGGGAACCTCCATGTTCAGAGACAGAAAAACCAGTACTAGGAGGCAGCATTGGGGGGGGAGACCTTGGCCTCTTTGCTCTGTTGTTAGCCCTTCATGGTAACAGATAGCTACTGTGTAAGAGAAAGTGCTCGCTCGTTCATTCAATTTTAAAGTGGTCAGCGACCAGCACAAATCAGAAAAAATTTACAAACGCTAAAATACTTACCAAATATCTGTACATCACATAAGGTAACAGTGAGAAGTTATATAAAATAGCAATTAAAATTTGGCTTCAGAACATAATATATCATTGCGAACTTTACATGCAGTTGAAAAGAACCTTGCACAAGGACCTGTAATCTGTGGGCTCACTCCCATAAGAGACTTCCTAGTGATCTCAAAATTAGAAAGACTGGAATGGCCCTGAAATCGACTTATTAAGGGACCACATCTGGAGAGTCGTAAAAGCGCTCTTATAAACTTTGATTGCACTAATTCCAGGGGAGCGAAGCAAGAGGATGATGGGTCTAATTAACCTTGCCCATATCTCCTGGTAATATTGGCATGAAAGGAGAACATGTTCAACTGTTTCGATGGCCCCTACTCTGTAAGGGCAGACCCTGTCACTCTTAGGGATCTTTCTGTATCTCCCCTCTAAAACTGCAGAGGGGAGTGCATGGCATCTAGCTAGGGAAAAGGCTCTACAGTGAACAGGGGATTCCAGGGATGAGAGATAGGCTGCTGGTGCTACAGTGTATCTAGAATTATCTGGTGCCAGAAAATTTGGCACTTCACTGAGATCTCGTTGCCATTCGGTATCGAGCACCTTCTGTCTGGTGAAGGCTTTTACCTGGTCTAAATCTATATGTAGGAGAGAGTGTGGGAAAAGACCTAGGCTCATCAATTTATTGTAGACTGCTATTAACCGAGAAGATTGAAAGCCATCCTGAAGGACTAATGATGACAATCCTTGGGGGCAATAATTTAGCATAAGCCAAAAATTAATAGAGGCTAGGGTTACCCTGGCTTCTATTTTAATCAAGCCAGATTCCAAGCTTAAGTTTGCATTGGAAACACATCTGGGGGAGTCGTAAAAGCGCTCTTATAAACTTTGATTGCACTAATTCCAGGGGAGCGAAGCAAGAGGATGATGGGTCTAATATTGTACTGTATAAGAGCTGGGCTAGGGTTTTAGCCTGGTATAGCTTGAGTGCAGCGGGAACAAATTACCCTCCGCTAGTTTGGAAAAATGATATTAAGGCCTGGGAAGAGAAGGTGCTGGACTAGATGGACCACTAGTCAGATCCAGCAGAGTTCTGCTTATGTTCTTATTTCCACAGGTCTGTGTGGGATTAATGAGCTATTTAAACATTGCCACCTCAGACTTTCGTACGGTATTTGGTTGCACATTCTAGCTGATCAATTGGCGTTTTGTATGTAACCCTTCATTGAGCCATACACTGGATTTCCATTTGTGTGCCTCTTTTCACTCTGCTCTTCTCTGATGATGCAGCGAAAGACTAATATGAAAAAAACTATTTTGTTATTGGTTGTATACATTGTGACAGCAGACATCAGTGGGAAGACCAGACTGACAAGGTATTTTTAGTTCTAACCTCTAATCTTGTATTGGCTAGTGACTGCTGTGGTCTAATTAAGTTAGGTCTTCCCGTAAAAGAGCTCTCAAACCGTGAGATGGGAATTGTTAGAGCTGTGTTGCCTGTAGCCAGAAGGAGAAGAGATTCTTGACCATATAGATGCAACTGGAGAACAAAAAACACTGTGTATATATGGTCGGTGCTTGGGTTAGTTTGGGGTGGCCAAACTATGGTTTGGGAGCCACATGTGGCTCTTTCACACACATTGTGTGGCTCTCAAAGCTCCCACTACCGCATCGGCTGGCTTGAAGACTTTTGTCTCTTTAAATCATTTCTCCAAGCCAAGCAAACTGGCAACTTGGAGAATGAATTTAAAGTTAAAGTTGCTTTCTTTCTACCTCTGCCTCCCCCATGTATTTTTTCCGCCATTCCCTCCTTTCCTCCTGGTCTCAACCATCTGATGTTCATGTCTTGTGGCTCTCAAATCTCTTACTTTTATTCTTTGTGGCTCTTACGTTAAGCAAGTTTGGCCACCCCTGGGTTAGATGGACAGGAACATCAGTGGAGCAGAACTGTGGGCAAAGCTGTTTTCTCTGTCTAGTTATCTTCTCACATTATTGATGAGCAGGCCTCTTGGTAGAGGAAGAACGCATGCTCCCAGGTGAAGCATGGGATAGCCTTGGTGTGGTGAATCTCTCAGTACTTGTTAGTGCTCGTTGAATAACATCTTTTATACCACACATCCATGATGAGAATTTATATACTATACATGCAAGTTTAGATGTTTTTCCAGGTATACCATCCTATAAAAGAGAGAGTCATTTTACATTTGCATATAATTTACAGTTATATCCATTAATTTTTTAAAAAATGTATATAACTTGGTGTTTGTGGGGTATCATCTTTCCTTCAGAGTCATCTTCCTTTCAAGTCAATACAGTATTTTTGTTTGGCAGCTGTGGATCCAAATAGTGAAGCCACTGTGCTTCCTGCGATGTGCACTTGGTGAACATACGGAACCTTCCGATTACAGAATTGGCAGCCTTTTCATGGTCATTGTATTCAGGAACTTGGCTTCTCTAAACAGGCCTGTGAAAAGCTCATCTTTTTGCCTAGGGCTTTTGTATGTGATTTATTGTTGTTTTAGTTGGGTGTGGTATAGTTCTATCTTTCTCTTTGCCTGGTATTGGTTGAATTAATACCCCATCTTGAGAATCATTATGCCGAAAGATGGACTTTGTGGGTGATATGTCAACAGGGCATGTGATATAAGACAACAGGTGTGTGTATGTAAGTGATCTTGCTTCATATCTCACATAAGTACAGAGAACTGAAGAGAAATCTGCCTCTAAGCAGAAACAACACTTCAGTGCAAAAAGTTGTTTTTAGGGGTGGCCCAGCTACTGAAGTCAGAAAGTGCTGGAAATTTCCTGTGCTGGCCAGGGTTGCCACAACTAGAAAGGGTTCTAAGTACCCCAACAATACATCTTTGAGGAGGACTTAGTGGAAGGATATGATCACCTTCAGGCCCTAGCTAATCATTCTCATAGTGCCAGCAATAGATTTCTCTCTGCTCAGATGGCAGTCCAGTACACGTTTGGTTCAATGCTGAAATGTTTACAATGCAACCACAAACAAAAGTTTTCCTCAGAAGCATTTAATGATATTTATTTGTAAAGGGGTAGAGAGGAAGGAACGTAAAACCCAAGCCAACATCCCCTTTTTTTTGTCGCAGCATCTTGTAATTTGCTGTTGTGTCTAACCAAGCCATTGAGCCAAAGACTGCTTTCTATGTAATAGAGAGAACAATAGGAAAAGGTACTTGAACTTTGTTTGTGTTGTGATTGTGCTGCATTTTTATTATTGTGCACTTCTCATGAAACCCATTTACTAGCAAGTCACCAGATGTGCAGAGATCCAAGAGATGCCACCAACATCTTTCACTGAGCCTGTATAGATGAATGTTTAGCCCTGTTATACTGACCGGTATGTTCAGTTTAAAATTATAAATGTTTATAACTCTGCCAATCGAGCTGCGTGGACATTGGCTTGCCATCGCCAGAAAACCCTATTTGCCTAGCAGTGAGGAGCTCTTGCTTCTGAGAAGTTCTGGACACTAATAGTCTTATCCTGTGCAGGTTGACTTGAAAATAAATTCTGTTTTGTTCAATGAGACTTCATAATAGGTGTGCATACAATCATAGTCTTAAGTAAGTGATCTTCTTATCCTCACACAAGTTCCGAGAACTAAAGCAAAATCTGCCCTGTAAGCAGAAACACCTCTGTAGTGCAAAATGTCTTGTGACCAGAAGTTTTGGATTATGTTCCTGGGTTGTATCATATTTGCAAACCAGTGTTTTGGTTTGTTATAGCAACCGGTTAGTATGTGTGCTTGTCTGGGAGATACTTGCATTTCAGAATGAGAAGTTTAATGTAAGTAGATGCTTAAATTGATCTCTTTGTTTCCGCATTATTTTTATTCTTTATTTAAAACCTTTGTACCCTATTCATTTGGTTGCAAGCGGCTCTCTCTCTCTCTCTCCATCTCAGCTTCACATTTGCAATCTGGGGATGGTAACCCTGACCTGGTTTACATGGTTGCTGTAGTGATTGCTAAGATAATGTTCATGGTGTACTATTTATTTAGTGCTATCTAAATGCAAAAGGCACCAGCCAACCAGACTGCAACACTTTCTAGTCCCATCTCTATCACCACTTTGCATCAGTCTCTCTGGATGAAATCAGTTGGGCTTGAAAGTGTTCAACTTTGGGTTGACCTGTTGTTTTTATCATTTTGCATCTGGCAGAAAAGAGTATAAGGGAAATGTAAATAAAATCAGTTTGAGCATTTGTGCGTATTATAGTCAAGTGCTCCTGGTAGCTAGGAAACACAAGCTAAAGATGAACTTGCTACATTTGGTCATGCGCTAGTAATATCCGGATTGGATGATTATGGTGTACTCTTCGGATTGTTGCCTTTGAAACTGCAGTTGGTTCAAATGAATAGATTATTGACTGAAAGTCACCAGACAGCGCATAAAATGTTGATGTTCTAATGGCACTTGGCTTCCTGTTTGTTTCCAGACCCAGTTCAAAGTTCTGGTCTTGACTTTTAATGCTCTGAATGGTCTGGTTTGTCATAAGGGCTGTCTCCATCCATAAGTTGTAAGGATCATCTCCATCTGTATGACCTGACCTCTTGGGGCAACATCTGAGGTCTGCAGTGTGTTCCTTCACCATCAGAAATCTGAGTGACAGGGCTTCTTCTGCTGTGGCACTGCACTTGTTAAATACTTTTCCTGGAGAAACTCACTGGTCCCCCTCCCTTACTTGTCCTCCAACAGACAGTGAAAGCCTGACATTTTTGAAAGGCTTCTGCATCTTCTTTGAGCTCAGTTAACAATTGTCACTTCTCCTGTGAGTGAGAATGTTGCTATATTTTAAGTTTCTTGTTATTCACTTTGGTGGCTGACTTTTTAATGCTGCTTTCAAGCCTGCTGCCAGCAGGTTGAATTGGGAAAAAACAGCCCAGGACACAATGTTTTAATCATATCCAAAAGTTGTATTTTTAGCAGCTGACTCACTCTTTATTCAATATGAAAAGAAGAACTCAGATGGACACTTGAGGTTTCCTGGGGACTGTAACAAAACCATTTTGCCAGCTGTTCTCCCTAACTTAGCCTTCTGCTTTGTTTGATTTACAGGAGCTTGAAGAAATCCGCAAATGTGGAATGAAGAACTTCCGTAATATCCAAGTTGACGAAGCTAACTTATTGACTTGGCAAGGGCTTATTGTTCCTGTGAGTATGAAAGCAGCTTGTTAAGTGTTTTGAAATGCAAGATCATCTGTACATGGTGATGAATTTGCCAAAGAATCATTCAAGATGTGTAGACTATCAGTTACAACACCACAGTTGGGCTAATTAATAGGTATTGTTAGCATAAAACAGTGCTGTGGCAGTATTTGTAGAAAGAAACCTGACCCAGTGAGTTAGTTCAACTGAGAAAATGATGTGAATAAATAATGTAGGATTATTTCTAGCACCCTCTGGAGTCTCCATCATTTATTACCTCTTCAGGTATTAACATCCAAGGAACACAAGGAGGCTTATGTGGTGGTCTCTTCTGCCCCCCCCCCCCCAATTTTATCCTATTCACAACTTTGTGAGGGAAGCTACAATGAGAATTACTAGCCCAAAGTCAACCAGAAAACTGCCATGACCTGGATAGCCCAGGCTAGCATGACCTTGTCAGATCTTGGAAGCTAAGCAGGGTCGGCCTTGCCTAGTATTTGGAAGGGAGACCAGCAAGGAATGCCAGGATTGCAAGACTGGGGCAGGCAATGGCAAACTACCTCTGAAACCAATCGTGCCTTCAAAACTGGTCTAACGCCATCTAGTGGTGCATAATGCTAAAAGAGCTAGAACTTCTGGCTGCCTGACAATCTTCAGATCTGGCTATATTACACACCAAATGTCTTACAATAATAATAATAACCAGAAAACTTCATGACTGTAAAAGGAATTTGAGCTTGATCCTAGTCTTACATTAACCATTACACCGGCTCTTGAGAGATGGATGTGTCAAAGCAAGGTCATGTGTTTTCCTGGACAAGTTTCTGTAAACACCTACACACTATAGGATAATCGTGGTATTTTCCTAAAATAGTTTTGTGCAAGCAAGGCTTGTACTAACAGTAAAGAGCGGGGTTAAATAGATTGATTTGTGAACCCTGTACATAATGTAGTTCATAAAAGGAGTAGACAGTAGAGTCAAAGTTGTTTTAAAAAATAAACAAAAAAACCTAGTATGCCTGGCTACAATTGGAAAAAAATTTAAATCTGCCTAGCTACAATAAGGGAGCTGTTAACAATAGGCCATTTGGGAGGTTGTTAATTCATAGGGCTGCCATAAGCTGGAAACTACTACTCCCCCCCCCCCCCCAATTTTAACATTTTATTTGAACAAGAGAAAATACAAAGAAATAGAACAATTCAAACAAAGAAAAGACTGAAAATATACAAAAAAGTGATAGACTTGTCAGATCAGAAGCCAAAAGTCACAGACAAGATAAGATCGTGTCAGATGACTATCAAGTACAGAAAAAGTTCAGTAAAAATCAATGTTTTGATATTGCTTTGGTACCTTACAATAATCCTTACTCAAGTGCTCTACATAATCAAAAAAAGAAAACCATTTTTCAACAGAATTTTCTTTTGTCTGTGGCACTTCCATCTGGAAACTATTTGATGGCATTTAACAAACACGCACACAGTCGGAAAGAATACTTTGTAGAACCCATGTTTGGTATGGTTTTTTTCCCCCCTAGTTGATGATTCTGGTTTTCAAAAGTCTTTATACTTGCAGCAGCTCCCTCAGTTGTGTCTTAGGAACAGGTAGGGGTTGCAGCCAAGCACCCAGCCAGGTTCTTCTTGCATGGATGCAGAATCAGGACAGCAGCACTTAAAGCCTCCATGTAAAGGTGGCAATTCTCAAGAAATTGAGCCCTTGGGCACTCAATAAGGGCCACACCACAAGAGCAAACTGATCCAAACGGTTTCTAGCATCAGTCTCAGAGCAGCGGCATTCTGTGCTTTGAGCTTTTGAATGAACATGGAAGGGCTGTAGTTGAAGGAAGAATGGAATAGATGCTCTAGTCTTTCAAGCCTAATCAGGGAGCATGGGCAGACTCATTGGTTGAGAAGGATCTGTCCCCTTTATCTTACTGTAAAATTTGAGAGAAGGAGGTGATTTTTAGAATGGGGTGCCTCAGGAAACAGCTTCTCCCATATGAAGCTTCCCCTCCTTCTCCAGGGAGGCCTGGTCAGGGCAGCATCACTTGTGGATGTCCCTCTGAAGCAGCCCCTTTTCAGCCGTTGCTTCCTCAGGAGGCTCAGGAAAGTCCCAGCATTTATATCCTTTTGGAGGAAGGTGGAAATATTTTTGTTTTGACTGGTCTTTTAATTGGAACTGTGGTTTTGAGTTTTATTGCCATCCTGTCTTGTTAAGATTATAACGGTTCTAAATGCATTTTCATTCTGGTGTTCTCTTGGGTGTTGTTGAATCCCTTTGGAAGACCAGTTAAAACAATCTGTTTAAAAATGACCGATCAATGCCAGAGTTGTTCTTTTATTTAGGCTTTCCAGAAGGCTTTAGGTGCTGGTGCTTGCTAATGTCACTGGTGCAGGCCAAGGTCTAGAGGCTGGCTCCACCATGACAGAGATGAGTTCTGGGCATGGGCAGAACCTTCAGTTTGTCAACAGTGAAGTGCTTTAGAGGACACAGGCTTCTCCTAAGTCACAGCTTGTGTCTAGGGCCCTTCATCATGGGTGGAAAACTGTTCTGTAATGTTTATGGACTTTCCCCAGATGGTTTTCTGGGGTGGGACTACTTCAGTTCACTGGTCTTGACTGCAGTCCCAACAGGTAAGTCAAGTTTGGTTGAGGGAGGTAGGATGGGTCTCTTGGACAGGCATTCCATTTGATGATCGGTCTTGGAATGTCTTTGGCGCTGGAGGTATCATTGGTCACAGGGGACTGCAATTTAGTAGTAGAGCCCATCTTTGGCATGCAAGGAGTCCTACATTCACTGGCATTTGCACTATGGAAAAATTGATGTTTTAATAGCAGGATTCAGGGTGGGAGGAGAGCCTTTGCTTGAGTCCTTGACAGTAGCTCTCCAATTAGTAGATAGAACTGGACTAGTCTAGAATACCCAGTAATGTGGAGGATTGGGCCATTGCATTGAGCTAGTACACCATTCCTTCCCCAGTGCTTTTTTTGTAGCAGGAACTCCTTTGCATCTTAGGCCACACACCCCTGATGTGGCCAATCCTCCAGGAGCTTACAGGGCTCATAGTACAGGGCCTACTGTGAGCTCCAGGAGGATTGGCTACATCAGGGATATGTGGCCTAAGATGCAAAGGAGTTCCTGCTACAAAAAAAGCACTGGTGATAACTATGATTTTACTGTGTTATGAGAATCAGGCACATTGTTTAGTGCTGACTTCCAAAGCATGGTTTAGAAAACTAATGGTAACTCAGCTGAAGTATTGGGGCAAATTCTGGTTATGGGTTTTAAATGTTTGTGTATCACTGTTCAAAGAGGAGTAATAGGCAGCTTGCCCTGAACTGGATAGCCCAGGCTAGCCCAGTCTTGTCAGATCTCAGAAGCTACGGAGGGTTGGCCCTGGCTAGTGCTTGAATGGGAGATCACCAGGGAAGCCCAGGGTTGGACTTTCCTCTTAAAATCCCCTCGAGAGGGTTGCCATAAGTTGGCTGTGACTTGACAGCACTTTCTACCAATAAGCAGCTCAGACAGTAATGGCAACGTTTTGATTGGGGGGGACTAAGAGGGGAATATTTGAACCAAGCTAAGTGTAATAGAATGCGAACTTCTGAGTTGCATAGAAATGCTCATTAGGTAGATGAATCATATTCTGAGTGCTTAAGCAATTTGATCAGGCGCTGCAGCATGGGTCCAATGACCAATTTGTATTCAAGATTCTACCTGTTTTGTGTTTTGATGCATTGCTATGGCTACTTGAAGACACTTGATATCAATCTTCTTTGTTCTTGGGGTTTCCTTTTATCAGAAGACAAAATTCTAGCACCCAAGGAGGTATGCATCAGTGGAATTTATGCAATTTTCATGATGCGCCATATCACACTTGTAATTCTGCACTTGGCTTGAATGTTCAATAGACATATTCCTATGCAAAGTAGGGGGTGGAGTGGACTGAGTTGCTGATAGCTGTCCAACCTTGTTGGTTATCACAAGAAATCAGGGCATTGTTTTATCTTGGAAGACTTTGGACTTTACAACAGAAGCTGTTCCATCTGATTCATTGGCATTGAGAGGTATTGGAACATGCATACTGGTTGTTTATGGCTTGCAGCATTTACACATCCAAGAAAGCCAGTGTTGCATAGCAAGTAGATGGTTCAATGAAGATTTGGGAGATCCAGGGTTCAATTCTGCTCTCAGCCACGAAAGTTATTAGTCACTTGGCCTCTCCCATCCTTACCATGTCTCACTTGATGGTTATGAAAAAGTGGAGGAAGAGAGAATCATCTAGACCAGCTGGAGCTTCTTGGAAGGAGGGTGGAATTAAAACATAGCAGCAAGATAGAATGCTGTCCGTTCCTTTAATACAAGCAAGTCGTAGGCATTAAATGGTTGTTCAGTTAAGAGACTTCAGTGAAGTTTCCATTGTAGAAATCTCATCTCTTGCATTGTTGGACCTGCTTTTATGAGCAAAAAGCTTTTGTGATCAGAACTTTGAAATTTGAGAGTTTTCACAAATATAGGGGCCTGGGGTGGGGGGACTGGTTGTTGCACTTTCTTTCACATAGTATCCTCTTTGCTTTTCCTGGTAGCAAGAAGCTTAATCATACAGTTTTGTGGGAAGAATGTTCCCATCATATCCCTGAGCCATTCTGTCGCTCTGTTCTAAGCCCTTTCCCAGAACTCAGTCTGAGGTTGAATAACATGCACACAAAACCTTATACTCCGAATCAGGGCCTTGTTTGTAGAAAAAGTCCAGCAGGAACTCATTTGATTATTAGGCCACACCCCTGATGTGACCATTGTTTCCACATGGGACTTTTTTGTAGAAAAAGCCCAGCAGGAACTTATTTGCATATTGGACCACACCCCCTGACACCAAGCCAGCCAGAACGGCATTCCTGTGCGTTCCTGTTCAAAAAAACACCTTGTCCAGAATTAAACTTAGTTGCTCTTCAAGGTGCCACTGGACTCAACTTTGCTCTGGAACAGTTTAGGTTACTGAAGCGTAGGGCATGCAAGTAACAAATCCAGAGAGGATCTTTTTCTTAACCCTTTTTTCCCTTTGAGCCACCTCCTGCTTCCATATCACAGAACGCCCTTTGAAACGACATCTGGTTGGCGAGTGAGTGACCAGTCAGGACTTACAAACACAAAGCCCCCTTGGGTGTGTGGAATTAGTTGTCTGGTTCTTTGGCTCCTAACCACTTGACTTACATGCACAGGAAGATGTTCCGCATAATTTTTAAATCCATTCTTTAATGATATCAAACGGTGTCTGCTGTTTTGATACTTGCACTCACTGTTTCCATGGATTCATCTGTTCCTTTGTTCTTAGGGGGTTTTCTTATGTTAATATGCTCTTGCGTGCATGTTTAATGTATGGTATTTATCTAATTTATAAACCAAATGGGAGTAAATGTAAGGTTTCAAGCTCTTTACCTAGTGAAAATGAAAGTTGAATTTTGGTCATTCAGGGCCAAAGCATCTCACACCAAGCCTCTTCCTCCTTCTCCAATGCTTTGATTTTCCCCAGATTGGTGGGGAGACACAGAGCCTGAGAAAGGGGGGGGGGGGAACCAGAAAGAGTTAAGATTGATGCCTTGCCAAGGATTTGGAACAATGGATAGTGGTAGCTGTGTGACAGAAAGTGCACATAGAACGTAATGCTGTTATGCAGGAGTTTGTCATTAATCTGTTTGGGTCATCTTTGAATGGATTCTTGCATTAGTAGCCAGGAATGTGAATCCGAAAGTGGAGTGAGTTATGTATATGACAGAATGGAGAGATGTGAGAATTTCTATTTGCACGCTTTAACAAGCCTCAGACTGAAAGGAGGACTATCTCAGTGGCTTAGGGATGCCAACCTCCAGGTGGGACCCGGGGATCCCCTGGAATTACAACCAGGCCCGTAGCCATGGGGGGGGGTGGCCTCTCCACCCAACCCCCCCTCCGACCTTTATGGCCTCTCCTTTCCCTGCCACTTTGGTGGCCCCTGCTCTCTCCACCGCTCTGGCAGCCCCCTCTGCAGTGCCCCCACCTCCCTCCCTCCCACCCATCCGGTGAAGTGCCGGCTCCTGGGGCTCTTTCAAGGCACCCCCTCCCCGCCGATCAGCTGATTTTTTTCTGTGGGCCCTCCCACCTAAAATTTTCTGGCTACGGGCCTGATTACGGCTCATCTTTAAACTGCAGAGATCAGTTCCCACTGTAGGAAATGGATGCTTTGGAGGGTGGACTGCGTGGCATTGTAATCCATTGAGGTCCCTGTCCTTCCCAGGCTCCACTCCCAAATCTACAGGAGTTGCCCGACCTGGAGCTGGCAACCCTACAGCGATCCCTTTTCCCCTCCCCAATGTTTTAACTGTTGTTTTTATCTTTGTGCTCTGGTTTTAACTTACTTTACTGATGTTTCTGTGTCTTGGTTTTAGTGGCTTTTAAGAAGAGGTTTTAATCGGCATGTTAGCTGCCCAGGAGGCCCTGCGAAGGGCAGAAAGGCAGGATAAAAATCCTGTTCATAAATAATAAATGTTCACACTTGCAGAATGCCAGCCATATTTAATAGTGAACAGTACAGTTTTTTCTTTGATTAAATCTGGGCTCTTTATAATGCCATTAATCTTAACAAAAGAATAATAAGAAAAGTGTCCCCTTGAGCTGTGTCTTATGACTGACTCATAGTAGTTCTGTTAACCTGCTGTTGCAGGAGAGATGTTCATTCAAATAAGCCACAGCAGACATAATAGCAGCATAAGATACCCTTCCAGGTTCGGGTCACCTGTTCAATTTATGTATTTTTACCCATTGTTGTACCTCGCTTAGAGCCTGGCTTTGGCCAGGATGGGATGATTCATCAAATATCATCATCATCATCATCATTATTTATTATTTCTCCAAGTGCTTCCCAACACAGTCCTAACAGAGTATATTCCTCCTTATCAGCCAGTTGTATTTTTTCCGCAAATCATGCAAGTTAACTTTCTAGCAGATCATTTTAAAACTGTAGGCATGTAAAAATTATTAGGCCTTCATAGAGAGAATGTGGTTATTACAGGAATCTTCACAGTTCTGAATTAACATGTTCCATAGATGAGTGCTTCTGAACTTCTAGGTTGTGAAGCCTTTGGAAGTGGGTCCTAAGCCATTTTTATTGATTTATGCAGACTCCTCCTTTTAGGTGGATCACTCACCGCCATACCAAGAAAACTTGGAGTTGTGGGTCCCCAAACCAAAAGGCTGGGAGCTGCTGCCATAGTTGATCCCTCCAAGTTTTACTTTCCTCAGTATAGTGCAGTTCTTACCATCTTATCTTCTCTTTGCAGGACAATCCACCGTATGATAAGGGTGCATTCAGAATCGAAATCAACTTTCCAGCAGAGTATCCATTCAAACCTCCTAAGATTACATTTAAAACAAAGATCTATCACCCTAACATCGATGAAAAGGGCCAGGTTTGTCTGCCAGTAATTAGTGCTGAAAACTGGAAGCCAGCCACCAAAACCGATCAAGGTAAGACTTGGTGGGGGGCAACCACGCTTCCTTGCACTAAGCTGAATTTTAGTTAGAACTGAATGGGTTTAAATGCCCGAGATTGCTTGTGTGATGTGTAATGAACCATTTTGGTCTTTACCAATGGAATGACAGGAAATGCAAAAAGTCATGATTCTCCTAGTTCTTAAATATGAAGCCTGCACTGAGAAAAATCAGTTGGCGAATATCATCAGCACTGTCATTCTCCAAGCAGCTCTGCTTTGCTGGCTTCCAAAGTACTGAGCTGGGCGGGGTGGGAAATACTTGCCACGACGTGGCCTATTTGTCACATAAAAGAAACAAAATAGATTTCCCCCTCCTTCCATATGACTCATAAAGTTGTTTTAAGGAATGTGAACTTGTGCACGCTTGGACCCATTACAAGTTTATATGAGGTCCAGAGAAATTGTTGAGGCAGTTCCATGCACAATATAGTATAATTTAACAGATTAACTTGCCCTGCAATCCTCAACAGCACTGCACCTTTCAAAGTCCACTGAAGCCAGTATTCTTAAGATTGTACAGCAATTAAAGCTGTCAGCCCTGACACTACTTACTAATTGAACAGAATTGTATGTCCTCAATTTCACTGCGTTAAAAAAAAAAATTACTGATAATATTTGTTTCCATGTGCTTTTTGTAATGCGCAATAAAGAAAAGCATCATTTTTCCTCGGCACTATACTAGAAGTTTGTACAACCTTCAAAAAAAAAGGGAGATACACAAACCTAACCCAGTGTTAAAGTTACTTTCATGATGGGAATCTGAGATGGCCTTTCGTCAGGTTTCAAGTCTCCTATCTGATCTCTGGTGGAGTCTTGGAGCTGTTGCCAAGGCTCTTAACGCACTTCTGGCAGCACTTTGGTGCGTCATGATCACTGATTCAGCATGTTGCAAACAAACCGAGAGATAATCCTGATAACAGTTTTTGAGCAGAATAGTGACTGCTGTTTCTCCTGGCTTCTCCTGTGTAGTTGTTTCTCTTCCCACCCCCTTTCATGTGACGTCATTTAATAAAGTAAATGAACAGCAGTGTTGGCACCAAAGCCAAGCAGCAATATAGCCACGGGCATAACTGTCTGACAGCTGTAGTACAAGAGCCGGCGATGAGATGCCTGCACCAGCCGCCTCTTAACTCATGAAGCTTTTTTGGCGCTAAGAAAACCTTTGAGCAAATCATAAGACCCTTCATTCATACTTGAATTCTTTGCTTCAACACATTAGAGAATTCTTGCTCCCATTTTTTACCCTACAAGTTTCTTAGACAGGGAAGCAACAAGCATTTCAGCAAGATGGCCTGTGAGTTCGATAAAGCAACTAGCTGTACATCTGAAATGGACTAAAGTGATAGCTGTGAAGCAAATTAATTGGCTCATAGGCTTTGTGAGCTTCTGCATTGCACAGAACTCTTTGGCTGGGCATGCTGCAAGTTGTCGGACTGAAACAGAAGGAAGCAAAAGGGCAACGCATGGTACTTCCTTCAAAAGATCAGCTGAAGTCCTAGCCAAATAACCAGAGGCTATCTAGGAGTCTCTTGCAACACAGGTTAAAGGGCACTAGGCAATTCATTCCAAACAGGCCTGACACGCTGATTCTCAGGTAGCCTCAGTCTAACCATTTTCCGTACTCAAGCTCACTGTCCTCACAGAACACTTCTTCACAAAGGCTTCCCCCGTAAATGTCATGGAGGAGAAAGATTAACGTATCTGTTTGTTTGACTTGTGATGTATTCCATGAATATCCTGTATAATTGGACCACATTCTGATCTCCAAATGGGCGTGATTTGTATGGAGGTCAGCCCCACATCAGGAGGGAAGGCAGCATGGTAGTTGGAAGGGACACCTCCAAGGAAGATTCTGCAGAGGAAGGCAATGACAAACCACCTCTGCTTCTCACTTGTCTTGCCAGTGTCACCATAAGTTGACTGCAACTTGAAGGCAGTTGACACACAAACACAGGCCCCACAGCACTTTGGAACTTATTTATTACACCTGATCCCATCTGTGAAGCTTGGCAACTTGTTCCTCCTGTTTATTTACAACTACTCTGAGATAGGTCAGGCAGAATGCAAGAAAGCCGGTGGCTTCAGATCACACTGTGCCTATCCTAGCTGAGTAGGGGTTTGAACCTAAGGTTTCCTGATTCAGGTCCAACGCTTCTTTCTGACACCGCACCAGATTTAGGATTGCAGTTTAAATGTTCATTTGTTTCCCTGTTGTGTTTATGCCACACCATATTCTTGAAGGACTAAATTCTTCCATGTGAACCAGATGGACCTTGATAAGAGCAGCTTCAGAGGCCCTCCTGCTGCTGCCCCCACCTTTAGGAATTGGGCTCTTTCCATGGAGGCACCCTGTACCCAAACACTCTCCGCAGGGAAGATTAAAGAGGAGCTCAGTGGCATGTAAGCTTACAAAGATGCTTTGGAAGAAATGAGCTCTGACTTGCAAAAGCTTGTGCCGGAATAATATGATGCTTCTGGGCTCCTGTTTCATTTTGCTGCAAGAGGCTCATAGGCTACTCATCTGGACTCATCAGACAAAACTTGTGAGAGCGCCAGCTTTACCTTCCAGGGCAATCAGTCAGTATATTTAAAAAATTCAAACCCCAAGTGCTATCAGGAGGTCCACCAGCAGGGTCAGAACTCCAGAAGCCCTCCCACTCTTGGCCCCCCCTCCCAAGCACCAAGAAGACAGAGCATCACTGCCCCAGACATAAGAGAAACCATGCTGGATCAGGCCAATGGCCCATTCAGTTCAACACTCTGTGTCACACGGGCCAAATCCCAGGTGCCATCAGGAGGTCCACCAGCAGGGCCAGAACTCCAGAAGCGCTCCCACTGTGCCCTCCCCCAAACATCAAGAATACAAAGCATCACTGCTCCAGACTTAGGGAAAGTCCCCTTACTGGTTGTGGGGGGTGGGCTGGCAACCCCAGACTCCACTCATGTTCTTCTTTGGAATGTCTGTGTCACTTGGGCAGCTTATAAGGCAGACAATCCCACCCCAACATATACTTTTAAATGAATACATAGTGGTTAGATTTTATTTTTGTGGAAACACCCTCCCTGCCCCCCCCCCTGCTTTAAGTATCATGTTGCAAGGACCATTAATTTTGTCCCCTCCTCGCTAACAGCTTCTGTGCTTCTTTTGACAGTAATCCAGTCCCTCATCGCACTGGTGAACGATCCCCAACCTGAGCACCCACTTCGGGCTGACCTAGCCGAAGAATACTCTAAGGACCGTAAAAAATTCTGTAAGAACGCTGAAGAGTTTACAAAGAAATATGGTGAAAAGCGACCAGTGGACTAAGCTCTGGCACAGTTGATGTCAGCAGTGCGCGACGGAAGATCTGGAGCAGTGCATTTCAGACCACCCCACAAAGCAGGACTCTCTGGAAAATTGACAAGTGCCACCTTTCGGTGTTAACTTGTGGCTGTTACTAACTTTCTACAGTTTCTTAATCAAAAGTGGTCTAGGCAACCTCTAAAGAAAGGATTAAAAATTTAAAGATGTTCTAGTTCTGCTTTCTTTGTTTAAAATCACTGCTTCAATATACTTTAAAGGATGCCGTTTCTTTTTTTTTCCTTGTCAGAATTTATGAAAAATATCTTAGACTTATAATCTGCCCTTAAAAATTCAGAAGGTTGTGGCTGTTATTTCTTATTTTTCCCCTTGCGGTTCTTTTTTTTTTTCCCCTTTCATTTTTTCCTCCTTCCCCCACCCTCCAAAAGGAGAAAAACCACCATCACATTGATGTCTTAGCAAAATTATATTGTTGCCCTGGCAAAAAAAAAGAAAAAGAAAGAATGTTTGGCCGTTTGCTTCTTTTATTTCCCTCTCTTAAATGTTGCGCTGCACTTCATGAAACTTGATCCCAGGTTTCTCTTACCTTCATTTTGTAACATAATAGAAATTGCCACATGTACACTGCAAAATAATCAGAACCAAAAACCCAGATCTTATGTAAATTTGGCTGATGTTACCACAATAATGTTTATTAAATGGGGAACTCCAAGCTTCTGTGTGCGCGAGTGAATTAAAATATGACTTTTATGTCCTGCTTTTTGGAAAGTTTGACACAGGATTTTCTGTAGCAAAAGAATAGTGGAATGTGGGTTTTTTTGTTCACTTTTCTTCTTAATATCTATGCAGACTACCTGTTAGAAAGAATGGCTGAGGACAGTGTTACCAACTAGCTTGGAAGAATTTCAGATGAGGGACCAAGAGGTACCAAAGTTGTTTAAAAAGAAAAAACATGAGGCCTCCTCTGTCCCAGCCCCTTGGGGGTGGGCGTTCAGAGGGAGTGCTTCTTCAAATCTGAATATTTTAAGGGGAGGAACTGAGTGCATCTTTCCATAATATTACCTCTCTGCTATGGAACGGTCAATGGAACTTTCCCCTCCTACTGGCTTGTCTGTTTCTGTTGCAAATTGCAGCGTGGAATTCCCATTAAGCAATAAGTGGCCAATAGTCAGAGACAGAAGCTACTCTCCCTTCTTAGAAGAGCTTGTATGAAATACGCCATTCTAGAACTAGATGATTTAATCTTCCTTATTGCTGGAAAGGATTTATTTGTTTTCCCTCTCTAATCTCAGTCGTTCATCCCACCCTTTCCATTTGTTCTTAATATTTTAGGGCATGTTAAAAAGCGATTGAGCTGGGTGACCTCTCAGCCACTGTCTTGGAGCACCTGGTTTAAGAAAGCATTTCTCTCCTTTCCTGGGGGTACCTTAGCAGAGAGTAGGAAGCACATATCATTTCTGTTTTGCAGGAACTTGCATTAGTGCAAACCAGAGTTTGTCAGTAGTCTTTGCCACAGCAGCCTTCCAGGGCTAGTAAGTGTCAGGGGAGCAGTAGAATAACCTGTTTTCTATATATCCTTTCTCTTTCCCTCCCTCCTTCCAACTTTGATTTAAAAACTTAAGAAGATTGACAGCCAAGTACCTCTGTTGAAGAGTAAAAAAAATTTTTTTTTCTTTATAAGTTTGGGTATGAAGCATCTCTGTTTTTAAGTGTTCTTAGACAAATTCTTTGGTAGGTGATTAAAGTAAACAAAAACTACCTTTACTTACGGACACTTGCCATTTCCTAAGTGTGTGTGTTCAGGCTTGGTGATCAGCACTGTCTTATTACCAAAATTTCCACAATTTTTGTGTCTTCATTTGCAGAAAGTTGGTACTGACTTTGTTTCATTCACGCTCACGCAGATTCAAAAATAAACATAAAATGCCAAATTTTATCTGTCAAACTGAAGTGTATGTAACTCCTGCATTGCATCACCTCCTCAGCAAGCCATGTTTGTCTTCACCTGTTGGATGCATCCCTTCACTTGCTAGCCTCTCACGCACGATCCTGCTGTTGATTTATCACTCTTGTTACTTTGCTAATGAGAAATCTCTTTTTCAATTGTAAATCTCTCAGGTCGAACTGCATTATATGTGAACCGGTTCTCTCTTGCAAAGAGAACCAAAGAGCTTGGGTAATTCAAGGAACTGCAGTTCAGAATTCACACCTGTCTTTGTTCTGCTGCTTCTTTCACTTGAACCTGACAAAGTGCAGTGGAGGAAAAACTTATTTCTCTGCCCCCACCCAGTTCCATAAACTAAAACAATAAGCCAAATAAAGGAGGGGGGGCGATTTTTACTTCTGAGGGGCTGGTTCTCCGTTAGGCACATCCTGACCCAGGCTGCCTTTGTGCAGAGAATGTAGTACTTGAGCTACAGATAAGGCCTTAGTCTGCTGTCACCTTTGCTTGTAGGTACTGTAGATGGCTTCTGCTAGACTGTGGCTGTATCTGTGAAGGAGCCAACGCTAGTCTTCAGGGCTGCATTTGAGGGGCGATCTGAATGCATCAATGTCTCCTCCTTTATGAGGAGGGGTCTCAAAACCCCATGGATTGCCCAGAAGTGAGAGTTTCAGAGTGCACGAGTCAGCAGGCCTTGTGGGAAGTCAGGGCAATGTTCACAACAAAAATCCAAAGCACCCTCTTGGATGGATTGCTTTGTGATGGATGCTTCTCTGCAGCTATTCCTGAGGCAAAATGCTTCCGTATTGTACACTGTCAAGAGATTGCTTCCTACCCACCAGTGGTGAGATTGGGAGCAGACCTTGAGTAGCCACACTGTAGAAAAAAGAGTCCATGTAGTGATTTTCACTTCTGCATGAGGTGATGCAACCTGGGCAAGGTGACAGTGGAAGTATGAGAGCGCAGATTCGGTTCTGGGCAGCCCTAGAAGAAGGTGTTGCTGGGAGTCCTGGTTGAACTGGCTCTCGAGTGCAATATCATTGAGGCATGTGCAAATGCAGAGCACCCCAGTTGAGGCAATGACCTCAGGCATTCAGATGGCTTCTTCCTGTCTCTCAGTTCTGTCAGGTTTCCTAAATGAGGCTGAATTCTAAACGTGTAGTTTGAGATCCAAGTCTACAAAACCTACTTGTACTGGCATAGGCTTTCTTGCAATTCCGTTCTACCCTGAATAAAAATACTCTCAAATGCTTTGTGGCATGGCTTACTTCCCTTGGGTGTTTTTTTAAAAACATATTTCTTAGTATTTTGGTGTTTGTGTAGGTTTGTTGAAGTCTATTTTTCATCGTCGATCTGTGCAGTACCACGTGGGGACTGCGCATGAGCAGGCCTGCCATTGGATAGGTTGTTACAGCTAAAAGCTTCCAGGGGCACTGCATGCTGGAGCCAGATGGTTGTTTCTGCCCAGGGACCACATGCTCATGTGCGTCTCAGTTTCTCTTTGGCCACTGAAAGAGAAGATTGGGTGTGTGTTTGTTTTTTTAGTCTCTAGCTACAGTCAAGAGGATTTCATCCAGATCCGTTGAAGCTACATTGACTTCTGAGTTCCTTCCATGGCTCAGAAGGCCCTTTTCAAGAAGTGCTCTCAATGTGGAGCAAAGATGACTCAAACTGACAAACATAACCTTTGTCCTGTTTGGGTGAAGGGCAAATGGCCACGGTTCCGTGGTCTCAGCCACAACCACCTAGGTGGTGGCCTTCGCATCCCTACATGATGTCTCTGGGATATATGAAGGAATGGGGTGACAACTTCACAAGCCCCAGGAATATGAGTTGTATCATTACCCTCATCAGGTGTTGTCATATCTGCCTTCAGTAACCATCTCATGAAGGCCATGTCCTCCTATTCCTGCAGTGAGAGGAGAAGAAACAGCTATTGAATCCAGCAGATCCAACACAAGATGAGATCCAAGCCCAGATGAGAGGGCAGGCAAGTCATCTTCAGCGTCTCCCACAGAGGATCTCCGAATGTTTGGAGGACAGATTATTCATACACCCTAATATTTCAAGATAGAAGTTGTTACCTCAGAACACAAACCCAAAGATAAGATTCTGAGTCGCCTCCATTCAGAGTCTCCCAGAATTATTGCTTTCCTGATGTTGGAGGGCCTTGAGGACCTCACACACGAACTGTGGCAAAAACCTGCTTCTCTCCAGCCTACCTCAAGAAGGGTAGAACATTTTTATAAGATCAAGAAGGAGCCATTTAACTATTTTGACAACTCATCCTCCGCCATTTCCTTGTTTATGGAGAGGAGATGCAACTGAAGGCCTGTCAGGCCTACCCACTCTGCTTCCACAGAGAGGGAAGGGAGAAAACTGGATGTCCTGGGTTAAAAATTATCTTCTTCAGCAGCATTCAATTTCAAACTATGAAACCATGGCGGGTTATCAATTATTCAGTTCTGTTTTTGTTCTAATTTTAAAACGAATGTAATTTCACAACATTCTCAAAGTTGTTATAGCAAGGAAACATAAATATCCATCAGTGTATGTCCCCACAATTAAACCCACCCCCAAAATACAAATTAATTATAAACATGCCTAGGCCCAATATATTTCATACCTATTGTCTAAATCTATATCAAATACATTATGTAACTGCAGTCATAATCATGCATCTCCTTTACAACCAAAGTAATCGAACCACATGAGGATTGCACTAAGTGATATTTGTATACAGCCAAAGAAGCAGTGACCATGGCAGAGGGCTCTTCTTATGTGAGAGGATTCTTCTATTCCTGAAACTCCTGCAAGAAGATAAGCAGCCTTTGCTAAAGGTCTGCATACGGAGGCCATTAATCTTTCAAAGCAGCAAATTAACACAGGACGCCATTGTGTTTCAGCTGTGTGGGGCCATGACAGGCTCCGTCATACTTAAGCGCCATACTTGGTTAAGATCAACGACTTTGCCTATGGAGACGAGGCTTAAAGTTGAGTTACCTTTTGAAGGTTCCACTTTCTTCTCTTCCAAGACAGACAAGATGCTACCTTCTGTGGCCTCAGAAGGCAGGACCAGAACTAACGGATTGAAATTAAATCAAAAGAGTTTCCGGCTCAACATTAGGAAGAACTTCCTGACCATTAGAGCGATTCCTCAGTGGAACAGGCTTCCTCGGGAGGTGGTGGGCTCTCCTTCCTTGGAGGTTTTTAAACAGAGGCTAGATGGCCATCTGACAGCAATGGAGATCCTGTGAATTTAGGGGGAGTTTCCTGCATTGTGCAGGGGGTTTGACTAGATGAACCTTTCAACTCTATGATTCTATTATTTCCCTGATAAAGAAGAACAAACCGACAGCTGACTCCCTTGGAGTTTCACATTTGCTTACATCCCAGTTTAAGCAGCGATCATTTGTGAGGCAGCCCTGGCATCAGTATCAAAGGGACCACTGCTTTTCTGGCCTCTTGGGGTCTCGGTATCCTTCTCCTAAACCATTTATCCCAACAACAGGGTTATCATAGGCATACGGTCAAATCAGCAACCATCCTCTTCCAGAGAGACAACTTCATTCCAGGAATGATCCTTCTAACTAGGATCGTTGCTAGGCCTTGTTAAGTTAGGGGACAGGCTAGCTCTGTTTGCTACAGCCTGGGAGGCTATTACCTCCGACAAGTGGTTTTGTCCATAGTTAGATTTGGTTACAGATTAGAATTGAAGTCTATTCCCCCTTGTTCTTTACATTTAAGGGGATCCAGCCAAGCAGCTTTTGGTCTGGCCCAGGCTTTGGCCTCTGTAATTGACAAAGGTGCCATCGATGAAGTTACAGTTTCTTTGGGGGGGGTTTCTTCTCTTGTATGTTTCTAGTGAAAAAGAAAGCCAGGAGAGTTAGACCCATTTTAGACTTCAGAAAATTAAATGTTTTCTTTGTGTTTCAAAGTTCCATATGGTGTCCGTTCCTTCATTTGAGGAACAAGTTTTTCATATTCTTTGGTATGGCCACTGTGCCCAAGGTCTTAAGTGTTTAGCCCCAGTTATTGCTCACCTCTGTATGTGGGGTTGCCATGTATTCCCTTACTTAGATGATTGGTTACTTGTGGCGGATTCCAAGGACTGATTGTTGAGTCATTGCATCTTGTCTTGGAGACCTGTCCAGGACTAGGACTTCTGGTCAACTGGAATAAATCACAATTTGTTCCATTTCAGAGGGTACAATTTATCAGAGCTGTACTAGATTCCCTAGTGGGGAAGGGGTTTCTACCTCCCAAGAGGGTACAGGCTGTCTTTGCCAATTAATTGGTTTGGAAAATTCTGTGCCTTTTGGGATATATAGCTTCTACCACTGTGGTCCTGCCTATGGCTAGGTTACATATGTGACCCTTGCAGCTCTTGTGTCTATCTTGTTATAGAGCTGGGGTTCATGTCCTATGGTACAGATCAGGGGTGGCCAAGCCATGGCTCGGGAGCCACGTGTGGTTCTTTCACACATTGTGTGGTTCTTGAAGCCCCCACTGCCTTGTTGGCCAGCTTGGAGAAGGCATTTCTCTCTTTAAATCACTTCTCCAAGCCAAGTCAGCTGGTAGCTTGGGAAATGCATTTAAAGTTGCTTTCTTTCCACCTTTTCCTCCTCCCTCTCCCATCTATTTGCCTGCCTGCCTTCTTTCCTTTCTTCCAATGTTCATGGCAGCTCTCAAACATCTGATGCTTATTCTACATGGCTCTTATGTTAAGCAAGTTTAGCCACCCCTGGTACAGATTCTCTTTTCAGAGACCTGTCATATGTTTTTATTGTGGTGGTCTGAACATGGGATAGTCCTTGCTACAGACGCTTTGTTCTTGAGTTGAGGCACCCACTGTGAGGGATTGTCAGCCAGGGGTACTTCATTAAAACATGAGAAGCTGCTGCACATTAACATTTTAGAAATGTGAGCATTCATTATGGCCTTAGTTGTTTCTCCATTATCCTTCGGAACCAATCCATTCATGTCCAGATGGACATTACAGTGACTATGTTTTATTTAAACAAGCAAGGGGGTCCAGAGATCTATGTCAGGAAGCTACCCTTGCATAGGACGGGGTAGTGAAGCCCAATGCTTCTCTTCAAGCTATCCATATCCCTGGGACTTTAAACATGGACGCTAACAGATTGAGCAGGGCTGGGGCACTCTCCCAGGAGTGATCCATAAAGGCCATTTACCTGGAACCAATGTTCCCTCAAAGCTGAGTTAGTGTGAGCTAGCTCACAGTTTTTTTAGCCTCTGGCTCACACATTTTTGTCTTGATGGCCCCAGAGCACATTAATTTATGCAGTAGCTCACAACTTTATTGCCAGTAGCTCATGAACTAGAATTTTTGCTCACAAGACTCTATAGCTTGGAGGGAACATTGCCTGTAATGACTTTTTACCCTCTGGAGGGTTCCAGACACTGATCTTTTTGTGATATGAGAAAACAAGACTGTAAGTTTCTGCTCATCAGCAGGAATTGGTTGCCAAGGGGGATGCGCTTCAGCAGTGTTGGCAGCAAGTTCTGTTTTACGCATTCCCTCTCCTTATCAGGGTAATAGAGAAAGCCAAGAGGGAGAGATGGGACATGATCCTGGTAGCACTCTTTTGATCCTTTTGGAGATCTGGGACCAGTTCCTCCCCCTGCGAAACTGACCAGATTTGATCAGCATCAACCAGCATCACGATCTGATCCGCCTCATCGGCTTGGAGGCTTCAGACAGAGACCTAGCATTTTCTAAGGTCCATGACAGTCTGCAGTCATGTAAGCCTAATGCTAGGAAATCCCCACATGTATAAATGGAGGCAAATTTTCCCTCTGGAGTAGTGAGAAGGACATGTTGTGGGTGGTGCCCCGTTGCAGGTCATATTTGATTATTTCTTATACCAGAAAACTAAGGGCCTGGCGCTTTCTTCTTCAAGGTTCACCTGGCTATCTCTTGCTATCACAGAGGAATTGGGGAGGATCAGTTTTCTCCAATCATTTGTCTAAGAGGTTTCTTTAGTATCTGCCGACCCCAGGATCCTTTAGTGTCCCAATGGTCTCTATTTGTTGGGTTAGCACAGTTAATGCTTAAGCCTTTTGAACCCTTTGCGATGTGTTCTTTGGCAGAACTTTCCATGAAGTATGTTTCTTGGTAGCTGTTTCCTCAGCCGGGAGGGTGAGTGAGGTAGCAGCTCTTCGTAAAGATCAGGGGTGACCAAACTGTGGCTCGGGAACCACATGTGGCTCTTTCACACATATTATGTGGCTCTCGAAGCCCTCACTGGTCAGCTTGGAGAAGGCATTTGTCTCTTTAAATCACTTCTCCAACCCAGCCAGCCGTTTGGAGAATGCATTTAAAGTTGCTTTCTTTCCACATCTCCCTCCCCCATCTATCTTCCTTCCTTCCCTCACATTCATGTCTTGTGGTTCTCAAACATCTGACATTTATTCTATGGCTATTAAGCAAATTCTATGTCTATTAAGCAAATTTATACCTGATGTAACCAGTCCTCCAAGAGCATACAGGGCTTAATGTAAGCTCCAGGCTACAGCAGGAGTGTGTGGCCTAATATGCAAAGAAGTTCCTGCTACAAAAAAAGCCCTACAAGCTGCCATTTCTCTGTGCATAGCACAGTAATCTGAGTATTGTGCCTGTTCATAACACTAATAATTGGTGTTAATACAACCTTCCTGGTTGGACTGTGCAGGTGTCAAATTAGTACTAGAAAACTAGAAAGGTGTTTTATCGCTAATGTCCCAATTTGTGAGATGAGCACTGCAGAAGCCGAGTCCCATTTGGGACAAGGGCCCAAAGTATCCGTGGGATGATACTTGTATTGGAATGGACACAATGTCACCAAATAGCAAGCTCTCAAGGTGTTTTCACTACTGTGAGACATGTTTGTCCAATCTTTTCAAATGTGTTGTTCTGCTGTTGCAGAGCCCCCTTGCTGTGTTGTGTATGTTTTTGAATTTTGCACAGAAATCATACAGAGGAGACTGAGCTAATGAGATGTTTGGGAGGGGGTGTGTGCCCTAATATGTTATTTTAACCTCAAGAAGTACCTGGGGCACCTGATACATATTAAGGCTGCAGCAGTGGGGGAGAGTGGGGTTAACTCCCCCCATGTCCTTCCCCCACTCAAAATAGGGCCCGTTCCAGGCTGCTTTTAGCCCCACTAGAATGGATACCTGTCTCTTTGTTCTTATGGAAGAGTTTTTTTCAACCTTTTCCCAAGCAACTTTTATGCTACATTTCAATTTAAGACCCCCCCAAATCCCACCTTTCTAACATAATGTATACGTTGGTACCAGTGTTCCCTCTAAGCATGGAGTCTTGTGAGCAAAAGTTCTACTTTGTGAGCTGCTGGCATTAAAGTTGTGAGCTACTGTATAAATTAGTTTGCTCTGGGCTATTTTTCCTGAACTAAGACAAAAATGTAGGAGCTTGAGGCCAAAAATCTGTGAGCTAGCTCACGCTAACTCAGCTTAGAGGAAACACTGGTTGGTACTTGGCCATTTTCACTTCCCCAAGTGTTTGGCCCCACTCTTCTCTTCTTCCGCAGCTGAAATTTGCCAGTTGAGGATGTACCTGATGAAGTTAGTTTTGATTCACAAAAACATCTGCCCTAAGAAAGTGGACGAAGCCCTATTCACAAGTTACAGTGAACACAACCATTATTCACTTGATCATCCACTTGATTCTGTAGTATACTGTTAGTCCAGAGGAGACCAAGCAAAAGGATAGTACATGTCCTCTGACTAATGAAGCAGGATCAAAACACTGCTTTGGATTAGCAAGCAATCATCTGCAAGGACAAAACAAAGATTAAAAATCGGCATAGAAGACAAGTGAATGATCTGTAAATGCTAAGGGATTCAACTTCCATGACCTTCCACAGTGTTCCTGTATAGGTTTGAACTGGCTTCAAACTGAAGATGGTATTGTATATCCTGATGAGCATGTACCGCTTCTCTTCTCCTTTATGGTGACTTACAGCATATTCCACAAAGGCACAGGAGAAGCACAGAATGTGGACACTGAGTGCATGCTTCAATTTAAGAAGTTTCTAGTTTTCATGGTTGTGAAGACAGCTTTAGAACAAGTACAGGTGGGTACAAAGTCTATTCCTTGTGCTTACAGAAATGTACTAAGTGCTGCCAAATAAACATGCTGAGTATAATCCATTTTCTTTTATGCAAGACCCAGCTAGAACCCAATCTTCAACTCAACTCTCACTATCCCCAAGCAGATTAATCTGGACAATCATAGCAAATCTTGTAGGTTTAGGGAAGTAGCCATCCAATTGGGGAGAATGTACTGCCTTCCTGATTGACATATTCAATTTCCAACTATAATGCAGCAGAATTATTTAGGGTTCCCATTAGCCCACTTAGGGCAGGAGACCTTCAGGTGATTGTGGTCATCGCCCACTGATGCTCACCTGGTTGGCAGGCAGAAACAGGGGGGAGGGTCCATCCTCACACCTGGAAGTCACAGTATTGCACCAGGGACAATACTCTAGTACTTGGCCAAAAACTTTATGGAAACCATGTCTGGTAGCACTTGTGTTACCATGATCTTAAAAACACCTTGGCTTGGCAACCTGCAGGAGATGGGAGGAGGCAGAAACTTAACAAGGAGTGGGTACCCTGAACAGCCATTCCATGATGAGAGGCAGAGCCAGGACGTTGCTCTGCAACCTATCATCCCATTTAAAATAATAATCTCGGCTAAAGGGATGGAAAGATGGGGACATTTCTCATAAAAGACCATCATCAGAATGAACCAATGGATGTTACCACCTTCCCTCCCCCCCCCCCCCCCAAATCTACATTATGGTCTCATAGTTTGCTACCTCAGCATCATTTCACAAAGATATCACTGATAACACCAGTGATATTCCTGTAACAGTACATTATGATGATATGGTAATATTATGGGATACAACCGAGGAGACAATCTCAGCTACACTGGGCTCTAAGCTGCTTCATAGGATGAAAAGTGCTACTTCCTTATGCCCACAATACAATAATGAATGCTTGCAAAGTGTACAGGGAGCTATGCTCCACAGCAGTGGGTGCTTTTTGTCCATACAAGCCCTGTGTTCTCTGCCTGATACTTCCAGCAGAAAATGATTTTAGACAACTGGACCTGGAAAGACCATTCGCTATCTGTGACCCTGAAGAGCTTGCTGCCAATTAGGGTACACAGTACTGAGCCAGATGGACCAATGGGCTGACCTGATATAAAGCAGTTTCACGTATTCAAGGAGGCACCTTAGCTTTGGTGGTGAAGCACATGCTTTGCCAGGCAGAAAGTCCCTGATTCAGTCAACAACATCTCCTGTTAAAAATACTTAAGATAGTTGGAACTGGAAAAGACCTTTTTGCTGCTTAAGAAGTTGGAGAACTGCAGTTGATCAAAGACAATACTGATCCTGTCTAGGGCAGCTTCAAATACAGGACACATAGGAACCATAGACAACTGTCCATAACTTTTACAGGGGGTAGAATTCAGCTTTTATTGGCATGGAATCTGGGTCATCTTGGTACAGAATTCTGCTTTTTCTATGTGTGTACAGCTCTGCCTCTTCTGTCCTTACGTCAGAATTCCCATTCAATCTGAAGGTTGTAGAAACCAAATGTTTTGATATTCTCCAACTCATAAAACAGGATTTTCTGTGCCCACAAGAGGAAAGTCCAACATGACAGATCCATGAAAACCACACCCAGTTTCTCCGCCTCCTTTCCTGCTTCTAAAATATTTCATTTTATGGATAGTTTTCTTTTAATGCAGACCATCCTGCTGATGTTTTCACATTTCTTCTTGCAGAATTACAGCCTGTAGTCCCCTTTTTTGTAAGGAGGAGCTCTGAGATACAACAACCAGAATGGAAGCACACTCCATCATAGCAAATTCTTCTACAGGTGTTACCACTGCCTTCCATTTGTGTGGGGTCTTCCGCTTGTCATTTAATTAGTATCACACTGAATCCAGCCCTGTCTCTCTAGTAAAAACATTCTGCAGCCATTCATATTTAAAGGTTTTCAAACGCACACAGCTGAATGTCCCTTGTTTTGTAATGGCTCTGCAGCTCTGGGTTCTTCAGTGTCTCAAGTTCATGTAAGCGTTCCCATGACTGAGAGAAATCATCTGGTCCCTCGCCACAGCCCCCAGCTGGTGGAACACTGGGGTATCCTGGATGTGTCATCAGTTCAATGGTTACAGTTCTGACTTCTTGATCTGGGCATGAGGGTGAGCTCGAAGGAATGGAGGAATCTGTTTTTGCCAGGAAATCCGCAGTAGCATTATCAATGGCTCTGAGGATGTTGCTAGCAGACATGTTTTTCCCCATGGTGCTCAAGCCTATATATATATCTGGCCACCTGTGAGGTAAAAAAGGGTGACAATTTTAAAAGTTTGCTGCTGGAAAACTTATAGAGCAAGCAGTTGCTTCCTTCACAAATGGTGTCATGTAATCTCTGTGACAAGATTACATACACTCATGCATCTGCCTATTACTAAATCAGAACTTGGTCCATCAAAGTCAATAGTGTCCACTGAGACTAGCTGTGACTCACCAATGTCTCAGAGGTCTTTCACATCACCTGCTACTTGATCCCTTTTAACTGGAGATGCTGGGAATTGAAACTGAGACCTGGGGATTGAAACTGAGAGCCAGTTTGGTGTAGTGGTTACGTGTGCGGACTCTTATCTGGGAGAACCGGGTTTGATTCCCCACTCCTCCACTTGCATCTGCTAGCATGGCCTTGGGTCAGCCATATCTTTCATAGGAGTTGTCCTTGAAAGGGCAGCTGCTGTGAGAGCCCTCTCCAGCCCCACCCACCTCACAAGGTGTCTGTTGTGGGGGAGGAAGGTAAAGGAGATTGTGAGCCGCTCTGAGACTCTTCAGAGTGGAGGGCAGGATATAAATCCAATATCTTCATTTACCTCACAGGGTGTCTGTTGTGGGGGGGGGGGAGGTAAAGGAGATTGTGAGCCGCTCTGAGACTCTTCAGAGTGGAGGGCGGGATATAAATCCAATATCATCTTCTTCTTCTTCTACATGTCAAGCAGACAGTTTACCATTGAGCTGTGGCCTCTCTTCTTTATTGGTAATGTTTTTGAGATCACAGTAAAGCCAATGCTACCAAGCCTTTAAGTGGTATTGCTTGGTTTTCCAATTGAGGATTACCCTAGATGGGGGAAAAACTTAGTAATCTTTTACTAACAGGACTTTGTGTTCTTATGTGCCAATTTCAGCATGTGAAACAGAATCTTTTTCTTTTTAAGAAAGCAAGATGCTAGTCCATATGGGTGAAAAGAATGCTATGTGTAGATCAGTGGCTGCTGAAATCTTAAAAAGCGGTCTGAGTAGGGCCCTCAGTGGACTGGAGTGTATCAGCATCAGCATCCTACATTTCTCCCCTTCCCTAAGAAGCAGATATAGAACAATTTGTGCAAAATAGGCAAATATATTCAAATCTGTACAACTAAACAGGTTACAGAATTTAGTTTTTCTTATATCATTAAGGGATAAACTGCTGCAAAGTTTCAGTTAACAGAGCTCACACACTCCTGAATTATTGGGAACTGTTAAATATATATTAGTTTATCTCTGTAAAACATCAGCTATAGAAATGGGAAATGCTTGGGTTTAGAAGAAGAAGAAGAAGAATTGCAGATTTATACCTCGCCCGTCTCTCTGAATCAGAGACTCAGAGCGGCTTACAATCTCCTATATCTTCTTCCCCCACAACAGACACCCTGTTTGGTAGGTGGGGCTTCGAGAGCTCTTACAGCAGCTACCCTTTCAAGGACAACTCCTACAAGAGCTATGACTGACCCAAGGCCATTCCAGCAGGTGCAAGTGAAGGAGTGGGGAATCAAACCCGGTTCTCCCAGATAAGAGTCCGCACACTTAACTACTACACCAAACTGGCTTTAATTGTTATCAACAAACCCTAAAATCTTATGTTTGCTGTTTAATTTTAAAGTCACAATACTAAGTATCTGGTTGCTACACTGAATTCAATCTTCTGTTCAATTTTTCTTCTAATCAGCCCCTTCCTGCTTTATTCAGCCTCCAAAGAGAAAGCGAGAAAGAGGTTGTTTCAATCCACAGCAGAGCTCTGCCCCCCAGCAAGAGGTCAGGTACTCAGCCCCTTCCCCTATGCCTCCTCTTTGGCTGCTCCACAATCCAAGTCAGGTAAGCCAATCACCACATGGCCCATAAAAATTAAAGTATACATTCACGTTTTTGCTGGAAATTCAAACTTTTTTTTTTTAACAACCAGGTGTTCCCAGGCAGGAAAACAAATGCCCGTCAAACTGATGACTCTGACAATGACTGTTCCCATTTTTAACAATAGGAACCCACCATTGCAATAATTCCTGCTAATGCCTATTTTGTAACTGTATCGCTCCAGTACACACATCCCCAAGTCAGTCTGTAATTGTCTGCAATTGTCGACTCAATTTTCTGATTTTTGGCTATCATGGTTATTCATTACCCAGCAAATCTGAAAGTCAGTGGCTTGCATCCACTGGAAGGTTCACATGGATGGAACAGAATTTGAGTCCACACTGCACAACTTCCCCAGAAATGCTGCTTGGGGGCCAGGGTGACCCCAGAAACTGAATGATAAAAACTACCCTCTTCCTCCTTTATGGCAATACAAATTCTCACATGGATCTGAGCCAATAAATGCATGGAGGAGATTTTTTAAAAATTGGGGAGAATTCCCTCCACCCCTCTCAAGTTTCTAGTTACTACAGCTCAATATGTTTATGGGTTGCCTTTTTTGGATTCTTTCACGATGTTGAATGTATTGTCTAGTGTTCTTTTTATTGGAGGCTGCCTCAAAAATCTCCACTCTGAGAGGTGGGATATAAATATCTCCAATAGTGACAAGCTCTGAGCTCATCCAATGTATTTTCAATAGAAATATAGTCCCAAATGTCTAATACAGCCAACCATCTTCTAGAATGCAATGTTCTCTGGTCAGGCTCAAAAGGGATAATGTTTTCTTCTCTGCAGAGCATTCCACCCTGAGACAGACAAACAGCTTTGATCAAAATGACAAATCTGTTCAATCTGGCGGGGGGGGGGGGGCGGTGTTCAAAAACTGGTGAGGATGAGAGGTATTTCCAAATAATGTGGTCCTCACCTTATTCCGTGCTTTGTGAAAACATCCACTGTGTCAAGTGAATCCTTTTCCACACCCAGATAAAAGTCCATTAAGTGTGGATCTATCCAGCTGCAATGAGGAAGGTCTGGTTCTATAGGGACACGCGTATGTCTGATTCCATATTCCTCTAGTACCTGTGCAAAAACATGTCTGATCTCTGGAAGACAATTATACATAATAATAGTACCAAGTATTTAGATAGTGCCTTAATGCCTTAAGTTTTCAAAGCACTTCACTTCCTTACAAAAGCCCTGGCTGTAAAATAGGCCAATATTGTCCCTATTGCAGGCAGAGATGAAATGGACACAAACACACCTTGTGCTTGCACACTCCTATTACCTCCCCCCCCCCCCCCAGTTCACAGAGCACAGCTAAGAACTTCTTGGTTCAGGAAGCCTTTGACCAAGCTCTAACGGAATTGCAGGCACTTGGGCAAACCAGAGTTTGTTTCCTCTCCATGAACTGCAGCTCTGAACAGCAACTTAATCACTGTCTAAATTCCTAATTTGTGGGGAGGAAACAAAGGACTATCTGCCAAGCAGTCGCCGGAACTTCTCAGCTGAGCTTTATGCTCAAGGGCCGGTGGGAGGGTATGCATCGGCATGAGCACAGCAACACCTTACCTTCCAATTTAAAAATGACTTTTAATGGTCCTGAGATAGTCCAAAAATGAAGAGGGACTTATTTAATCAATAAATTGTCCTTCTTGTGAAGTATTTTTTAGGCTCAGATCAGAGCTGATGTATTTTAAACTGGGACTGATTATTTTATTTATTTATTTATTTATTTTATTTCATGGACTTATATCCCGCCCTTCTCACCGAAGTGTCTCTTTATACTTTACAGTGTGTAATATTTGTACCACTGAGGAAAGCCATTAGGCTGAAATGCATCTGGTTTTAATGGAAATTTTTTACTATTTACTATGTATTAAAGTTGTGCTAATGTTTTATATTATGAAAGCCCATTATTATTATTTTTGTTATTAGGCCTTGTCTTAACCTTGGATCCCTTGCTGTACCAGCTTCCAAAAGAAGCTGGGAGGACGTTTCCAGAAAGTCAGCCCCAGTGAACAAAAGAAAAAAGGGCTTTCTTTCATTCCAAACATACCTTGGGTATTGCCAAATGGGTTATTTGCCTCAAGTCCAGTGCTGTTGGGAAGCAGGGTCCTCCCATCCTGTTTTTCCACAGCATCATGGTGCATTTTTACACCACCCAGGGCTTCCCTGGCTTTTCTCCAATCTCTCTCAAACTTGCTTTGTTCCAAAGTTTTGAGAAAGATAGCAGAAAATACTGGACAAGCAACTACAGAGATGGGAAAGTTTGGATTTTCCCCACAATGGCCATTTTCTCTCCCCGTGACTGGGGTGTTTTTTTTTTTAAAAAAAAAAAATCAGTGTTTGAATACTGAGTGTTACATCACTATACCGTTAAAGCAATATCTGCATCAGATCCCATGAATTCTCAGCTTTCATTTTTAAAAAGTAAGTCTCTATCCCTTTTCATTACAGATATACAGGGCTTTTTATGAGCAGGAACGCAGTTCTGGCTGGCTTGGTGTCAGGGGGTGTGGCTCACTATGCAAATAGGTTCCTGTTGGGTTTTTTCTACAAAAAGCCCTGTGCAAAACAATGGTGACATCACGGGGAGTGACCAAATATGCAAATGAGTTCTGGCTGGGCTTTTCCTACTAAAAAAGCTCAGCAGATATATAAAGGAGAAGATGTATCTCTGCAAGGAAAGGGAATAGAGACTTTTTACAAGATTATAACTGATAATTCAGAGAAACAGATACATATTTTGTTATAACGGTATATTGCTATAATGCTTCTAAATTGCTTTCTAAAAAACAGGGAAACCTGCTGTGTGGCAGCCGTGTTACAGCTGCTCTGTATTAGGTGCTGCAGTAGCAACAGGAAACCATACCAGCCTGTCTGTCTATAAACAAGTAGCTTAAATCCCAGGGGTGGCTCAGTGGCAGAGGCTGTGCTTTGCAAGCAGAAGATCTCAAGATGAGAGTGCCCTGCTAAAAATTATCGATGGGCAGCAGGCTTTGCAATACTTCTCCCTGCCTGAGAGAGAGGCATGGCCAAACCAGATGTGTGGATTTTTAAAGAAACGGCTACAGGTTCCCCGCATTTAAAAGGCAGAAGGATGATACTTCTTTTGAGTTAAAAAATTATCCTGGAAAATAAACAAGGTGAGCAAAGCTGTGAACATCACTAAGAGCAAAAGGAAGTCCAGGTAGGCAAATGCAGAGACACCCTTACCTGGAAGAACATGGACATGCTGGTGTCCATCCATGTGATGAGGCACATGGCCTGTGAGTTCACAGAACAATTCCACTTGCGCTATCAGTTCCTGCTTCACCTAAGAAAAAGAAGGAATGCTGGGAAACAGTGGCATTTCTGTGAATGGATCTATGCAAACAACCATTTCTACCCACAAACATTTGGAAGGTGCTCATGTGTTTATTTCTGGCATTTGTTTTGGACTGGCTTTTCCCACTGAAGGCAAGAGCATTCTTTAGCTGGCTCCCTCAGTCTGGCATGTGAGAGTTATGCTGGTCCCACATTTTGGGAAGTTCACAGACTGAATGCTCTCAGCACCCGTCCCCTTACAGCTGCTGTTATGTGTGCTTTGAATTGCAATGTTGGCATAAGATGCCCTTTAAAGAACTTCTCTCCACCCCTATCTACATTGGTGAGTAACAGCTTTTGCTTCCAAGCATAGCCTCCTGGGCGGCAAAGCTGGCACAATCACTACCAAAAAAGGGTGTGTGTGTGACACCACAAAATATTAAAACACTGAATACCATGTACACAAGATGGTAAAATGCAAGCTTCTGGATAATACACTTGAATCTTCCTTAGATGTAACTTTGTTATTAAACAAGAGTTGTGATGAGAATCCCTGTTCAAACATACAATATGAATATTAGGTTGACGTCTGTAAATCACTCATATTTAGCTGCCGCAAACCCAGAATGAGTCTCCCGGCTAGCATAAGTTGGAAAATAGCATCCGCACACAAGACTCCTTAGATCTGGTCCAATAATTATTATACTGGATGTCTACTTCCCAAATCGTGGAGGGAAAATCAGGAAAGAGGTAGAACATCTCTTGGCGGTTGTAATCTGGTGTCCACCTTGGCATTAAGATGATATCCAATGTAAGATTGTGGGGGGGCAGGGTGAATTAAAAGATGCTCACTGGCTTTGTCCGCCACAGCTTATCAAACGTCTGCAAGTGGCCCTTCTGCAATGCTGGGACTCCTCCTCTGTGCCACCACCCCTCACCAAGAAGTTGGCAGTGATGAAGCCAGAAGGCAAGACAGCACAAGGAGCCTTTCCTTGGATTGCCAGCGCTCATCCGCTTCCCCTCCCACCAGCCAGAGGGAGAGGGTGAGCGAGGCAGCAGCACTGAGGAGGAGGTGTGAGCTCTTGGCCCCTGCTGGAGTGTGCTTGGCAAGTGCCTGGCTATGCCAACCCCTAGCCCCAGCCCTGTAACAAAGGGAGGGAGCTCCTTCATCGTGGGGTAGCCTGGTTTATTGAATGCTGGTCTGGATCCAAAGAAGCATGACCGAAAGGTAAGTAACTGCCACTTTCCTGCAGATGTGTATGCAAAAGTAGGCTCAGAATTATGACTCTGATAGGATAAGCAGCTCCTATGGCTGTTCTCATGGGCGAGTGGAAAAAACATATTGGGATCCAGCTTCACTTATTTCACACAATGCTCTAGCACAATGTCTAGAATAGTCCCTCCATAAGCAGAAAGGGCACCTTTGGACCAATTTTTTTTACCCCATTTGCTACCTTAACTAACAAGGTACCCAAAGTGGCAGAAAGTTTAATTGCTTTAATACAATTTTTTTTTACCATTACCCCCTCCCTTTTCTGACCTCATGACCCATGAGCTTGGACCTGATCTCATCAGATCTCGGAAGCTGAGCAGGGTCAGCCCCGGAAGGAAGTACTTGGACAGGAGGCCACCCAAGGAGTCCAGGGCTGCAATGTAGAGGCCATTTGTCTCTTGCCTTGAAAACCTTACAGGGTCACCATAAGTCAGTTGTGACTTGACAGCACTTTTTACCAGCAACTTGTGATCCCCCTGGCTTGACATCAGCTGAGGCTAAAGATCCAATCTGCTGCTACTGGGGGAGGCAGGCAGGCAGGCAAGCAAATAACTTCATTTCTTTCAGTCTGGGCAGTTTATTGCTAGAGGAAGTCCTTCCTCTATAACAGAGGTGGCCAAACTTGCTTAATATAAGAGCCACACAGAATAAACATCAGATGTTTGAGAGCTGCAAGACATGAATGTCAGATGAGGGAGGGAGGGAGGGGGAGAGGTGGAAAGAAAATAACTTTAACTTTAAAAGCATTCTCCAAGCTGCCAGCTGGCTTGGCTTGGAAATGTGATTTAAAGGGAGAAATGCCTTCTCCAAGCTGGCTGATGGGGCAGTGAGGGCTTTGAAAGCCACCCAATATGTGTGAAAGAGCCACATGTGGCTCCTGAGCCACATTTTGGCCACCCCTGCTCTATAACTTGCAATATGTCTGCCCATCTCTGGCCTATGATACTGGTTGCCATCTTGCCTACTTCCCAGCTACTTTCCCACCCTCAGCTAGAGCACACAGTAAACCAAACATAGTGTCTCCCTCCAGCAGTCTGGAAAGGATGACTGGGCTGAATATATATATTTCTTCCTCCCACCTCAGACATCTTAAGGAGACCTTCCGCTAACACCGTCCTGATCCCCATCTTTCCATGGAAGAACCCTTCTTTGTTGAGTAGCGAGGATTCCTCTTTCAGTGCTGGGCAAACAGGTGAGCCTTCAGAAAGGTTGGCATGGAGTCCTATTGGAATGTGGTACCTAGAGAATAAATATTTTAAAACACCCATTAACTTCTGACCTCCTACTTTCACCAATAAACAACACAGTGAGATGGATTTAGGAGGATTTTGTTGGATCTTTGGCCATGAAAAGTTCACTGGATCTTAAACCTTCTGGGAAGCACAGCATACCCTCCAGGGTTTTGTAGACAAAAACAGGGATCTTGTAATATCCCAACTCCCATACCAAGGCTCACTGAATTTTCTACTGTGCCTTTTGTATGCTGTATTCATTCACTCTGCAGCCACCTGCCTTCCCCTGATTTAAAAGGTAGAAGCGCAACACTCCCTTGGGTTAACAGTTATCCTACAAAAACACAACTGACCAGCAATACGTTATCAGCAATTCAAAACAGACCTCAGCAGTAGCAATATGTGAATTGGCAGGCAATGCACTGCGTGGACCCTTAGGATACATTAGGAGGGGGAATGGTTTTGAGATGATACAATTGTGCACTTTATTTCTATTAGTTTGGTGTGGTGGTTAAGTGTGCGGACTCTTTATTTGGGAGAACCGTGTTTGATTCCCCACTTCTCCACTTGCAGCTGCTGGAATGATCTTGGGTCAGCCATAGCTCTGGCAGAGTTGTCCTTGAAAGGGCAGCTTCTGTGAGAGCTCTCTCAGCCCCACCCACTCACAGGTTATCTGTTGTGGGGGAGGAAAGGAAAGGAGGTTGTGAGCCACTGAGACTCTGAAATTTGGAGTGGAGAGCAGGATATAAATCCAATGTCGTCGTCTTATTATTATTACTACTACATTGTAATATATAATGAAATAATTATACAACTTACGGCCTGGTTGCTAACAGGCCACGGACCAGGACAGTGGACAGGGGGTTGGGGATCCCTGCTCTAATACAAAGTGAATGGACCTGAAGATCCTTCTGCCAAAGGACGATCTTCCATTCAAAGGGATTACCTGCAGGCATACCTGTTAGTGGAACTGCAAACTGTCAGGTGTTAAAAAGAAAATAGGTTGCAAAGATTGTCACTGGACTTATTTTCTCAGGAAACCATTACCAGATGCTCCAACACACTTTAAAAGAAAAACAAACACTTGCATTCCATTCCAAAGATAAGAATGGAAAGTTGCAGAAGGTCTGTGTTCTTGAGATTGCCTAGAACTGATGATAGAATACATCCAGGTGGGCAGCTGTGTTGGTCTGAAGCAATAGAACAAAGTTTGGAGTTCAGTAGCACTTTTAAGACCAGCAAAGTTTTATTGAGAATGTAAACTTTTGTGTGCTAAAGCATACTTCATCACACTTTAAAGCACACTTTAGAACACAGAGGTTTACATTGTCAATAAAACTTCGTTGGTCTTAAAGGCGCTATTGAACTCCAACTTTGTTCTGATGATAGAACAGACAGTGAAGCTGCTGGTAAAAATACTCTGACCTGGATTTAGAGAAGCCATTTCAAGCTCCAGTCAAATGGCCTAGTTTCCAAACACAGATGAGTACATCATCAGAAATTAGGTCAGGTGGCTTTGATCACAACAAAGCAAAAAAACTCGGGAATTCTGATGAGAGAAGCCGATACTTAGGGCTTAAACACTTCCATGGCACATCTGTAAAGGGGTGAATGGATGGCATATTTTTTATGTAGCAAAGGGTCATATAGCTCCTATAAAAAGCTCACATATTTACTGTGGCATAAGATTTTGTGAGCCAAAGCCATCATCTGAACAAACTGAAACTCTTTAAGGTGACTCTGCTATTTTGGTTGCAGCTGATTAAAATGCCCCCCACGCTAGAATTTAAAAAAAATGCAGCACTATGGGCCTAGTTTCCATTATTCCCTAGCACTATGGGAATAATGAAACAGAAATAGGGGAGGGACGGCGGCTCAGTGGTAGAGCATCTGCTTGGTAAGCAGAAAGTCCCAGGTTCAATCCCTGGCATCTCCAAAAAAGGGTCCAGGCAAATAGGCATGAAAATCCTCAGCTTGAGACCCTGGAGAGCCGCTGCCAGTCTGAGAAGACAATACTGACTTTGATGGACTGAGGGTCTGATTCAGTATAAGGCAGCTTCATATGTTCATGTTCAAATAAGTGTCACTTATATACTCAGTTCTATTTTCTCCCCGCAAAGTTTGAGCAATAAATGCCAACTGTTTGTGGTTCCCTGGCTTTACCTTCCACCTGACACAGTCATTGCTTCCTATTTCTTGGTAAACAGTCATTTACCACAGTGTGTGAACTGGCAAATACAACTGCCATTTTGTCCAGTTCGTTCTAATGACAAATGCTGGCTTGCTAAGCAATAGGGAAGGAAAGAAGCCATTGCAGATAGCAAGGGGGGAAGGGTAGTAGAAGGAGCACGTCAGAATGCAGCGCTTTCATGACTGTTCCAAATGATTGTCTGGAAGACAGAATAGATGCCTGAACTAACCCTGCGCAGTCTCCACGCCATCAGGCTCTTTTGAACCAAGCATCTCTCCATGTTTGATTTCCAAAATTAACCTTCCTTTTCACCAGGGGTTTTTTTTGTAGAAAAAGCCCAGCAGAAATTTATTTGCATATTAGGCCACACCCCGCCACCAAGCCAGCCGGAACTGCATTCCTGTGTGTTCCTGCTTTTAAAAAAAAAAATAGCCCTGCTTTTAACGAAAAGCAAATTTTAGTTGTTGGGTGAACCTCACATAAATGTTGTTTGAAACAGAAATTCTCCTGTGCATATTTGTCTTTATTTACTTCATTTATATCCGGCTTTTCTTCCCGATGGGGACCCAAAGAGGCTTGCATCATTTGTTTCACATGTGACCTTGCTCCCTGCTAGGAGTGCTTCAGATTGCAGCAATTGTGTGAAGTGCCCTTGAAAGAACGTACCTCCACCCACATGTAACCACACTCACTTCTGAATGTTATTTCCTGGATGGCAAAGCTAACATAATGCCATAAAGTTGTGAAATGGCATCTTCTACACAGGGCAATCTTTGAGTCCAGCCCTAAACAATCATTTACATGCCAAAGCCATCATGTCTTCCTGTTAGGCTTCTTTCGAGAATTTCAGGGCTTTTTGGTTCTTCCCTTTGTATTCTCACAATGACTACCTTATAACCACGTGACCACTTTTTAGGGTCATGTAACACACCTGGACATGAGTTTCAGTCACTCAAGTCCAGTGTCATGTATGACAGTCACACTCTTGAGAGCCAGTTTGTGTAGTGGTTAACTGTGTGGACTCTTATCTGGGAGAACCAGGTCTGATTCCCCTCTCCCCCACTTGCAGCTGCTGGAATGGCCTTGGGTCAGCCATAGCTTTCACAGAGCTGTCCTTGAAAGAGCAGCACCTGAGAGAGCTCTCTCAGCCCCACCTACCTTACAGGGTGTCTGTTCTGGGGGAGGACAGTAAAGGAGATTGTGAGCTGCTCTGAGACTCTGAGATTCAGAGTAACAGGCGGGGTATAAATCCAACATCTTCTTTTAACCTACCTCACAGGATTTTTGAGAGGATAAAATGGAGGAGAGGAGAATTAGATAAGCCACTTTTTGGGTCCCCATTGGGGAGAAAAACGGGGTGCGAAATAAATCTTAAAAATAGTATTTGTCTGGTCATAATTTACAAATGCACAAAAACCAAACCTTCATTTCATTCTTAACGTTGCTTGATTCAATGGAGTGGACATTCCAAGAAGTACATTTCTCACCACCCTCTCTGACCACAGGGTTTTCTTTTTGTTCAATCATTTGCCTAGCTTGAGAAAAGAAAGGTTGTGTCCTGCTTCCTTACATGCATGTAAGAAGGCTGCTTGCATGACAGGTGTAGCCAGGGGTGGAATTCTAGCAGGAGCTCCTTTGCATATTAGATAGATAGATAGATGAATTTATTGTCATTGTTCTCAACAAAAAGAGAGCAACGAAATGAGGTGCTCTTCCACAAACATACCAACACATCAAACACACATATTCATAAACCATTTAAATACATCTGAAACCATTAAACCATTTAAACCATTAAAACCATTTAAATACATCTAAAACGGATAAACATTCATAAAACCATTAAAACCATTTAAACCATTAAATAAACATTCATAAAACCATTAAACATTCATAAAACCATTAAAACCATTTAAACCATTAAATACATCTAAAACAGATAAGCCTTCATAACCCTGCATTTAACCTAACCACAGCACTTGGATAGAAACTGTCCTTAAATCTGTTTGTCCTAGCCTTCAACACTCTATATCGTCTACCTGACGGTAAGATCTCAAAAAGCAAATGGCCCAGATGTGTATGGTCCCTTAGGATCATTTGTATCTTCCTTTTACATGCCATATTATACAGATCCACCAATGAGGGGAGAGAACATCCACAAATCTTTTGTGCTCTTCTCGTCACTCTTTGGAGCACCCTTCTCTCTGCTTCCGTGCAGCTCCCAAACCACGCGCAGAGGCAATAAGATAAAATGCTCTCAATGGAACTACGATAAAAGGCAACCAGCAGACTCCCTGACAGTTGTAGTGATCTTAAGAGTCTTAAGTAGTATAGTCGTTGCTGGGCCTTTTTCTCTAGAGCTAAAGTATTTGCCCCCCATGTTAGATCCTGTTTCATGGTAATTCCCAGAAACTTCCATTCTGTCACCTGTTCTACCATAACACCATCAATAAACAACGGCTGGGTGTCCAAACTACTCTTCCTGTAATCCACTATAATTTCCTTCGTCTTATTTATATTTAAAATAAGATTATTTACTTTACACCAAAGGGACAGCTGTTGAACTTCCCTCCTGTACGCAGACTCATCATCCTCAGAGATGAGCCCTACCAACGTTGTATCATCTGCATACTTAATGATTTTGTTACTCAGACTGCTGGAAACACAATCAGATGTGTAAATAGTGAAAAGAAGTGGACTCAAGACACATCCCTGAGGGGTGCCAGTATTTAAGATCTTCACGGAGGAAATATATCCATCCATTTTAACCCTTTGTGAACGACCTGACAAAAAATTCAAAATCCACTCACATATAGAGTCCGACAGCTTCAAATCTTCAAATCTTCAAATACCCCTGATGTAGCCAATCCTCCAAGGTAAGGGTTTGTAGAATCTTTCGGGCTCAAGTGCTGTGTTCTACTGGAGAAAGTTTTTCTTCCAGACGTTTCGTTCTCAGCTGTGGAGAACATCCTCAGTAGCGTTGCAGCCGGAGCAGGCGCTCTGACCTTCTTGGCTGCTGTGCATTGAGTGAGACCAGACACTTCGTTCTCAGCTGTGGAGAACATCATCAGTGGCGTTGCAGCCGGAGCAGGCGCTCTGACCTTCTTGGCTGCTGTGCATTGAGTGAGTCACTCAATGCACAGCAGCCAAGAAGGTCAGAGCGCCTGCTCCGGCTGCAACGCCACTGACGATGTTCTCCACAGCTGAGAACGAAACGTCTGGAAGAAAAACTTTCTCTACTAAACATGGCACTTGAGCCCGAAAGATTCTACAAACCCTAATGATGTTACCAGCCGTGAAAACCAGAAATCTTTGATAATCCTCCAAGGGCTTACAAAAAAGAGCCTTTAAGCTCTTGGAGGATTGGCTACCTCAGGGGTGTGTGGCCTAATATGCAAAAGAGCTCCTGCTAGAATGCCACCCCTGGGTGTAGTCACGTAACTTGTTCTTCAGGAAGCATTAACGATCAGAACAGGGAGCTGACGAAAACTCAGAAGAGGATTCTAAGAATTTGAGATGCGTGCGATGGCAGTTCTTCCAAACTACCTGTGATGTTGGTGGAGGTGGAAAGTGCCATCAAGTCACATTAAGAGGTGGTTTGCCATTTCCTGCCTCTGTGTGGTGACCCCGAATTTCCTTGGTCATCTCCAATTAAAATACTAACCAGATCCATCCTGCTTAGGTTCTGAGATCTGACGAGATGGGGCTAACCTGGGCCATCCAGGTCAAAGTTTGTCTGATGTTAGGCACTGTGATAGAATCCCCTGGTCTGCGGTTCAGCTGCAAAAAGCAACATGTTTGTAGCTAGGGTTGCCAATCCCCAGGTGGGGGCAGGGGATCCCCCCGTTTGGAGACCCTCCCCCCGCTTCAGGGTCGTCAGAAAGCGGGGGGAGGGGAGGGAAATGTCTGCTGGGAACTCTGTTATTCCCTATGGAGATTTATTCCCATAGAAAATCATGGAGAATTGATCTGCGGGTATCTGGGGCTCTGGGGGGGGGGGCTGTTTTTTGGGGTAGAGGCACCAAATTTTCAGTATAGCATCTAGTGCCTCTCCCCAAAATACCCCCCCCAAGTTTCAAAAAGATTGGACCAGGGGGTCCAATTCTATGAGCCCCAAAAGAAGGTGCCCCTATCCTTCATTATTTCCTATGAAGGAAGGAATTGAAAAGGTGTGCCGTCCCTTTAAATGTGATGGCCAGAACTCCCTTTGGAGCTCAATGATGCTTGTCACAGCCTTGAACTTGGCTCCACCCCCAACGGCTCCTGGCTCCACCCCCAAAGTCCCCAGATATTTCTTGAATTGGACTTGGCAACCCTATTTGTAGCTGGAAATTTTATGGTGAGGAACTACAAACACACTGAATGTGGGGGACAGGGTTCTTACTAACAAATTAAACCATGGCTTCATACAATAGCTGGACCAACCAGAGAGATGGTAGATGTAAAAAACATAGATATGAAAAGGCACTTACTTTGGTTTCCACATGTTGTCAGTAAAAAAATTAATCCCTTGGTTCCCTGTTTTCCTAGCCAAGCCTGGTATTAATTTATTGGGCCCTAACGAACCGAACATTCTGACCTGGATAGCCCAGGCTAGACTTAATCTCATCCAGTCTCAGAAGCTAAGCAGGGTCAGCCCTGGTTAGTACTTGGATGGGAGACCACCAAGGAAGTCCTCAGTTCTTATGCAGGGGCAGGGAATGGCAAACCTCTGCTGTTTGTCTCATGCCTTAAGAACATAAGAGAAGCCATGTTGGATCAGGCCAATGGCCCATCCAGTCCAACACTTTGTGTCACACAGTGGCCAAAAAAATTATATATATATATACACACACACACACACACAGATATATATGCACACTGTGGCTAATAGCCACTGATGGACCTCTGCTCCATATTTTTATCTAGCCCCCTCTTGAAGCTGTCTATGCTTGTAGCCGCTGCCACCTCCTGTGGCAGTGAATTCCACATGTTAATCACCCTTTGGGTGAAGAAGTACTTCCTTTTATCGGTTTTTACCTGACTGCTCAGCAATTTCATTGAATGCCCATGAGTTCTTGTATCATGTCACCCCGCAGTCGACGTTTCTCCAAGCTAAAGAGCCCCAAGCGTTTTAACCTTTCTTCATAGGGAAAGTGTTCCAACCCTTTAATCATTCTAGTTGCCCTTTTCTGGACTTTTTCCAATGCTATAATATCCTTTTTGAGGATGCGGTGACCAGGCCTTAAAAACCCTGCAGGGTCCCCATGCATTAGCTGTGACTCGATGACACTTTCCACCAAAAAACACAACTCACTTTATTGTTTTCATATATTTGGATTTGTGAAACTAATAATGGCATAAATGAGGAAAAAGGGGGGCCCACAAAGAATTGTGTGTGTGGGGGGGGGGTGATTTGGAAATCCAGCGAAGAACATAAGAGAAGCCTTGTTGGATCAGTGGCCATCAGGAGGTTCATCAGTGGAGCCAGGATCTCCCACTAGATCTCCCACTATTACAACTGATCTCCAGACAATCAACCTCAGTCCCCTTGCAGAAACAGCTACATGGCAGTATACCCTGATGAGGTCCCTCCCCTCCCCAAATCCCACCCTGCTCAGGTTCCAGCCCCTAAACCACCCACTCCAGCATTCTGTAATTTTCCAAAGGCTTTATCAGGACAATTTCTCCCATACCCCCTTTATGTAAATCTCAACTGCTGGCCTTCAGAAGCACACACAGTTCTCAGGAAAATTCATTCCCTCCCCCTCCCTGTTAATTCACAAAATCCATATATTTTGAGTCTCCCCAGGAGGTAGATGCCTGAGTCTTCTGTGGTTGGCCTGGGGTTGCCGCTTTCATGGTTGGGAGAGGGGTGGTTTGGACGTAAATAGTGATTATAATGGGGATTCTCACCTCCTTGCCAGTTGTACTGCGTCAGAGACAGCACTGCCATTGACCAGAAGGGACACATTGGAAACAGCGCCTGCCAGGAAACACTCCACAATGCCTTGGTTTCTTCTTGGGCAGTAGCCAAAGTCATCTCCAGTTACTATAAGCTTCACAGTAGCTTTGGGCATCATTAAGAGTCAGCCCTAGCAAGAGATCATAAAAAGAAGATGGAGCACAAAATCAAGCCCGAGTTAACAGAATTATAGGAAATGACTGCTCAGGAGTCAAACCATGAGTCAGATCTGGCTACAGCTGTTGCTCCGGTTGTTGTCATCCTGCCTTTCACAACTGTGTGCTAAGGAACACGGCTACATGTTGGTTTCATGTGTTCTCATAATTGCCACGCTCACCAGGCCTGTTCCTCTCTTGAGGAGTTCAGTGTGAGTTTACTTTGCTGCTCAAGGAAAGAAACGAAGGTGTGGCCGCACATGCGGTTATTCAAGGGGATTAAACTCAGAGTGTTCTTTCCCCAGAGATTAAAAGGTCGACGGGTTCAAAAACGTCCTGCAACTTGTCAACTGTTCGAGAGGTTCTCGGGGGCAGCCCTGCCAGTTCCTCAGAAAATAACGATTTCTCCGCCACCCAAATACATTTCATGAGGTGTGATCTGCCGCCGGCTCCACCAATTGGAGGGAAGGTCATAGTAGAACAGACAAGCAATTGCTTATCACAGGTAAAGACTGAAATGGGCTATATTTTTATCCTGTCCTTTCCTCCTAAGAGCTCAGGGTGGCATACATGGTATCCCATCTCCTCTGTTTATTCTCACAACGGCTCTATCAGGAAGGTTAGGCTGAGAGAGTGCGACCTCCTTAGTCACCCAGCAAGCTGCATGGCAGAGTAATGACTCAAACCCCAGTCTCAATACAAAGCTCTATTACAAGGCAGCTTCAGAGGGGAGCCATGTTGGTCTACAGCAGGGGTAGCCAAACTTGCTTAACCTAAGAGCCACACAGAATAAACATCAGATGGATGGATGGATGGAAGAAAGGAAAATAGATAGGAGGGGGAGGGAGATGTGGAAAGAAAGCAACTTTAACTTTAAATGCATTAAACTTTAAATGCTGGCTTGGCTTGGAGAAGTGATTTAAAGAGAGAAATGCCTTCTCTAAGCCAGCCAATGGGGCAATGAGGGCTTTGAGAGCTACACAATATGTGTGAAAGAGCCACATGTGGCTCCCAAGCCACAGTTTGGCCACTCCTAGTCTACAGTGTAAGAGCTAGATTCAAGTCCAATAGCACTTTAGACAGAAACAAGATTTCTAAGGCATCGAATCCAAGCTCCTTTTGCAGCTGATGAAGGGAGCTGTGACTCTCGAAAGCTTATTCCCGGGAAATCTTGCTGGGCTTGATGGTGCTCCAGGACTCGAATCCAGCTCTCTTACAAGGTTGTTGTCCACCTGGTCTCAAACAGAGAGTTCTCACGACAGAGGCATAAACCTGAGCTCCCTGAAAGACTTTGGGAAAAGTGCTAAAGAGAAACAAAACAACTTAGGGAAGTGGGGTTGCCAACTCCAGTTTCCTCACCAATGTATTTTCCATTCTGTTCATCATCTTTTGGAGTCAGCAGCAACTCAAACAGGTCGGAGTCCAGCCATCTTATCACACAATCAAGTCTTGTCCAAGTGTGAGAGGACACACACCCAGAGCCAGTTTGGTGTAGTAGTTAAGTGTGTAGACTCTTATCTGGGCGAAACGGGTTTGATTCCCCACTCCTCCACTTGCAGCTGCTGGAATGGCCTTGGGTCAGTCATACCTCTTGCAAGAGTTGTTCTTGAAAGGCAGCTTCTGGGAGAGCTCTCTCAGCCCCACTTACCTCACAGGGTGTCTGTTGTGGAGGAAGAAGGAGATTGTAAGCCGCTCTGAGAATGACTCAGAGAGAAGAGCGGGGTATAAATCTACGGTCTTCTTCTTCTTCTGAGCTCTCAATTAATGTGAAGCCAAAGGCTTTAGCCTTAATATCACCCTCCTCCAGGCACTGCTCCCTCTGTGGAGGTTAAAAAACTGTGAGCTAGCTCGCACTAACTCAGCTTAGAGGAAACACTGCCCCCAGGTCGTATTAGCCTGAGAAAGACCCTTGCAGGAATGGCAGAGGACCTCTGTGCCCTCTCCTTCATCTGCTTGTCCTTCAGAAAGTGAGTTCTCCTTTCTCAGGAACAGAGTCTGGCATGGCCAGAGGAAGAACTTCTCTATGTAGGAGGCAAACAAACAGGATGTGCCATGTCATGGGGTGGGGGAGGTGGGGCTGAGCTGCACCGATGGCTTTTTGCCAGACCTGCTTAAAAAACAAATTGCTTGGTCAGTCAGGAGCAGTATGGTTGGAAAGCTGGAATAGGTTCCCCGAAAAATAAATAAACCAGAAAAGGAAACTCTGCATGCTAGTGTGGGGTGGTTGGTTGGTTTTTTAATTTGCCTGGCTCTTTGCAAAGGCATCTGAGAGTACGAGGAGAAGCAGGCAGATTTAAAGTGACTACTGATTAGTCCAAAGAACAATATCTCAGACTGGGCAACAAAACATCGGACGGTGTGTATGTAAAGCACTGTGAAGAAGCTAGGCATGTTTAGCCTGGAGAGGAGGCAGCTGAGAGGTGATATGATCACCATCTTAAAGTACTTGAAGGGCTGTCATATAGAGGATGGTGTGGAATTGTTTTCTGTGGTCCCGGAAGGAAGGACCAGAACCAACGGGCTGAAATTAAAAGAGTTTCCGGCTCAACATTAGGAAGAACTTCCTGACCGTTAGAGCGATTCCTCAGTGGAACAGGCTTCCTCAGGAGGTGGTGGGCTCTCCTTCCTTGGAGGTTTTTAAACAGAGGCTAGATGGCCATCTGACAGCAATGAAGATCCTGTGAATTTAGGGGGAGGTGTTTGTGAGTTTCCTGCATTGTGTAGGGGGTTGGACTAGATGACCCTGGAGGTCTCTTCCAACTCTATGATTCTAAGTCGAAGAGACTGGCAGAGGCGGTTTGCCACTCCCTGCCTCTGAGGAGCAACCTAGGACTTCCTCGGTGGCCTCCCATCCAAGTACCAAGCAGGCCCAGCCCTGCTTAGCTTCTGAGATCTGACAAGATCAGGCTAGCCTGGGTCATCTCTCTGTATAATCACACCCCCTTGTCAGAAAGAATTTTGCCATGCCCCTACCAGCAACTGGAAACACAGGAAAGAAACAGCACGGTGACTCTCTGACATATGGGTAAATGTCCTATAGGGATCCATTCACTCTAAAATGGGGAAACCAGAGCTCTCCCCAGAGTTCTAACATACTTTATTAGTGCTAATCTCACATGCAACCAAGGAGCCCCATGGTGCAGAGTGGTAAACTGCAGTACGGCAGTCCTGGAGATCTGGAATTGCAACTCTCTAGATGGCGCAGAGTGGTAAGTTGCAGTATCACAGTCCAAGCTCCGCTCATGACATGAGTTCGATCCCGGCGGAAGCTCAGTTCTAGTAGCCGGCTCAAGGTTGACTCAGCCTTCCATCCTTCCAAGGTTGGTAAAATTAGGACCCAGCTTGCTGGGGGGAAAGTGTCGATGACTGAGGAAGGCAATGGCAAACCACCCCATTAAAAAGTCTGCCAAGAAAACGTCATGATGTGATGTCACTCCATGGGTCGGTAACGACTTGGTGCTTGCACAGGGGACTACCTATACACGTGCAACCACTGTCAATAGCATAATGTTCTGTCCCACACTACTGAGAGACTATTCCTTTCAAACCCCTCATCAGCCACAAAGCATACTGTGTTATCATCTCTCTGCTTAACTTATCTCACAAGACTGTTGGAAGGATAAAAGAAAAGACTCTGCACTCCCTGGAGAAAGTGGGTGGGTGGAATCAATAAATTTAACAACTAACTCACTGATAGTATAATACAGGATGAGACAGTTGTTCAAATCATGATTCAGTCATGAAACATACAGCTGGAAAGGATCCCAAGAGCCATTTAGTCTGCCCCCTGCACAATGCAGGAAATTCACAGCTGCCCCCCCCCCCTCCAAAACACACACACACACCCAGTGACCCCCTGCTGTGTGCCCAGAGGAAGGCAAAACACATTCAGGACCCCTGACCAATCTGGCTTGGAAGAAACTTAGGCAGATCACGAGAAGGAGGGCAGGAAGGGTTGCACGAGTGCTGAGTTCTCATGGCCCCTTCTTACACACCCAGGGAAATGCTGTTTGCCACTTTGGGGTCAGGAAGTAGATTTTTTCCAGGCCAGTTTGGCCAGGGATCCTGGTCACGGATTTTCTGCACTTAGCAGGGGGTTGGACTAGATAACCCTGGAGGTCCCTTCCAACTCTACAGTTCTTCCTGATCCCGAAGTGGAGCTCAGCATTACCTTCGGCATAAAACAAAGGGCCCTGACAGCCAACCACTGGCACATCCCTTCCTGCCTTCTCTCTCATGATCTGCCTCAATTCTTAGTAAGTTACAAAGACAGCAATGCAATCTGGCTGACCCCGGCCCAGTCACTCTCTCTCTCACCCTAACTGCCTCCACAGGGCAGTTATAAAAGATAAAATGAGGAAGAGCCATGTGTGTTATTCTCAGCTCCTTGAAAGCAGGACAGATAAAAATTGATGGCCTTTGAACAGAATTTTAATAACAATTCCTTCTAAAAGGGAGTGTTAATTCCACTCTGTTCTGTAAAGATTTCCCATTTTTAAAGGAAAGCATTCCCTCTCACCTGTACTGGACAGCACAATTTCTCTTGTTTTCTTCTTCTTCAGGAGGGGAATCTCTAGTCATCCATGCAAGTTAGGAACAGAAATCAGGCAGGAGAGGGGAGGGGCAACTGATCTAACCTCAAGCAATTGCCCTGAGACAGGTCAAGGTTGGCACAAAGAAATTACAGACCATGGTTAAGCCTGTCAACAGTCTCTGCTCTCTTAATGGGGCAGGGTCCTCAGTTATAAATTCTTTTGATGACCTCATAATTTGACTTTGTTCCATGAAAACTTTTGCAATAGAACATAAGAGAAGTTGGATCAGGCCAATGGCCCATTCAGTCCAACACTCTGTGCCACATAGTGGCCAAACCCACCCACCCCAGATGCCATCAGGAGGTCCATCAGTGGGGCCAGGACACTAGAAGCCCTCCCACTGCCCCCCCACCATGGTTTGTCATCAAGTCCCCCCTCCCCTGGAAGTGGAACCTTCACTGAAGGTCCCCCTCTTCCTCTAATTGTGCTGTATGTCAATATTGAAACTAGTGCGTCATTAAAGGATGAACAATTTGTATTTTTGTATTTGATTTGTTGTTTACATTCATAGATGCTGTGGGAAAAGAGGATCCCAGAAGCAGGAAAAGTTCTGGGCTTTACAAGACAATCCAACAACTTTGTTTTGTCTTTTTTTTTAGTTATCCCATTTCTGATTTAAATTCTGGTTTCCAATACAGACTTTTAAAAAATCCTATAACAGGGGTGGTCAAACTTGCTTAATGTAAGAGCCACATAGAATAAATGTTGGATGTTTGGGAGTAGGCAGGCAGCCAGGCAGGCAAATAGAAAGGGAGGGGGAAGTAAAGGTGGAAAGAAAGCAACTTTAAATGCACTCTCCAAGCTGCCAGCTGGTTTGGATTGAAGAAGCGATTTAAAGAGAGAAATGCCTTCTCCGAGTCAGCCAATGGGGCGGTGGGGACTTTGAGAGCCACACAATATGTGTGAAAGAGCCACATGTGGCTCCCGAGGCATAGTATGGCCACTAATGTTCCCTCTAAGCTGCAGTCTTGTGAGCAGAAATTCTACGCTTAGGGGGAACACTAATGGCTACCCCTGTCCTATAAGCATCATATCCATATTTCCCCATCTGAGAGAAAAAGATTGACACAGAGCACAACTAGAGGGAAGGGGGGGCACCTTGAATGAAGGTTCCACTTCCAGGGGAGGGGGGACGATGACAACCCACAGGAGCGCAAGGCGGAACCTCCGCGCCCAAGTTAAGGCGAGAAAGAAGTCGGATCAGAAAACGCAACACGAGCCCGGCTAGGTCAGAACAGAGAGCCATCTAACCCAGCTTCCTGCTTCCAACAGGGGGCAGCCAGAGGCTTCGGGGACGCGAAAGCAAGGCGAGAAGGCAAAAGGCTTCCTTCTCCCTCGTCGACGAGCCCCGGAGAGCAAGTGGTTTTCCGTGCCTTTGAAACGCCTCCCTGTCCTCCGGCACTTCCCTCCTTCGGCGCCGGCATGCTCCCTCGCCGCTTCACACCCAAATCCAACAGGAACACGTTGCAACCGCAAACACCGAGGCTGGACTCGCTCTCTGGATGCCACATCAGGAAACTAACCCGGGAGGGAAGGGAAGCGTTTGCCGCAGAAGCCCCCCGCCTCTTTGCTCCGTCCCCCCCGACGCCTTTCCCAAGCATAGGCGTTGATCTCTCCCCTTCCCTGCCGCGCCGCGTCCCGCAGGTTCCCAGGGCCGGCGGGGAGCCGGCTTCACAACTGGCTCTTCCACTTTCCCGTGTCTCCCAATGGACGGCTTTCTGCCGCTTCTTTTGCTCAGGGCCGCAGAGGTGCGGGGAAGGCCGATGATCTCTACCTGGAGGACCCCCTCCTCCACACGCACACACAGGCGGCTGTTCAGGGATGCCAGACTACAGCGAAAGCCCCCCTAAGCCAGCCACGCAGAAAGCCTTTCGCACTCACCCATCGTGGAAGAACTGCAGGCGCAGCCACGGCAGCATCCATTGCACGTTTGCACAACCCGGAGATTCTGCAAGACGGAGGGGAAGACTGGCACGTTGAGGTGGGACGCCAGCGCCCCCCGGTGGCTCAAAGGTGGATAATTTAAGAGGCTGCGGGAGGGAAGGATTAGAAATTTGGAATTACACTGCCCCTTCTCCCAATTGACCGCGCTAGGGATCCCCCGGAATTACAGCTCGTCTCCACACTACAGAGATCAGTTCCCCTGGAGAAAATGGCTGCTTTGGAGGATGGGCTTTATGGCATTGTGCCCTACTCCTCCCCAGGCCCCATCCTCAAATCTCCAGGAGTTTCCTGACTTTATGGCACTGTGCCCCACTCCTCCCCAGGCTCCATCCTCAAATCTCCAGGAGTTTCCCAACTTGGATCTGGCTGGGGGACAGGCATCTCTATTTACCATGGATAGTTCTTATTTCCTGCAAGGAGTAGCAATTAAATCATCGCCATCCCTATTATACTTCCCACCATTGTTGATTTTGAAGATGCCCTGTTAACTCAGAATGTAGACCAGGGGTGGCCAAACTGTGGCTCGGGAACCACAAGTGGCTCTTTCACACACATTATGTGGCTCTTGAAGCCCCCACTACCCCGTTGGCCAGCTTGGAGAAGGCATTTCTCTCTTATCCAAGCCAAGCTATCTGGCGGTTTTGAGAATGTATTTAAAGTTGCTTTCTTTCCACCTTCCTGTCTCAAACATTTGACATTCATGTCTTGTGGCTCTCAAACATCTGACGTTTATTCTGTGTGGCTCACATTAAGCAAATTTGGCAACCCCTGATGTAGACCACGTAAACCGGGCGCAAACCTTCACCCTGTTTGGAACCTCAGTGTCCACTCACTCTTTCAGACAACCCACCTTGCATGGCTGTTCTGAAGCAGGAGGGAAGAAACATGTTCAGGCGGGGGGCTTCTGCGGCAAACGCTTCGCTTTCCTCCCTGGCCAGCACTGAAATTGACCAGGGAGGGGAGGGAGGAGGAGGCATGGCCGTGGGGGGGAAGGAGCAGGGGAGGCGCTGCGGCCCGCAGATGGCCCGCTGGGGAGTGCGGCGCTCCAGCGCCGGTTCCCCGGCACTGAAATTGACAGGGGATCGAGGAGGGGAAGGCAGCAAACTAGCCGTTTGCCTAGGGAGGAGGTGGGGAAGCCCAATTTTGCGCCCCCTACCTCCTGGTGCCCTAGGCAACCGCCTAGTTTGCCTAGTGGCAGGGCCGGCCCTGCCTAGGGTGTTGGCCTTCTGGGGGCGCCATATTAGGCACCCCCATATAACTCGGTGACATTATCAGTGCAAGGGTGGGGTGCCAGAAGTTAGCCTTGCCTAGGGTGTCAGACAGTGTAGGGCCGGCTGTGCATTTGACACAAAACTGCAGTGCCATCAGCTGCATTTCATGGATGTATGTTCTCACACAGCCCAATGAGAGACCTTCTTTCATCCCCTCAAACATGGAGAGAGAGAGCCACATGCGGTGGAGCAGACAATGGCAGGCTCAGCTTCTCCCAGGAGGGGGTGCTCATGGGCAGCTGCACAGTTCTCGCTCTCTTTGCAAGCCCGTTGGAGGCTGGAGGTAGCAGAGAGGATGGAGTACTCAGTCTGGGAGTGCATGGCTGCCTAGTGCAGGGGTGGCCAAACTGTGCCTTGGGCACACATATTGTGTGGCTCTCAAAGCCCCCATTGCTCCATCAGCCATCTTCAGGGCCGGCTCGCCCACTAGGTAAACTAGGCAGTTGCCTAGGGCGCTGGGAGGGTGGGGGTGCCAAATTGGGTTCCCCACCCTCTCCCAGTGCCCCAGGCAAGCACCTAGTTTGCCTGCTCCTCTGCCCGCCGGCTGCTACCGCCACCCACCACCACCGCTGCTGTCACCCACCCCTCCGTTCCCTTCCCTTCGCCTCCCCCCCCCGCGGCTCCGTGCCCCTGTCCCCCCCTCCTCCCTCCCTTCCCCACCCCATGTCGATTTCAATGCCTGAACCAGCTCTAGTGCCACGTTCCAGCTACCTAAGGTCCCCCTCCCGCCAGCAATGACTTGTTCTGCAGGTAAAACCGCACTGCGGGGCCACACTCACAGTCTGTCAGGATCAATGTCCAGGAAGTGGGGGAGGAGTCAGCGGCAGCAGGGCCGCCCTCTCAGGACACTGGTCCTGACAGACTGTAAGCGAGGCCTCGTGGCGTGGTTTTACTCTCCAAGTGAGTCATTGCTGGTGGGGGAGGGGGCTTTAGATAGCTGGAACATGGTGCTAGAGCCTGTTCTGGCATTGAAATCAACATGGGGTGGGGAAGGGAGGGGGGAGGCATGGGGGTGCTTTGGGGGGGGGGCGCCAGGCAGCGAGTCTGCCTAGGGCACCATGGGGTGCCGGGCTGCCCCTGACCATCTTGAAGATGCATTTAAAGTTTAAGTTGCTTTATTTCCACCTCTCCCTCCCTCCATCTATTTTCCTTCCTTCCTTCCTTCCTTCCTTCCTTCCTTCCTTCCTTCCTTCCTTCCTTCCTTCCTTCCTGTCCTGCAGCTCTCCAACATCTGACATTTATTCTGTGTGGTTCTTACATTAAGCAAGTCTGGACACCCCTGGCCTAGTGCCTTCCGTCTGCCAAAGACCTTTTTTTGAGCTGGAGCTCTGGCCAAGCCAGCTGGAGGTGCATTCCTGCTAAAAGAAAAAAGGAAGCCCTGAATATCACTATTGGAGAGTAGCACACGGCTGTGGTCCACAGGAAAGCCAAAGTTTGTGAGGGCTGTTACTCGATCGGGGGCAGACTGTGTTACCTGGAGCCCTGAAGCTCAGGCCTTGACAAATGAGGGAGCTCTGGGGTAATGCCTCATAGGTGGGAGCAGGCAGAATCTGATCAGACACAGTGGAGCGGGAGTGCCCCACCAAGGTGCCTGTTATCCTGGTGTGTTTTTAGAAAGTGGTTGGGGCCAAGTGGAGCTTTTGCCCAGGCCAGCATGGTTTCTGATGGGACGCTGGACTGGCTATGCAGATTTTTAAAAACAGTAATTCAGCAGCAGCCACCACCCTGGCTCAAGGATCATAACTGTGTGGGTGAAGCTTAGCTGTGGGAGCCACTGGCTGGCTGGCTCTGCCTCCTATGGCTAGCATTGTGTGGCAGCCATTTTGTAGCTGTGCCCACCATCCTGTGTCAGAATCCCAAAGGTGCCTGCAGGCTTAAAAAAGGCTGAGAAGTCCATCAATAGAGTCTATTAAGATCAAGCCCCTGGTGGGTGAGGAGGCGGCATGTAGCTGAGCCCAGTGGCGGAGGGGTGGGGCGGGGATGGAGCTTCCTGCAAAAGCTCTCAGGCCAAGCAACAAACAGCTTGGTCCTTAACTCTGGCTCCTCATCCTGAGGCTTTAGCCTTGGCTTGGAGTCCCTGAGGAGGATGCTGACGACTTTTAAAAACACAATGATGGGCATTGTTACTTCCGTAGCACAAGTCAGATGTGCCGATTCTATGAAATGTCATATTTAAGTAGTGTTTCCCCACCTCTTTTGAGATACTCAGCCAAGTTTTTCTATTCATCCTCTAGATGGCAGCATTGCACAGAAGGCTGACCCTCTGAACATACGAAATTCTGGAGTCCTCTGAAAGTGGCATTTAGTTCTGAGTGAAGAAAAAAGCCATTGAGGAGAGAGCATCTCCCCTGCATAGCCCATTTTCCAAACAGTGCTGTTTATAGAAGGCGTGAGTTTTGCCATCCAGTCCTTCTAACAGTTCATCTGCAGCCCTGCCTACGGCTCCTGGGAAGGAACATACCCTGCTGAACTCTGAACTTCTGCCCTTGGATTTAATATCATACCATCATTCTGAATGATCGCATAGATACCAGAAATAGAAGCCTCGGTGCTGGGCCCGTTGTGACACTTGTGGCATGTATGCACGCACACCACACAAACAGAAAAAGCTGCTTTCTGCAGTCTGGGGACCATACGTGCCTGAAAAAACCTGAATTTCTTGCCTCATTCAATAAATCTTGGTTAATTGTAAGGCAAAACGATGGGAAGAATGCCACCTGGCTGCATACCTTCTTTGTGAATGTTTTAAAAAACACCTTTTAAAAAAAACCCCAAAGAACACTTCTATGTTATATTCCAGCAGGGTGACTACAACTTTCCAACCTATCAGTAACAAAAGCAGCCCTGGTCAGCATAGGGGAGGGGAAGAGGGACCATGCGACCACACAATACTTCCTTATACTGTATGGAGTCTGTCTCGTAGCAGCTCCCCCAAATCTTAAGCAGAGAAAGGTTTTTCCCCAGCACCTACTATTCAAGATCCTTTTAAACTAGGGAGGTCGAGGACTGAACTTTAGATATTCTGCCTGCAAAGCATGTGTTTTGCTGCTCACCCATGACCCATACTCTAAAGATTCTTAGCACCTTTCATAGTATAATGCCATTGTGCAGCTTGTTTATATGTCTGCATCTATGACAGGGGTGGCCAACAGTAGCTCTCCAGATTTTTTTTTGCCTACAACTCCCATCAGCCCCAGCCAGCATGGCCAATGGCTGGGGCTGATGGGAGTTGTAGGCAAAAAACATCTGGAGAGCTACCGTTGGCCACCCCTAATCTATGAGAAAGTAATACATTTCCTGGTACTGTGACATTGGAGAGTTTAGTAATAAGATCATGTGTAAACCTATCCCTCGACTCTTTACAGAGTAGGCTGCTGAGTAAATAATGTACTAGATTTTGTACCTCATTTTGCCTACGGCATAGAGTGGTAAGCTGCAGTACTGCAGTCCAAGCTCTGCTCATGACCTGGGTTCAGGTAGCCAGTAGGGATGTGCAAAAAAACCCAACAACCCGGAATTACACAGATTCGGAAATACACAGGGCCAAAAAGATACGGAATACCGTGTATTTCCTATTACCGTACTCGGAATAGCCGCATATACGGTAGATGCGTGGCTATTTCCGAATATACGGCCCCATTATACCCTATGGCCATTGAAATCAATGGCAAAATAGGGTATATTGGAAGCTGCCTGGAGGGGAGGGGGTTTGAGGGAGAGCCCCCAAATTTGCAGGGGACCTTCAAGGGACTCTCCCCTACAAACCCTCCAAGTCCCAAAAAGATTGGGCCAGGGGGTCCCATTCCAGGAGCACCCAAAGAGGGTGCCCCTATCCCACCATTATACCCTATGGGCCATTGAAATCAATGGCAACGTAGGGCATAATTAGAGGCTACTGGGGGGCAGGGGGTTTGAGGGAGAGCCCCAAAAACTGCAGGAAACCCGCAGGGAACTCTCCCCTATAAAACCCCCAAGTCCCAACAAGATTGGGCCAGGGGGTCCCTGTTTTTGGGCTCCCCAAAAGGCCCATTGCCACCAATGATGATGAAAGCCCAATTAGCCACTTCCTCCACTATAATTGCTGTGGGGAAAGTGGCTCTGGCCAGAGGGGAGTTTGAGGGAGAGGCCCCAAAACTGCAGGGCAGCTTCAGTGGACTCCCCAGCATGAAACCCCCCTAGCCCAAAAAGACTGCACCCATCAGTGGGCACCCCAAAAGGAACACTGCTCCCAATGGTGAGAAAAAACCAATTAGAGCCACTTCCTCACTGTAATTGTCGTGGGAAAAGTGGCTCTGGGGAGCAGGAGGTTTTGAGGAGAGCCCCCCAAACTGCTGTGCAGCTTCAGGGCACTGTCCCATACAAAACCCACAAGCCCCAAAAAAAATTGGACTAGGGGTCCAATTCCTGGGCACCCAAAACCAAACCTAACTTCACACCAGATAATCTCTATAGGACCCAAATGCACTACATCCATCTATCATTCTATGAACCCTGCAGGCCTGGAACCAATATAAACCCAGTTGCCAACATCACTGCCACACAAAACACAATCTGCTCAAGGTCTGCTCTGCAGACCTGGCTGCAGCAAACCCAGATGCCAGCTCTCCAGCCCTGCCCCAAATAACACGGGGAGAGCTGGCCAAGCACAACAAGCCTGCTGGTTCTGGGTCTCTCACCCAGGTGCCACTGCCAGCTTCCCCCCCCCCCAAAACCAGAACCAGGAAAAGGGACAACAGGAAAAGGCCAAGAAACTCAACTGTTTAAAAAGTGGCCTTTTAAACAATGAAAATTAGGCCAAACAGCGCCCCCCCCCCCCGCAAGAACCAGAACCAGAAGAGAAAAGGAACAACAGCAGCACAACACAGCAGCAACAAATCAAACACAGAATCCTTTTAAAACAGTAAAAAACGTAACTTTTAACAATACAGGAACTTTACCAACCCCTCCCCCCCAAAATACCCTTCACTCTAACCCCAAAAATCCAAGCCATCCAAATCAAGAAAAGTAAAAGGACACTGCACTTTTAAAAGTCCTCTCACTAAAGTAAGATACAGGCAAATTGGCAACCCCCCCACCCCACCCCATGCCCCCACCCCCAGCAGAACCCCCTAACCCCAAATAAGCTACCCAGTACTCACCCACCCAAATCTGGATAAGTAAAGGGACTCTGAGTCTTAAAAAGTCCTTTTACTAACTAAAATAAAAACAAGAACCCCAAGACTATCTTACCTTAGACGTCTTCTCTTCTCAAGGCAGGTCAAGAAAGGCTGAGAGAGAGCAGCAGCTGAGGCCAAGGGCCAGCGCAGCACAATCTCTCACACACACCAATACAAAACAGCAGCAATGGAATGGAGTCCAGCCAGGCAGACTCTGACCCTACACAGAGCAGCTCTGTGATTGGCCAAAGAACACTGTTTACTTGGATACCCTAGTAAACAAAATAACAACAATGTAGCTGATGGCTGAGGGATTAGCCCAGCCATCAGCTACAAAAAAGCCCTTCAAAGCATGCATTTGCAATGCATTTTGCAAATGCATGCTTTGGATTGGCTGCTGGGGCTCCTGTCCCCCTCCCCCTCCCTCCCTGATCCCAGGGAGGCTATGGGAGAGGCGGGAAAAGGCTTCCAAAGGCGGGAAAGGAAGCAAGCAGCTCCCCTGAGGCTGCAGAAGTTCCTTTCCCGCCTTTTCCATTGACTTCCATATACTTCCGAATATCTATACGGAAGTATACGGGAAGCCATATACGGCTCCCGTTTAATGGCCTGAAAATTGAATCGGAAGTATACAGTGCCGTATACTTCCGAATCAGGGGTGATTTGGTGGTCTATGCGGTTTGGCCGAACCGAATGCACACCCCTAGTAGCCAGCTCAAGGTTGACTCAGCCTTCCATCCTTCCAAGGTTGGTAAAATGAGTACCCAGCTTGCTGAGGGGAAAGTGTAGATGACTGGGGAAGGCAATGGCAAACCACCCCATTAAAAAGTCTGCCAAGAAAACATCCTGATGTGATGTCACCCCATGGGTCGGTAATGACCCAGTGCTTGCACAGGGGACTCCCTTTACCTTTTTGTTACGGTAGGAACCACACCAAGGCAACAACATCCCCACCTTTATTGTGCTAGTAGGATGGATTGAATAGAAGAAGTTGCCTTATATAATAATAATAATATAGAGTCAGATCACTAGTCTATTTAACTCAGTATTATCTACACTGAATGGCATTGGCTTAAGGCTCCTGCACAGGTCTTTCTCAACACCTGCCATCTGAGATCCTTTAACTGGAGATTCTCTCTGCCCAACTGATTCTTAACTGGCCTCAACATCCCAGAGTCACCTCATGTCACCCTAGAGTCAGAAACAACTGGTGCTTGCACAGGAGACTGCCTTTGCCCACAGATATAGAGATGCTCACTTCGGCCATTTTGACATGGTTATTTGCCCCAGGTTTCATGCTGTTAGGAAGAGGTTGTTGGGGAGGCGGGGGTTGCTGCCCCACAACACTGGCACATTCGTGAACCTCCCAGGTTTTCCCTGGCTTTGCTCCACATTTTCCCAAATCTCCTTTGCTATAAAGTTTTGGGAAAGATCGTAGATAATGGCTTGCTCCACATTTTCCCAAATCTCCTTTGCTATAAAGTTTTGGGAAAGATCGTAGATAATGGCTGCTATGGAAAAGCCAGATGATGGGGGTTAACACCTTGTATGATTTTGCCGATCAAACCCAAGTCTCATAAGTTGTTAAAAGCTCTGGAGGTGGTGGTGGGGAGAGAGTGCCCCAAGGGTTCAGCAGAGAAAGGGCCCAGCTGTAAAGCCACATACCTAGAAGTTATAAACCTCTTCTAGACATAGACCACAGCCCTGGGTGGCTGCAATTTCCAGTAAAACATCCACTGGGAAGGTCATAAGAACATAAGAGAAGCCATGTTGGATCAGGCCAGTGACCCATCCAGTCCAACACTCTGTGTCACACAATGGCTAAAAAACTCCAGTTGCCATCAGGAGGTCCATCAGTGGGGCGAGGACACTAGAAGTTCTCACACTGTTGTCCCTCCCAAGCACCAAGAATACAGAGCATCACTTGCCCCAGACAGAGAGTTCCAACAATACGCTGTGGCTAATAGCCGCTGATGGACCTTTGCTCCATATGTTTATCCAATCCCCTCTTGAAGCTGGCTATGCTTGTAGCCACCACTACAAAGTCTGGTTTGACCCTGAGGCTTGATTGGCTTTCACCCACTCGTGGAGCATGTCTGGTTGCTTTTCCAAAACCTGCAACTCACAGCTACTGCAGCCATCTTTCTCTGAGAATTCTGCATTGCAATTGAAGAGAAAGCATCCAAGGTCAGGAATCGATTGCTGGTCCCCGAAGACTGGCTGAGGTCAATTTGCTGGCCATCGGTGCCATAGTTTGAATGGAAGGTCCTATGCAAATGAGCGGAACCACTTGGACAAACAAATAGAATCGCCTACTGAACAATGGCAGAGGAAGATTCTCTGGAAGTTGCAGGTAGTTTGTTGGCTTCTACCTGATTCTTTGTGATCATGTACTTCTTTGGGCCCTCTGCTGATTAGCTCCCTCAAAAAGTCCTTATGTGAGGAAAAGTCTGGATTCCAGCATCTCTGATTATCTGGCTTCTTCACCTTTGGGGGATACTATGCTAAATATTTAAAGGGAGAAAAACAACACTACTTGTGGAATAAGTCCCATATGAATTTAGATGCAGGCAATTTAGTTTCCAGGCGGGATATGCCAAGGCTCTTCTGTTCTTAGAATCCTGAATTGTCCCTTTCAGTATTTCCAGCCCTTGTAAAAATGTGGACATGCTAAAGGACCACAAAGGAGTTCTTCATGCTTACATCTTCATCTTTCAACTTCCAGGATTTGGAAGACATTTTCTGATTTCCCCTCTCACTTGATGTTTTAAAACTGTATTTGTAAAAGTTTCACATCAACGCCTGCCTTTCACCTACTGGGGGGGTGCTATTCTCTGGGAATGTACCCGAGACCTTTGAAAGGCAATGTGTCAGTGATGGCATGACCGGTGCTGTCCATCTCTCCACTTGGAATCCCTTCTTTCTAACCACTTTTCTGTGCGTGAAAAAGGCGTGAGAAGGAGGTAGGCAGGCGCTGTCCTTTCAGCACTATGGCGACTCATGGATATTCAGGCTATCTGGCCGATGATGAGAGCTTCAAGGGGCCAAAGGTAAGAAGGGGGGGAGCAAGGAACCATAGTTCTGGGTGACTTTACAGAATGAAGAATCACCCAGTTAATTAATTTGAGGCAGCTCAGAATACAATCAAATCTTCTGTATCAAAAGGAATGATGAACGCTATAACTATTAGCATTGGTCTCCATTTTCCAAAATGCAGGCCTCAGCCTTTCTTCTCAGTTGAAGCATATTCTAATGAACTTGTTTCTAGGGATTTTTTTTTTAATTGAATGACTAGGAGACTATTAAAAAGTCCAAGAAAGCAGCAAATGAGATTCCTTTGTAACTATTTAGTGTCTTAATGCTGTCTAATTGAAGGGAGGCTTTCTTCTGTTTTGTAATCCCCTCTGAGTTTCAGCAAGAAAGGCAGAAAATAAATAAATGTAAAGGGGTGGACACTGGGGCGAAGGAAATCCTAATGTCACCTATACACTGATGGCATTTGAGCTGCCTGTAGTTATTCAGGGGAAAGATTTAGGGATTGTGGTGAATGACTCTGTATGCACCAGCAAAAAAAAAAAAAAGCCTCAGCAATTGTGGGGCTGAAATACCTTTCCTATGTGATAAGGCTAAAGCATTTGAAGCTAGAGTGTGGTGGAGCACAGGGGTTTTAAAAATGGGAAACAGATTTTTATCCTTCATAATATTAGGCAGGGGTCAACAGTGAAGTTGGTTGACTGTTCTCAAACAGAAAAACTAGGCCCTTTTCAGGGAATGCAGAATTAACTTGCTGCTACAAGTTATAGTGTTGCAACCAAAGTGAGAATTGTGGACACAGAGCTAAAGAACAAGGCAAAGCCTCCATGTATAAGTGTTCAAACTATATCTAATAAATCCTTCATACAGTCCTGAAAGATTGGTCCATAGCAGCTATTTGTTATTATAGTTAATTGTACCATATCAAGAGGCAGTCTGTCTCTAAATACCAGTTACTGGAGGGCAAACAGTAGGGAAAGGATATTGTCTTTCTTCTTAATGTGTGAACTTTCCAGACACTCCTGGCCACTGTTATAACCAAGATGCCAGACTAGATGGACCTTGACCCAATCCAGCAGAGCCCTTCTTATGCTCTTATGTCTCGCCAAGCAACAGCATCATCATTTTTCCATATCTAACGGCAATGCAAGCAGTTTGCACCGAAACAGCAAAAATAGCTAGTTGTAAACAAGGTAGGAATACCTGTGTATTCAAGGGATGCCCAAGATATGGTGGAAAAGATGATGCTGTAGATTAACCAAAAAGAAAAGAAATCCACAAAACTGACAGTTGAGGACAAAGCATGTTTCAGAAAGCACAGAATATTGAGGGTCAATTCAAGGAAGACAGCACATAATGATTGGAGAACTGAGCTGCTCAAACTTCTAAAATATTACATCATTATTTGGGGGTGTTTATATGGGAAAATTCTAAATCATTTATCTCGTTCCTCCCATGTTCCTGAAGGTCAACTGCCTACCTTTAAGGCAATGAAATGAATAACCATAGACTTGGGATCTGTGGGACTCCCTAGACATGCAGAAATATATTTCTTTGCAAATGTATAAAAAAAGTTAAAAACTCCAAAAATGGTCTGATGAGGACTGAGCATGCTCAGTGGTCTCAGAATGTTGAGGCCAGTTAAGAATCAGTTGGGCAGAGAGAATCTCCAGTTAAAGGATCTCAGATGGCAGGTGTTGAGAAAGACCTTCTGTGCAAGAGCCTTGAGCCACTGCCACTCAAAATAGACAATACTGAGTTAAATAGACTAGTGATCTGACTCTATATGGCAACTTCTTCTATTCAATCCATCCTACTAACACAATAAGGGTGGGGATGATGTTGCCTTGGTGTGGTTCCTACAGAAATAAAAAAAGTAAAGGGAATCCCCTGTGCAAGCACTGGGTCTTTACCAATCCATGGGGTGATGTCACATCAGAACGTTTTCTTGGCAGACTTTTTAATGGGGTGGTTTGCCATTGCCATCCCCAGTCATCTACACTTTACCCTCAGCAAGCTGGGTACTCATTTTACCAACTTTGAAGGATGGAAGGCTGAGTCAACCTTGACCCAGCTATCTGAACCCAGCTTTTGCCGGGATCGAACTCAGGTTGTGAGCAGAGCTTGGACTACAGTGCTGCAGCTTACTACTCTGCACCATGAGGCTCCTTCCTATAGTAATACCAGGGCTAAAACTATTGAAAGCAACCCTAGTCATGTAAAAAACTTTAGATTTTACCAATTCCTTTGTTGGTGACATTGCCCATTTTGCTTGGTTATAGATGAGAAACCGAAGCGCCAGTCACGGAAGAGACCACGATCACTGGAGAAATATGATGAGGCCACCTTCCCGTTGTGGATTCCGGAATCGAGACGCCACTCCCTCCCATTTTTCTGCTTCCAGTGCCTTTGCCGATGCACACCAAGGGAAGCGGAAAAGGCATGGCAGTGCCTCTGGAGAAAGCAGTCTTGCTGATGATGAATTTTCAGATTTTATGAATTTTCTAGCTGATGAGGATGTCCTGGACAGTCTTCAGAGCATTGTGGAAGATGCGGTCCGGAGGCTCCGGGATGTGACCACTGAAGATGGAGAACGTGTCTTTGACATCGTTGAAGATTCTTGCTCAAGCCGAGAGAGCGCATCTTGGTCAGTTTCCTACAGTCATAGACACACTGATTCCAGCTCAACATATTCACACTCTAAATACTGTACTACCACTGCCACTGCCACCACCACTGCAACATCCAGTTCTGATGAGGGCCAGGAAAGGCAATTTCAGAGCAAGGAAAAGCAGAAGCCAGTCCACAAAGTATGCCTGCTGGATAAGTTTGTTTCCAGGCTTGCCAAACCAAAGAAGGAGAAAAAAGTGTCTGGAGGATTCCATGCAGAGGTATTTCTAAGCTTCTCTTGTAGAGTTGGATCTTCCAACTGTGTTGATATTTATTTGCTCTGATCCAGCACATATAATCCAGGCATAGAAATACACTTCTGCACACATTTCTGGATCTGCACTATCAGCTCTGGAAAACCCTGTCATATGCAGGGGACAGAGAGATTTCCCACTTACCCCGTAATGGATAAGGAAAAGGGTTGAGCCATTTGTTTTAAAAATTAAACACACTGTCATCATCATTTTGTTAGCTTTTAACAATGGAAATGAACAGAGAAAACCAAAGCATATGAGAAAATAATGAAAAATCTCACATTTACATTTTTGGTTTTCCATTGCCTTTCATAGGCAATGCAAAGGATTGCAGTGGGGACACTTTGCGTTGGATACATTAGTGGGAACAACATATATATAAATATGTATATGTGTGTGTGTGTGTGTGTGTGTGTGTGTGTGTGTGTATATATATATATATATATATATATATATATATATACACACACACACACACACACAGGGCCTTTTTTGTTGAAAAAGCCCAGCAGGAACTCATTTTCATATTAAGCCACACCCTGTGACATCACCATTGTTTAGCATAAGGCATTTTTGCAGAAAAAGCCCAGCAGAAGCTTGTTTGCATATTAGGCCACACCCCTGATGCCAAGCCAGCCGGAACTGCATTCCTGTGTGTTCCTGCTCAAAAAAAGCCTTGTATATATATATGTGTGTGTGTGTGTGTGTGTGTGTGTATAAAACCAAAAAATTTACAAGGCAGTGAAGACTGAGAGCAGCCTAACTGACTTACTAGCAGCTTTCTAGTCTGTAGCAAAGAAGGACATTAGGTTAACACATCCAAAAAATAACAAGCCAAACCCTATCAAAAACTAGCAGGGTCTCTTGTGGAAATCAGTTGGAAATCCATAGGAGTCATACCTTTAAATATGTTCTCTAAAATGGACAGCCTCTGTCCTATCTCTCTGAAATAGGGATGCCAGCCTCCAGGTGGTGGATGGAGATCTCCTGGGATTGCAGCTGATCTCCAGGTGATAAAGATCTGTTCACCTGGAGAAAATGGCCACTTTGGAGTGTGGACTCTATGGCATTATACCCCACTGAGGTCCCTCTCCTCCCCAAACCCTGTCTTCTGCAGGCTGCAACCCAAAAGTCTCCAGGTATTTTTAAATCTGAAGCTGGCAACCCTACTCTGAAATGCTTTGGGGGAAGTAGATGAAAGCCTGAAAATGCCATTCAGACACAGTACTCTAAAGGAAGAGACTACTGGTTGGGTCTCCCATTGAAAATAAAGCAAATGAAAAATGACACTAATATAATTATCATAATTTAATTAAGATAAATGAAAAACTAAACAAAGTGGGTTTATAAAAATTACAACAAACTGAAAAATGAAATTAATGTTTCATCCATGTGCACCTCTATAATAGATAGATATTTTCATACAGCAGCCTACACTTATCTATTACTGTTTCTCCTCGGGTCCAGTGACATAAACCACCCTTTGGCTGCCCCTGGAAGGTAAAGGAGATTGTGACTGCTCTGAGACTCTGTGATTCAGAGTTTAGGGTGGGATATAAATCCAATCTTCTTCCCTTTTTTAGGTGCTGATCAGATAAAGGAAGAAGAATGGGGTAAAGAGTTTGAAGCTGGCTCAGATTATCAAAAGATATGGCCATCGAGTTAGATATCGCCTAAACTGGAAATTCCATGAGGATTCAGATTTTATATTCTGTCCTCCCTGCCAGGATACTTGTCCCCAATATCTTCCTTTAATAATCTAGCCCAGGGGTGTAAAACATGCAGTACTGGAGGCCAGAGCTTCCTTTGCCCAGTTCCCTCGATCACACAGGAGTGATGCAAAATCTGTAATTGTGTTTGTCTGTGTCCTTTATAAAGTTTATATCTCCACTACCTGGCATTACATTTTATGACACACATGGCCCAGCCCAACAAGGTCTCATTTATGTCAGGTTCAGCCTTCATAACAAATGAGTTTGACACCCCTGGTCTAGCCCATCATTTTGTTGTCTGCCGCTCTGTATTTTCATTTTTGTTGGTATTCTTTTCCCTTTGCAGACGCTTTCAGAACGATCAGGAGATACCTATTACTTCCTGCAAGAACACTTCCATATTTGGGCCAAACTAGCAGAATCCTTTCATCAACTACCCAAAAAAGATTATTTCTCAAAATTTAAGAAACTGCCAAAGCAGAAGCCTTCTGCAGAATCTCTTCATAAGGAAATTACAAATGTTTTGAAACAACCAACTCCAAGCACTCTTCTACTTTATGCTTCAGGGCAAGAACCATTCCAAGCCCTGGATTTCTTAGAAGAAAATGGAATGCTTGCAGCTCTTCAAGATATTATAAACCAAGCTGTTCAGAAAGTACTAGAAGCAACTTTGGGAGATGGTGCCCCTTTGTTTGACATTTTTGGAGAAGAAGGTCGATTGTCAGTGCCATGGGAGTCTTCAATGGGCGGTAGTGAAGAAGAAGAAGAGGGAGAAGGAGAAGAGGATGGACGTGAAGGCTCTGGAAGTGGAGGAGAAACATCTGAGGTAGACTCCAAATCAGATGCTGAATCAACACCAGGCCGAAAAAAGAAGCGGAGAAAAGGAAAATATAAAAAAAAGGCATCTGAAGCTACAGAGGAAGGGAAGGGCAAACCAAAGTACACACCGCCACCACTTCCAAAATCCAGGCGAAAATCTAATCCACCAGAGGAACCTCCACGCAAGCCCAAATATGTGCCACCCCCGCTCCCCAAAACAAAGCCAAGGCCACCACCAGAGGAGCCCCCACCCAAACCAAAATACGCACCACCTCCACTTCCCAAGCCGAAGAAAAAGCAAGAGGCAGTACAGACGGAAGGTCAGGGGAAAAAGGTACCTGCCATACTTAATTTCTGTTTTGTATTCATTTCTCTCATAATCTTTGATATCAAATATCAGTATGCAAAAATAAACAGTAATCTATTTAACAAGCTTTTATTCCAGAATAAGCTTTTATGGACTTACCACTTCATCAAATGCAATGTAGTGTATCCTGAGAAGCCAAACGTTTATGTATTAAGTATGAAAAAAGCAATATCAAAGGGACATGAAATGCAGGAAGTGTAATTAAGTGGTGTAATAATGCAAAATTCAAATGTAATCAAGAAAATACAAAGAACATCCTCTACTTTTGCTAAACTACTTAATATGTAACAGCAGAGAGTTTTACGGTATAATTACAGTGGCTGCAGTCAATGGGTTTAGAAGGGCGAAACGCAGTTTAGAATTATGCTGCAAGTAAGATAGTTAACATCAAGACTTTTTTTTTAGCAGGAATGCACAGAAACATAGTTCCGGCTGGCTTAGCCAGGGCTCCAGCTCAAAAAAAGGTCTCCGGCAGAGGGAAGGAACTAGGCAGCTATGCACTTCCAGACTTCACGCTCTGTCTTCTCTGCCACCTCCAGCCTCCTCTGGGCTTACAAAGAGAGAGCCACAGAGCCGCCCATGAGTGCCTCCTGGGAGAAGCTGGTCTTTTGCAATGGCAGCCAAAAATCATTTTGTTTCTACACTGCCTATGCTGTAGACAACACTTATCCTTTTGGGAGGGGGGGTGTTAAAACACTTTCTCCAATGTTTTAAATGTATACAGTTTTTCTGCAACCCTGGGTGTCCTCCCAAGTTTGCAGAAATATTTCTCATCTTTTTACATAGCCATGTTCTGTGAATTTATCAGTCTGCATCTAGAGCCATATTCAGAATTACATGGTATACACTGCATGATCCGGCTTGAGTCCCAGTGAGAAAGGCAGGCTATAAAGAATAAAGTAATTATATTTTCTGGGGACTGCATCTCCCAGTGTGCTGTGTGAAAATTCAGTAATGTGAACTAACAGTACCATGAACTAAAATAAACACCAAATGTTAATACTTTTTAAAAACATGTTATTTATAAATGACTAATTGGTTTGCTTACTACTGAAAGAATTGGTTGTGGAGTAATATGTAGAGATGACATGTCCATGTTGGGGTAGGGGGAGCGAAATAAGATCTCTCATTGGACTGTGTGAAAACACACATCCATGAAAATGCATCTGATGGCACTGTACTTTTCTGTGTCGATATCCTGAAGGTAACCTACTGAACAGGCGACAGCACTTCTGGTGATGTCAGGGGTGTGTGGCCTAATATGCAAATGAGTTCCTGCAGGGATTTTTCTCAATACAAAAAAGCCCTGGTTAACATCTATAACGAATAAGGAATCCCAAGCCCTTATTCAGACCTCCCAGGGTGAGACAGGGAGAATGTGTCAAACTCTTGATAAATTATGTCAGCAGTCTCCCTTTGTAGTTCTTTTACTGAAGAATGAGAACTGGTGAATTTTTTTTAATCTGTTCATTTAACATTTCATCTCATCAGGATTACCATTTGGTTATAACAATAGCACGTTAAAATCCCACATTATCAACACGAAAAACAAATAATGTAATTAATTCAGAAATATTTGGTTAGATGATAATACTAATGAAGGGTCTTGCTCTGATGAAAATGAAGAGGGTTCATGTAATTCTGAATATGACTCTAGATGCAGACTGATAAATTCACAGAACACGGCCATGTAAAAAGATGAGAAATATTTACACAATGAAGAGTTTTGCTCTGATGAAAGAATTCTTGCTCCAGACTCCTTCCGGAAAGCAAGGATGACTAATTTAGCTAGGGGTTGCCAAGTTGGGAAATTCCTGGAGATAGTGAAGGTGGAGCCTGCAGAGGATGGCGTTTGGGGAGGGGCGGAAGTATATAATCCCTTAGAGTCTGTCCATCCTCCAAAGCAGTAATTTTCTCCATTTTCTCTGTCATCTGGAGTTCAGGTGTAATTCCAGGATCAGCTGTAATCTCCAGCTCCTCCTCCCCTGGGAAGTTGGCAACCCTGAACTGTAGGATCCAACTCAATACTTTGGCAGCCCAAATCGAAGTCCTAGCTGCTGCCTCATTGTTGACACTGATATGTCACTGGTACCCTTAAATTGATGCCGTATGTTCAATCTGCAGAAGCAAGGGGGGAGGGGTTGGTAGAAAAAGCCTAGCAGGAACTCATTTGCATATTAAGCCACACACCCCTGGCATCACCATTGTTTCACAGAGGGCTTTTTAGAACTCATTTGCATATTAGACCACACACCCCTGCCACCAAGCCAGTCGGAACTGTGTTCCTGTGCGTTCCTACTTTTAAAAAAAGCCCTGGTGGGAAGTATACAAAGAAGACAAATGTCCAAGGAGCTGGAAATGAAACATGCTTAAAATATTAGCACTTGGTCTTAAAGATGCTTTCTTTGTATTTCTCCCATGGGACCCAGGGAACTGGGCAAAGGAAGCTCAGGCTCTTTCCTTCCTTCCCCAGGAGACCAGGAGGGGGAGGAGCCTCAGCCAATAGAAGGAAGAGAGGTTTGGCTCAGTAACTTTGCTTTGCAATTGAGCCTGGCAAAGCAAGCTCTGCCTGCCCCCCCTTCCTCCCCAAGGGAGGAGCCTCAGCCAATGGAGAAAATACAGGTTTTGTTCTCTAGCTCCTGTACAATTGAGCAAGCCTTGCAAAGCAAGCTGTGATATAGAAGGAAGCAAGAAAGAGGGAGAAGGAAGCAGACAATGGCCAGTTGCTTGGGGACCTGATAGGAACCCTCCGGGGGCTTGATTCGGCCGCATGTTTGACACCCCTGCTCTACGGCATGGCATCTCTGCTGAGCTCCCTCCCTATCCTGAACTCCACCCTCCTGGGATTTTCCAAGCTGGAGTTGGCAACCCTAGCCAGTCCTAATCACAGCTGAAATGGAAGCTAGTGTAAATGTCCATGATGACACTTCTTCTTCCCTGCTTCTCCTGCTCACTGAGCAGTTGGTTCAAAGAGGCCACAGTAAGGGACTAATTCTGGGAGGGGAAAGCTTGTTCTTTGGAGAACTGTGTGTGGATATGTTCTCCCTTTCTTTCCTATCGGAACAAAGCAAAGCCTAAAGAAAAAGTGAGACAAGAGGGTTTGGGACTGGGGATTTATTTATTTATCAAATTTATATCCCGCCCTCCCCTGACAGGCTCAGCGTGGCTAACAACAGTTTAAAAACATTAGCAATTAACAAAGATATCATTTTAAAAATAAAATATATAATAAAACATTTCCATACATATTAAAAGTTCAAGATGGCAAGTTTCTAATTTCCATTATATTAGTTCAGAGATTGTCAGTGCTGTAAGATAATAGCCACCTCCCCCTAATCATTGAAGGCAAGTTTGAATAATTCGGTCTTACAGGCCCTGTGGAACTGTGGCAGGTCCTGCAGGGCCCTGATGTTTTCGGGGAGGGCATTCTACAAAGTGGGGGCTATTACCGAGAACACTCTGGCTTTAGTGTTAGGGATGAGGAAGAGGTTGGAGTTCTTCATTGCACATTAAATGGAACAACAAAATATTACTGTGTTTTTCTTTATGTTGAAATAAAGTAATGTAAGTTTCAATGTTATGTGTGCTTGTTGGATCTTATTTTTAATAGGGTGTTTGAATTATAAAGTTGAAAAGGCATAAAATTAAAAAATACTTTATTATGACATTTCAATATTTTTGTAAACGCATTCTGAAGAGAGGGCAGATTATCGGTTTAATAATCAATACGTAACATAGTTTTGTGCTCAGAGAAGAAAAGCCCAGAAGTGTGTACTGATTGCTGTGCGTATCCTGTTGCAGGTGTTATTCGAATCTGCAAGCTGCTTTGAATGCAATGGCAGAAAAGTGGTATATAAACATTAATATGTTTATATTAGCGGTATATAAACATATTAAACAAATAAATACCATGAGGAAAGGCAGAGTATAAATGTTTAAATAAATAAATGCTCAGTGATTTTCTGTTTCTCCCATGGTTACTCTTCCCAGGTTCCTGCAAGACATGTTATTACCACCAAAGACATCAAGCGGGCACGCCTGCAAGCTCGGCCTCTCCCGAAGCAAGCCATAATTGATTTTCTGATTGAAAATGCAGCCAAACTTATAGTATATAAGTACAACTATGAAACCATCCTTTCTGAGAAGCTGGGTTTCATCTCCGTTCCTGTTACCAAGGTTCTTCTGGAGATTATGTTTGGCTACAAGAGAGTCAAGGGCAGCGGGATACGCTTATCCTCTCAGATTGACTGGACAAAAGTGAATGAAGAGATCTATGCACCACGCCCACCTAGGCCCAAGACTCCTAAACTCAAACCAGGTGACAAAAAGAAAGCTGGGGACAAGAAGAAGAAGGCGGCCGATAAGAAGAAGCCCAGCGACATGAAGAAGAGTGTTGCTTTTAAGCCTGAAATGCCCACTGGGAAAGTGGTGGTCACAGCAACACCCATAGAGAAAAAGGAAGTCAAAGTTAGCAAACCGAAAGGAAGACCATCTTCTGCTGAGAAAGAAGGTAGCAAAAAGACAGAGATTATTGAGATACTTCCACCACAGTTTCCTCAAGAGGGTACCGTAAAAGAGGGTTCTGAAACAAGTCAACCGCTACACGAAGAACCAAGTAAGAAGTCTCTTTCAATCAATGATCAAAGTCCCGCAAGGTCTATGGTTTCTCAGAAGTCCTTTTTCTCTAAAGATAGTCCAGTAAGGCTCCCAAATGTCACTTTAGAATCCGAAGGTCCATTGCTCTCCCCAAAGCAGTCAGTGCTTTCTCGAAGACTTAGTGGTGAAGCCAATGATAGCAAAAGAGGGTCTACTGCATCTGTCTTGCCAGAGGTGGAACCACCAAATCACCCATCCATTGAATCCTTGAAGAAAAGTTCATCTTACAGAAAGGCTAGTGTTAATGGAGAAACTAGCAGAAAGTCATCAATAGTTCTTCCTAAAATATGAACTTAACTGGTATAACAGGAACAATAATAATAAAATGTTATTTATTTAGGTTTTTTTTAATATGATGGCCTGCCCTTCTAATATATCAAGGTTGCTAATAAGTAAGAACACATAGCATAACAACATACAAAACTCAGAACAGGCATAATAATAATTGCCATCAAGAAACAACCCATTTATGGCAACTCTTTGTGGGTTTTCAAGGCAAGAGATAATAAGCAGATGTGGTTTGCATTGTCTTTCTCTACCCACAAGCCTGTTTTCCTTTGGGTGGTTTCCCATCCAAATACTAACCACAGCCAGCCAACCCTTCTAGCTTCCAAGCTCTGACTAGCCTGGGCTATTCCGTTTCGGGCTGCCATAGAATACAGGCTGCAGACCAAACATACAACTGAAAAATGCAAATTAAAAATAACTGCCCCACGGGCGACAGTTTAGGATAATGTGGGAGGGCCTGTGACACATGTAGGGTTGCCAATCCCCAGGTGGGGGCAGGGAATTCCCTGGTTTGGAGACCCTCCCACCCGCTTCAGGGTCATCAGAAAGCAGGGGGAGGGGAGGGAAATGTCTGCTGGGAACTCTATTATTCCCGAGATATATTCCCATAGAAAATCATGGAGAATTGATCTGCGGGTATCTGGGGCTCTGGGGGGGGCTGTTTTTTGGGGTAGAGGCACCAAATTTTCAGTATAGCATCTAGTGCCTCTCCCCAAAATACCCCCCAAGTTTCAAAACATTTGGACCAGGGGGTCCAATTCTATGAGCCCCAAAAGAAGGTGCCCTTATCCTTCATTATTTTCTATGGATGGAAGGAATTGAAATGGTGTGCCGTCCCTTTAAATGTGATGGCCAGAACTCCCTTTGGAGTTCAATTATGCTTGTCACAGCCTTGATCTTGGCTCCACCCCCAAAGTCTCCTGGCTCCACCCCCAAAGTCCCCAGATATTTCTTGAATTGGACTTGGCAACCCTAGACACATGGCTTTGCAGGCAGAAAGCTGCAGATTCAATCCACGGCCTCTCCAGGCACTAGGTGTTAGAAAAGGCCATTTCCTACCTGAGAGCATCTTCCTTCAAAGTAAAAAGTAATGAGCCAGATGGTCTGACTCAAAGTAAGGCAGTTTCTTATGTTAACTTTATGTAAATGCATATTGTGGTACACCCCCCATTTCACTGAATAGCCAACTGCTCCCAGCTCCAGGAAGGAGATAGTACCATTCAAAGCATTTCAGTGTACAGCACTCAGTGGTCTGGAAATTACAGGTGGCTGTTTTATGTGGCTCTTCTGGACACTCTTTCCCAATATGGTGCACACCCCATGTTCCAGGAAAGCAAGCAAGGCCTTTATTCTCTTGGGTCTGTGGTTCCCTCCTTGAAACAGCTGCCACTGCAGGGATATGAGGTATGAACCTCCTTGAGATGTGGGACTCATGCCAGGGTGGAAGTATAGGCCCATCCTCTCCAACAGCTCCCCCCCCCCCCGCCCGGCCAGCCTCTGCACTTTCATCCTAGTATGCAGGCAGCACCTGGGAAAACTGCAAGCTGCCCCAAGAAAATGTATGATCACCACCACTGTCGTCATGGCAGCCACAACAGAGTGGTGATGGTTTTCCTCCCCTTTCTTCAGGCAGCTTGCTCTCTTCCAGGCATTTTGGTATGGTTGCCACTGGCACCATGGAGGAGGGCCCTAGGACCGGCCCTGGTTGCCACGTCTGGTTTGGAAAATACCAGGTCCACTCTTCAAAGCAGCCATTTTCTCCAGGGGAGCTGATCTCTGTCAGCTGGAGATCAGTTATAAAAACAGATCTCCAGGCCCCACCTGGACGCTGGCAACCTTATTTCAGTAATCCCACTGTTATCTGAACTGCTGTTCCCCATGCTGTGGAGAGTGAGAAAGCAGAGAAGGAAGCCCTTCTCCAGAAACGCAGGGATTGGCCAAGGTTCAACAGTGGTGTGGACTGGAGACAGAACCCTCATGCTCAGTATTTGCCCTGGGTTTTGAGGGGGAGGGGCCTGCTTCAAGTTGCAGTCAACACAGAGATCCTGTAGGGTTTTTAAGGCAAGAGATGTTCAGAGGTGTCTTGCAATTGCCTGACTCTGCGTAGCACCCCAGGACTTCCTTGGTGGTCTCCCATCCAAGGACTAACCAGGGCTGTCCCGGCTTAGCTTCTGTGATACGACAGAACATACAAGTGGAGCCGGGGGGGGGGGGCGAGGAAAGAAGCAATTGATACATCAGGCCATTTCATTTCAGGCACACGAAGCAAGAAAATGCTTAAGCCGCCTCTCCCTGTGCCCCAGAACCAAATCAGGCTCTTGAGTACTTGGGAACAGAATTCCCAGTGGGGCACTAACAGCACATGTCTAATGACCCAAACATGACACTAAGAATATATCATGTAGTCAGGCTCCAACACAATGCCTTCTGCAACAAATGAATGTATCATCTCAGGACTTTTTAAAAAAGCATTAAAACTTACCATCCTGGGTACTTCTTGTCATTCCGCAAAAGGAACAGCCGCGGCTTGTGAGAGCAGAGCAAGGAATTGGAACTGTAATTACATACGGAGAAAACGAAATAAACACCAGAGTCATTTGGCACTGATCAACTGCTCTGACACAGCAACTATTGGAACACACTTATGATGCATGTGAGTGTTTTAAGCACGAGCAAAGAGCAATGTAAGCAGCACCACTGTAAACTGCACTGAAAACTTTGGGAGTTGCTGACCTCCCAGAAAGACAAACAGGTGCCAGCTAAATCTCCGTACGATTGATTTTCTACGCCTAAGCTGCCAGCTCCGACATCTGTTTTGCCCCATTTCAGAAAACCAGCGTGAGCTATTGTCATACTAACAGGAAGGAACAGTCCTTTCTCGTGAAATACAAATGCATTCTGTCAGCCTGTACCAGACTGCTTCCTTTCCCTCCCCCATTTGATTTATGCCCAGTCATTTACAAGTTTTCCAGATGGGAAGAAAAATCTTAACTATCCACTAGGGGTGCTAATGCAACTCTAGGGGCATGATGCCTAGCTTTCCTGCTGACGGATGACGATGTTCGAAAACAAAATACATTGTAAGACAGCGACTCTGTTTTAGGCAAAAGTCCTTGCTATGACACAGATCTTGGAACTCCATATTATCATAATTGTTCTATCTCATCAAATTGGAAATTTGAACCTCTGGTGGTAGGGTAGGAGTGTTATACCTCAGGAAACCTCATGTATTTGTTTAACTTTTAAATCCTACTTTTCTGACAAAGACTCCGAAAGTAACCCATAGGAATAAAAAAAAAATACCAATGACAATTAAAATTAAACACAAGCGTCCTTTGGGGAAGAGATTCTCAGACAAGCCAGAGTCAGATAAGGGAGAGGGGTGACTAGCTCCCTCTTCTGTCTGATGTCTTTATTGATGGTGGTGGGAGAGAAGGCCTTTTAGCTGGGGCTGAGAGCACGTGGGTTTCTTCAACAGGCCAAATAGTGCCCCCAGGACTGTTCAAAGTTAGGAAAATGGTGGGTAGTGGTGGTGGCTGAAGACCCTGCTCCACATGCATCACAGCTGTGATCTGAACTGGACATCAAGCACACAGAAATTGAGGAGAACCTGAAAATCGCTACTGACTGTTATGCAGGACACAGGTTGGGCACCCAGACCCAACATGGGTATTTCACAATGTAAAGTCAGTCAAATACATGGATTTTGAATATGGGAAATCCAATAACATTTGTAGGTCTACAATGTACCATTTGTAGGTCTACAAATACACCATAAGGAGCTAAGAGTGGCATTGCCAATTCTTAGACTGGCCATCTACCTTTAAATCTCTTGATCTAACCCTGATGCAGCAGGAATGGACAAGCACAGCACCTGCCCATTCCCTCCCCTAAAGCCTACCTCAGAGTGGAGTGGCCAGTTAACTTACAGAGAAATTTCCTGGCCTAGAAGGCCATTGGTGGCCAAGACCAAGAAGAGCCAAACCTCAGCAATTTTGCCTGAGCCTCAGGGTCACTTTGCCCAGACCCATCAGCCATGGCAATCGGTGTCAGCTTACCAACTGTCTCTTCCTGCATTGCTTCTAGTTTGGGAGAACTATGCAGGGGATGAGCTAATGCTCATTGTCGGCCTCACTGAACTGAGTAGCCCTACAATGCGAGCTTATTCCAGGGCCATTTACACTCTTCCATCTGCTCTTGGCCTTCCCTCATCTTCTACCTGCTGTATATCATCATCACAACCTTTATCAGCATAGCAAACCAACTAAAAAACAAGACAGAGAGAAACCTAACACATATATCTTTTGGAAGCCAGATACAGAAAATTTGCCACCATTTCAATAGTATAACATTTTGAGAATAAAGACATTTGCTCATCTGATTGGCCTTTTAGATCCACATAGTAACTGATCTAAATATATTTTTTTTCAGTATCTGCTGTATAGCATGCTTACTAGCCAGGGCCGAGGAGGAAAGTTAATAATGTGACACAAGGGAGAGAATTGGCAGCAGGTTTGCAACTGCTTCCTCTCCACTAACAACAAAAGATGTTAAAGCACATCTGGTGCAGTATTCCCTCTAAGTTGTGGAGTCTTGTGAGGAAAAATTCTGCTTTGTGAACTAGTGGCATTAAAGTTGTGCACTACTGCATAAATTAGTTTGCTCTGGGGCCATTTTTCCAAAATATGTGAGCTGGAGGCTAAAAACCTGTGAGCTAGCTCACACTAACAGCTTAGAGGGGACACTGATCTGGTGTAACGGTAGCTACCCTAACAATGCTCTAAGATGCGGCAGTCTAAGATGAGGCTCCTTTTCAAGTATGCAAACATTCTTCAAACATTACTGAAAAGGTACTGGCTAACCTATATTGGAAATTAAATTGGAATCAATGTTTGTTTTTTCACCTAATAGATGATGTGATCTTGGCTATTATGAGGCTCACCAGGGCAGATCTTGGTCTAACTTACTTGCAGGTTCTTATGCAATTAAAACACCACTCTGAATTACTTGACGGGAGGATGGGCTATAAAAAAACAATTCTTCATGCAGTCCGCTTGGAAGGCAAAGCAATGACATTCCTCTGTTGCAATAGCAAAATTGTAATTTGAAATTGACTGACTTAAGCAGGATTTCCTCCAGCAGCCAGAGCCCAGAAGACAACACTTCAACAAGATAGGAAAATTAAGCTGTACATTCAGTCTTTGCATTGTTGTTTCCCTGCTTGTTAAATAAGATGTCTGTACTGTACTTCTTATATGCCATGGCTTTCTGGCTTGATTAAGTTCTCTATCCTCCAGTGAAAAGAACTTCAAAAGGAGACTCCTGAATAAATTTGTTCCATTAGAATTTATCAAGGAATCTGACAGCATTTCTTAAGGCTTGAATTTAAAAAAAAAAAAATCTCAGACACTACAAGGACTAATCAGTACAGTACAGAACTTGCATTAGGCATTTGGTAAAGACTAAACAATCAACTAGGGTTAATCAGTTTAACACAGTTCCAGTGATTGCATTGTTGCCGGTTATTGACATCATGGCATTGGGCTTATTCAGAATACATATGATATTAAAATGTGACACCCTTTTCTTTAATTTCATGGTCTTTTGATACCACTCTACATAATCATGTATATTTATACATGTCTGCCAACAGAGGACACTCTTTAGACATCCAACAAAGTGGGCTAAAATCCATAAAAGCTTTTGCCACAACAAATCCATCTTTAAATGCCAAGAGAGCTGTAAACCTTGAAAATGTATGTATCAATAAATCTGTTCCTCTTTATAAAAGAAGAGTTGTATTTTTAAATGATACTCTTCAGAGAAATAGGGATTTCAGGGTTCCAGGATTCAAAAGTAGATTCTGGCATAGAATGCTGGTTCCATCTCCTGGGATTCTTTCGTTTGTTTTAGACTTATAAACCTCTCCTTCCAAGACTAATCTATTTCTGCCTCTATACATCCTCAGATACATAGTACTTGGTGGACCCATCTTTTAAAAAGCTGGTTCAGCATTACTAGACTGATCACTCCTTGTGGGAATTATTATAGGATTAGGGATCCTCATAGAAAGCCCAACATTATTGCAATTTTATATACAAATATGCTGCAGACAGCTTGGGGGCAGAGCTGCGTTTTTAGAGAATTCTAAACACTAAAATAGCACAAAATAATGTTGTGCTTTGAGTTCAACAGACCTTATGCTGAATTTAAATGCAATTAAATGATGCAGCTATTAAGATAGTATTCATTAATTTTACATCATTTAGATTTGTATGGGTGGCTTACGAATATGTTTCCGATAAAGTTATGTCATCAGTGGTGGTAGGTTTCTAAATAAAAGACATTCCACTTTTGAACCTATCAGCAGATTCCTTGCAATACACAGGATAAGGATGGCCATATTAGAAAACCATGCCAGAGTAGGTATTATGTGACTGTGTCACTGTGGTATAACGGTTGATGTGCTGAACTAAACCTAAAGAAGTCTGACTTCTAAATCCCCACCCAGCCATGACGCTCTTTGGATTATTTTGAGCCAGGCAGTCACTCTCTTTCAGCCTAACCTACCACACAGGGTTTGCTGTGAGGGAAAAGTCATATATATTCCCTTGAGAAGAGAGTAAGAATGCTGTATTTTAAAATGTCAGGGCTTCTAAACATTAAAAAGCAGCATATCAGTTTCTGACACCAGAGAAGCTAAAATATTCCAAACCCAAAATACATTTTTTAAATCAAATGAATCTACACTAGGGTCTTTCTCAATTTATTCAGTGAGATATTGAATTGCTGAAATGGTACATTAACCTGAACGATCCAGTCTTTTTTTTTAATATTATATGACAGGACTACAACGTAGAGTAAATTGTATTCATAGGTACTGTTATTTTCGGAATTTAAAAAACGTGTTAAACTGCTGACAGCAAAAATCGACCCACCACCCCAGAACTATTAACCACCAGGGAAAAAGTATTGGCGGGCTCGCGCATGCTCAGATTATCTGTGTGCCCCCCCCCCGTTCTTTTTCTCTTATCAACATATCTTTTTTTTTTCACTTCGCCCCGCCCCGTTTCCCAAGCGCGAAACTAAGGGTGAGGCTGAAAAAGAATAAGGAGGGTGCGTGGCGCCACGCCGCCGCTTCGGATTGGTTGCTTTAGCCGAGCCACGCAAGCCAATGAGATGATTCTTCGTGCCGGCGCGAGCCGAAGCCGTTGATTGAGGGAAGCGGAGGACAAGGAGCGCGTGGGCGGCGGTGGCGGTCGCTGATTGGTCCGCGAGCAGCGCCGGTGGCGGAAGCGGGTTCTGAGGTAACGCAGCAGTCGCCGTGACGGCTACGGAGATGCGGGCGCCGAGCCGTTTTCCGCCGCCGTTCTTCTTTCTCCTGTGCGCCTTGGGCCTGGTGAAAGGAGGCGAAGTGGGCGCTGTCACTTGCGGCTCGGTGCTGAAGCTGCTGAATACCCGGCACAACGTGCGACTCCACTCGCACGAGGTCAAATACGGATCCGGTGAGAATACAGGCGGGCCTGGGGTGGGAGACGGGGTGGATAGGCAGAGGGAGGCCGGCGGCTGAGGGGAAGGAGAAACGCATCTTCGATGGAGGAAGAGGGAGCCTGGCCACTACCAAACGACTGAGGGGAATCAAACGCCTTCTGGCGGAAGGGAAGTTGGGTTACGTTAGGAAGGCCCTGCAAGGTAGGATTTGAGGGAAGCCACCTAAATCCAGCCTCTGTGCAAGAGAATGGTGACCCCCAGCCCCGTTAATCGCTGCGGGCTGTTTTAACCTTCCTTGCCTTTTGATATTCAAAATTCCTATTTTAAAATTAATGCTAAAAAATGGTAAAGGTGGTCCGTCCCCTTTAAAAAGGCAGAGATGGTTTCTGTGTAGGCAAGACCAGAAAAAATCTGGCTTTTCCATGGCAGCCATTCAGGCTTAGCTACGATCTTTCTCAAAACTTTATAGCAAAGCAGGAATGTGCCACAATGTTGTGAGAGAGCAACCCCCCCCACACACACACACACACAACCTCTTCCTAATAGTATGAAACCTGGGGCAAATAACCCTTGTGAAAACGGCCAAAATGAGCATCTCTGTATCTGTGGGCAAAGGTAAAGCACCAGTCGTTTCCGACTCTGGGGTGACGTCGCGATGTTTTCATGGCAGACTTTTTATGGGGTCGGTTAGCTGTTGCCTTCCCCAGTCATTTACACTTTATCCCCAGCAAGCTGGGTACTCATTCTACCAACCTCGGAAGGATGGAAGGCTGAGTCAACCTTGAGCCGGCTACTTGAACCCAGCTTCCGCCAGGATTGGACTCGGGTTGTGAGCAGAGCCATGCAGCCTTAATTATGCAGTTTATCTTTAACAAAAAAAAAAGTCCTGCTTGATAAGCTCAAGAGATCATCTAGTCCAGCAGCTTGGTTACTAGCAGCATCTTTCTGCAACAGGGCATGGAAGTGGTGGTCCCCCTTCTCCTCTGCTTAGTGTTCAGAGATAGACTGCTGCTAATGTGGAAGTTCTCCTTTTAGTGGTCTTTGGTTAATAATTGTTGACAGGCCTACCAACTGTTTAGTTTTTTAAAAGGAAAATCAATCCCTTTTTCCAGCATTGGCTAGCCAGATGTTTCTGTTGCAGGGTGATAACAGCCCCCCCAGCAGCAGCTGAATGCTTCTGAATGTGGAGGTTCTATCTTTAGTTAGCATAGTTAATAACTGCTGATACACTTGCCTACTAAAAGTTTCTCTAAATCTGTATAAAGTATGGCAGTTTGCCTTGTTAAATTAGATCTGAAGGTCCAGCTAAGTCTTACATCCTGTTTCTGACAGCAGCTGGCTACATGCCTCTGCGGAAGCTCACTGAAACAAGGAGCTGACTGCTGTTGTCTGCTATCCCTTCAGTATGCTGGCTAACAGAAGTATTATGCCTTTCTGGATACAAGAGTTCTCCTCATACATGTTGCAATTAATTGTTACAACTAGGCTTTTTTTCATTAATTTGAGGCTGACACCAAGGGGTGGTCCTGTTTCTAATACTAACAGAACAGATGTTTCGGAAGTTCACAAACATAGCAGAAAGCCTTCCTTGGTTGCTTGCCCCTCCCATCCTCACATGTGGTGTTTAGACTAATTATTGGGTTTTTCTGCCATGGGTACACCTTGAGACTTAGTTCTCCACTATATTCGTAAGCCTGTACCTGAGCTGTAGCAATTTAGATACTAAGTGGGGGCTTGGATAATTGAATAGTCTCCTTATTACAAAAAAACCCCCACACAACTATCTGCAGTCATAGAATATTCTAATGTTAGGTAAGAGGTTAAAGGAGCATCTGTCTGCTTGACATACTAGTTTCCATGGGAATTTTTTTGTATGGAAATGTATTCAGTCATGTGAATATCTCAGGTCAGTCACAGCTTTACATCTTCAGTGAGGTACCTATCCCACTTGCTCCACAACCCACAAATAGCACAACCCATGCTTAGATGCTACTCATCTTAGATTGACTGAAAGGCTGAGCAGATGCATGGTGTCTATTTTGCAGTTCAAATGCGCACAGCTTGTTGAGGTCATTAGAAATGTACATGGAAATTTTGTCCACAAAAAATTAGTCATGACTATTCCCTGGTAATGGGATGCAAGTTTGTCACAGCTAATCTTGGTTTTAGTGTAAGCCAGTTTGATGTAGTTAAGAGTGGTGGACTCTAATCTGGAAAACCAGGTTTGATTCCCAGCTTTCCCACTTGAAGCTAGCTGGGTGACCTTAGGCAAGTCACAGCATCCTCAGCCTAAAAATAAGCATAGCTCACCATGTAGTGGTGCCAAAAAAAAAGAGAGCTACAGCTTCAGCAGCCAAACAATGCCTCTGGGATCTCCGGGCTATTCCACACACAATGCCATATGATAATTTAATTTTGGTTTTAGTGGCACCTAGTCATGACCATCCCTAGCTGGACTGAGACCTGTTTTCACTTGGAGAACTGAGGCACTTGAGTATACTCATTCTCATGATATTTGAAGACAGGAAATGGGTGGCTGTTTTCCATCTCCCATGGGGAGGGACTACATACCACCTCTTTTTTTCTTCATGTCTTCTTGCAGGTGCATGGATTTTGGAGAACTCCATAGATTTCCTTTCTCCACAAGCTCTCAGGTTGCTTCTTTTTCTTTGTGCTTCTTTCCCCAAGTGTCTGAGATCTATGGTGGTTCATAATCAATATCCACCTAAATGACCACATATGGTCCTCAATCAAGACTAAGGCCTACAAGACCTCACACTAACAGGCCAGGGTTTTCTGATAAACTTTTTGAAGAGCCAGCTCATTTTGTCTCAGGAGATTATGCACTTGGGTATACAAATAGACATTGACCAATTTCGCACTAGACCTTTAATCCTGGTTTCACCCTGTCCCCAAACTGACATTCTACACTAGAATAATAGAATCAGAGAAATCAGCTCTATGACTTCATGATACTATGATTTTAGTGTAGAACGTCAGCTTGGGGACAGGGCTAAAATAGGATTAAAGGGCTAGTGCGAAATTGGTCTTAGTGTAGTGCAAGCTATTTCTCCCTGCGATCATGAGCAGGAAGTTCATTTTAGCAGCCATGTTAGTCCGTTAAACTTAATCAATGGCCCTCATGCTCCTTCCCCACCTACAAGGTGCTGCAAGCTCTCATCAAGGCTCCATATAAAACAATAAGAAAGATTTTCCTCAAGTTACTCACCCTTAAGGTGTTCTAGGAGGCTGTTACATCAGCCAAAAGGGTGTCGGAGCTGGGTGCACTTTCCATAGTTAAGGACCTATGCACATTTCATATAGATAAGATTGTACTTACCTCCCCTTCATGACATAGGTGAATTCACTGTTGATTGTCTGAAATTTATTTACGGTACTTTCTTTCTAACCATCCCACCTAAAGTAGAAGAACTGGTAGGTACTCTTGTAAGTCAGACGTGCATTCACCAGTTTGGCGTAGCGGTTAAGTGCACAGACTCTAATTTGGGAGAACCAGGTTTGATTACCCACTTTACTAAAGCAATTTTAATAAAGTGGTTAAAGCAATTTTTGTAGTGTTTCGCTTACACATCCTCCAGCTGTACAATGTTTACTATCTATCATTATTTATCTAATCTATCTAATTAGCACACCATATACATTATCTCTGAAGTCTAATTATTTCAGTTTTCTGCAGGGCTGTTACTGCACACTCCACAGTTCTCTGGGTGGCCTCGAGATAGCCATCGTCTCTATAGCACCATATTGTTGAGATGTAAGATGCATTGTGCATTTAAAAGTGTTATATTCATGATTACTGTTAACAGGAAGTGGTCAGCAGTCAGTCACTGGTGTTGAAGTTTCTGACGATGCTAATAGCTACTGGCGGATTCGAGGCAAAACTGATGGGGCCTGCCAGCGAGGAGCACCGGTGAAATGTGGGCAAGCAGTGCGCCTTACTCATGTTAATACAGGGAAAAATTTACACACTCATCACTTCCCATCACCACTCTCCAATAACCAGGTAAAACCATAGTTCATCCTTCACACTTTGTTATTGTTTATTTCAAATGTCTTTACTAAACATGTACAAAAGTAAATAGCTGATTGACTCTTATTAGGAATATTGAAATGTATGATCATCAAAATGTGAAATATATGTGTTTATGAGCTAATTAGTTGAGTGCTTTTTTTCGCTAAATAATATAAATTTACAATCTGAACGTTCATCTCACATTTGTTTCCGAATTAAGACACTGCCTTTTGATATTCCCACAGTATGATTCTGTGCAGAGTAACACCCTTATAAGCCTAATGCTTCATTGGACTTAGAAGCTCAGGTTGGCATTGCCACTAACAGTGATTTGAAATACGGTCACATATTTTAAAAGCCTTTTAAATTAATTTTGATGACTTAAAATATTGTTACAAGTTGTGCTGTATTCACAGGGACATACAAATGGTAACATCCCCTTAGCCAGACCATATCAAAGGCTCATTAGAAAATGCAAAGTAGAAAGTAACTTTGTTTTTGTATGCAGATATGAACCTGTTCCATTACAGTTGCTGTTGATATTGGCAATTACTGCACAATGAATTACGCATTTTAGGGAGAAGATGCTTTAAGAGTGTTCAAAGAGCTTCACATATTGTCTTGCTAGTAGTCAAATATTAGTAGTATTAATATTAGTAGTATTCCTAGTAGGTCAGTCTTAGCACTCCCATGTTGCATATGAGGGGCTCATATCAGTTTCTCTAATGCCACCTAGCAGAGACATGCTTCCCAGAAGGTATGTTTTACCACTCCCACTTTTTGCTGTTAACATTTGTTTGGTTCTTGGAAGCATATTTTTTAAAAATAAAACTACTAACAAATGCTATTCTGCTTTTTCAATTCCTGTCTATTGCTGTAGTTTTTGGTTGTTACTGTTTACATTCTGAAAAAGAGGGAAATTAGTTTTATTGTTCATTATTTCAAAGTGAGTATATTATAATTCTTTATTATTTCACTTTCCAGTACTGTTCTCCTGGGTGAAAGCATGATCTCTTGGTAAATACAAAAGACTATTAAAGACTCTCCCCCCACCCCTTTCCAACAGGAAGTAAGCGCCTTTGGTGATGATGGCGAAGGAGACGACTTGGATGTGTGGACAGTGCAGTGCGGTGGAAGTTACTGGGGCCGAAACGATGCAGTGCGCTTCAAGCACATAGGAACGGATGCATTCCTTTCAGTGACAGGTGAACAGTATGGTCACCCAATCCGGGGCCAACGGGAAGTCCATGGCATGCATTCTCCTAATCAACACAATTACTGGAAGGCAATGGAGGGTGTCTTCATTAAGCCCAACTCGGACTCCACAAAGCACGATGAGCTCTGAAGGACCTTTTTGTAGAATCTGGTTCCCTTCTGTAAATATCATCTTAAAGCATCAAAAAAAACTCTACAGTTGAGGGGATTTTTTTTTCTTGTGTAATTCCACTTCCACTGAACTCAGACTTATGTGGAATATGTTGGTTGTTTGGCTCTTCTCCATTTTCATTGGTTGTTCTTTGCCTATCTCATTTGCTTCTTCCCTTTTCCCTTAACTTACAGAAAACAGTAGCCCAAGGTGTGAATTGCAGTGTAAAACAATCTAATCCGAAGTGCAATAAAACTTAAATTTTGTAATTATCAAGTTGTAAATAAATCCATAAAAATATTTGTCTTAATTTTATTTTTAGCAAAATGGGGCGACTATGATACACAGTAGAAAGTAAAACATCAGATCTTGTGGATACAGCACTTAGAAATCTTAGCCAAATATCTGCAGCCTGCATCCCTTTTACAGACATTCTGCTTCATTCTTGGCTATGCTGGTGTTATCTGGATCCCACAGGGGGGGTGGGGCAAAAGCTCAAGTATTTTAATATTTTAAATTATATTTTAGTACAGAAAAAGGCCTAGTTTATAAAAGGTCATTTTAAGAACTCTTATAAAAATAATTGTTACCTCACGCATTTTACTAGCGGCCCCATGGCACAGAGTGGTAAAGCAGCAGTACTGTGATCTGAACACACTGTTCACAACCCGAGTTCGATTTCAGCGGGAGCTGGATTCAGGTAGCCGGCCCAAGGTTGACTCAGCCTTCCATCCCTCTGAGGTCGGTAAAATGAGTACCCAGCTTGTTGGGGGGAAAGTGTAAAAGACTGGGGAAGGCAATGGCAAACCACCCCGTAAAAAGCCTGCCGTGAAAACGTTGTGAAAGCAGCATCACCCCAGAGTCGGAAATGACTGGTGCTTGCACAGGGGACCTTTCCTTTCCCATGCATTTTACTACACTTTCATTGGCATATGGCATTTTCATTTAATAGTAGTTTGTTTTCCTTGATAAATTTAATTTTGTATTGATATGTATCAGCACCTAAGTAAATTAAATACATTCTTAGCACATATAAAGCATGAGGCCCTGTGATTTCCACAGCTCCCCAAAGTCTCAGAACATTAAAGAAACAGATTAATATCTCAATATGATAAAAACCAGTTCCCAACATTTTGTCTTAGCTGCAGTACCAAGGGAAAAAAATCCCAAAATGGGGATAATATTGCAGGAAGAGAGGAGGGCTTATTCTTACCATCTGAGTGCCACGGGGCAAAGAGCAAGGTTAGCTCCTAGCTCAATCATTTCCCCACATGTACCCCTTTATTTTCCTCTAGAAAAACAGATTGGATTTATACCCTGCCCTTCTTAGAGTCTCAGAGCCACTTACAATCTTCTTCCCTTCCTCTCCAAAACAGACATCCTGTGAGGTAGATAGGACTGAAAGCTCTTTCAAGAACTGCTCTGAGAGAACTATGTCTGACAAGGTCACCCAGCAGCTGCATGTTGAGGAAGGGAATCAAACCCAGTTCTCCAGATTAGTCTGCTGCTCTTAATCCCTGCACCAAATTGGCTCTATATATAACTGATACCTGGTCACAACACTTCATTTCCACAAGATTGCTGGTGGGTACACACATGCATCATGCCAGTCAATCAGCATCTTTCCCTTAGCAAAGGGGTTATGTTGCTGTATGTGGATGCTACATCAGCCTGTGCAAAATACTGGATTAAGAATATAAAAAGCTAAGTGCCCTGCTGAAAGAGACAGCAAACACCCAGGGGCTGTAAATGGGGGGGGTGGGGAAGCACCACCTTGGCTTCTAAAGCTTGAGCCATAACTGACAAAATACATTTGCTGCTGGGCACATCTCTCTCTTGGACCAGGCAGCGTGAAGAGGAAGCGGCCTCTTCTTCGGTCCAGGGTGCTCATAGTGATGGTATGGCATGCTCCAGGCACCTTGTCTAGCAAACTTAGGCTGCTAGGAATGGTCAATTCCTGCATGAGTAGGGCTGCAATCATTATTAGGGCTAAATGCAGTTAGACTGACTCCTGGCTCAGGCTTGCTCCCAAAGTCAGAAGGCAGGGCTGATAATCTGATATTGGACGGGAGGAGCAGACACCTCCTCTGCTGACTTTTCCTGCCTTCTGTTTATTTAAGTGTTTATACTACACCTTTATTTGTGGCTCGAGGCAGTCTATAAAATAAAAAAAGGAAAACATTAAAAATTAAAAGCAACAGACAACTCCCCAAACAAACCCAGATGAGCCTGTTGAGGTTTGTTATTCCTCTTTTACCAAGAACCTCTCAAGAATTCTCACTTGAGTAAGGGTCACCTCAGTCTCCATAACTGCTTCCTTGGAAGAGACTGATTTTTTTGTTTTACATGGGAAGAACTACCTCATTAGATACTCCCTCTAAGCTGTGGAGTCTTGTGAGCAAAAATTCTACTTGGAGAGCTACTACATAAATTAGTTTGAGATCATTTTTCCTAAACTAAGACAAAAATGTGTGAGCCAGAGGCTAAAAAGCTGTGAGCTAGCTCACACTAAGAGGGAACACTGCAAGGGACTACAACATTCTAGAAGGCTTTATAGCTATGGTATGCTAAGTTTGGCATGCTGCCATGCCCACATTTCTGGAGGGCACTCACCTAACTCAGGTGGTCCATTTGATAAAGGAGCAGAGATTGTACCTTCCCCTACAGCAAGAGGAAGAAGTCCTATAACCAGCAGGCGGTGGGGGGGGTAACAAAGGAAGAGACTGCAATTAGGGATGGATGAAAATGCCCTTCTTTTGTTTTCATACATTGTGAGCTAATTTGTTTCATCCAAATTTACTGCAGGTTGTTAGAGTATTTTGCACGCAGCAGAAGAGCTGAAGGAGAGGGACAGGCAAAACACAGGAATTAATAGACAAGAGAAACAGCTGTATTCAATGGTAGATATATTTACCAGTGATAGTATCCAATATTTAGAGTCGTTGCCAGGCCAAGGTCATACACAGTAATCAGTACACACTTCAGTAGATAACAGTATACAGCAGTAAGTATACACAGCACGATCCAAGCACAGTAGCCTAGGATCCAACACCAGCAGTGATCGCTGCCACCCAGATAGAGGGCCTCACAGAACCCACAATCCTTACAGGCAGACTGAGCAGGCTCACTGAGCTTCCCTAAGTACACGTACCAATCATCAGGGTTGCATCAGCTCTGTGAGTCAGCACAAAGCCTAATTACAGGTGAGGTCATCCCACCTTACCTCAGTAACAGGTAACAGCTGGATCATGATGCAGCATGACTCAGCATGACATTTCAGAAACAACATTACTGCTGACGTTCATTTCTTTTACACCATGTATTGTTCATACACAGTTTATGTATGTGAAAAAATCATGCAAAAAACATGTTAATTTTAATGGGAAAAATTAAACGTGAGAAAATAAAATGCCCCGAAAATAAACACAAATTTGGTTCACACAAGGGAGAAACCAAACTGAAACAGGAATTTCCAAATTGAAACGGTGAGGCTAAAATGTTGGTAACATCATTAAGTTAGACTCACCTGTATAGATAATCAGGCGTGGGCACTGTCGGACAGTCACCTGTGCTTTCGAGTGATTCATTTTAAGGCAAAAGTTCTAACTGGCACTCAGTTCTGTACGCACTGCAATTCCATTCACGTCTTACTATTAACTAAGGAGGGGAAAGACCCCGTGATGTGGTTTGCCTGGCAATGCGTTGATCCACAGTGGGGAATCTGTAGATCAAAAGAAAAGAGGAGTTAGCCCCCCCACTATAAACTGCTTTTAAGCAAGGACCTCAGAAGACAAAGAGCTTGCAAAATCAAAGGCTCATTCCTAGACTGCATCTCCTCCAGAAATGTCATGCTTCCATCAGAGACGCTGAACATATGGAAAAGCTTTCCTCCTTCCACAGATTCTGTTCTGAGCATTGCAACAGGTGATATTAAAATAGTCCTAGACCCTCATTTTCCCCTTCTTTGGCCATCTATTGAGAAGGAGCCTTAAAATCTAAATGCTCCCTTGGTCTGGAATGACGGTGCTGACTCGGCCCTATTTCTGGCCACATTAGCTCAGCGGAAACGGCTCCTCTCCTTCGGCAATGAAATCAGCAGCTGCAGACGGAGAAGCATGTTCAACAGCTGGACTGCAGACTCTTTCCAGCAGCAGTGTCTTGCTTGGTGTCTGGTTTACTGGGCTGGCCTGCTTGCTGAGGTTTGGGTCGGTTCCTTGCTGGCAGCCGCAGAGTTAGCCAGCCGGCTGTCAGGTGAAAAGTTTCCGGGTGACTGTGACAGATGCTCTTAAAACACATTCTCCCAGGCAAAGAATATAGCTTGCTTATTTATTTATTTAGAACATTTCTATCGTGCCACTCCAGAAAACCTTATCAAGGTGGCTTGTGAAGCACAACACAGTAAAAATATAAAATACCACAGAAGTTGTTAACATTGTCAAAAACCTGTGGTAGTCCTTGCATTGCTCAAACCCTGAACAAAAGCTTTTGGACAAATATTTATCAAAACCCTGTTTACCCTGCAAAACCCTGCATTTCTGCAAAAAAAAGGGGACTGTCATGTTCTCAGGGTGCAGGCAGGCAGGAGTCCAAAGCCAGCCCAAGGTCAAAGTCCAGGAAGTCAACCAGGAGCCAAGTCACCAATGCAAACTGGAATCAGAAGTCAATGTCCAAAAGCCAAAGGTCAGGGTGCCAAGGAAATCATGCAGGTCAGGATCAGGAATCAGAAAGGAGCATGGATGCAAGCCAGAGAATAGACTTTTTGCTTCCACAAGGTTACCAGGTCCTGGGTGGCAGCTATATGGGAGTCTCAATCAACCTGCTCCCAGGATGGCAGTGACTCTGCTAGAACCCAGGGCTGAGAGATCTGAAGCATCAGCGTGCCTCATGTCTTCACTCTGAAAGTTCTTTCCGGAGCCTGCTTTGAACTCTTGAGATGGGAGGAGAGCTTGGAGGAGATTGATCATCAACAGCTGACACTGGTGCCTGGAGAGTGATTGATGGGCTAGCTGCTGTTTGTTCAGCTGAGGAACTAGCTGGCAACTCTTCCAGGTCTGTTAACCCTTCCAGCTCCTCCTCGTCAAGGCTCATGACAGGGACCCAGTTGTCCTAAAAGCACAATGCCCCAACCTGCAAAACACAAACTGGAATGGAATAAAAAATACAAGGTTCAAGTTCAGCAGCACCTTAAAAACCTACAAAATTCCCAGGGAATAAGCTTTTGATAGTCGAAAAGCTGTTCATCACATACCTGACTTGAATCTTGAGTTTCTTATTCTGTTCCAGTTTGCATTTTGTCGTTTGGGGCACTGAGCATTTATGACAATTAGGTCCTTGTTGCAGAAATGCAAAGTGCAGTTGGACTCGAAATTCTTGCTGTTTCACATGTCTACTCATGTGAAAATAAGAAGGAACTCTTTTGGTTACTTTTAACCACCCTCAACACACCTGCATAAGGGGCAGAGGGCGACGCGGAAGATGGCGGACGCTTGAAGCAGCAGCTCCCGGCTCACAGTCCCTTCCCGCTTCTACTGCTCCCGTTCCCAACTATTTCTTTCACCTGGCATGGGCAAACGAACTGCAGGGAACACCAAGGCAGCCAAGAAAACTCCTGCGAAAGCCACACCGACGCAGCAGGTACTAAACTTTCTTCCAACGAGCCCCTGGCCCTTACCTCTCTCTGAAATGGAGTCTAGCCCTTCCCCCGGCCCTGCTCAGGAAGAGGGCTCTTTATTAACAACTCAAACATTTCAAGCGGCGATTTCACGCTTGGAGGACTCAATAGGGGTCACAGTGGGGGAGAAGATCAGCAAAGCTATTACCCCCTTACAATTAGAACTAAAAAAAATTAATGAAACGCTTTCAGCAGTCACTCAAACTGCAGACTCAGCGCTGGAAATGGCTACGGTGGCCCACGAGGCTGTACAAGCCCTGCAAAGCTCAGACCTATGGCTCCATGAGAAGGTGCTTTACCTGGATAACAGATTAAGGGCTGCTAACCTGAAATTTAGAGGCCTGCCAGAACAGGCGGAAGAGAACCAGGAGGTAAAAATCTTCATTGCCTCATGGCTTGCTTCAGCCCTCCACCTCCAAGATGGAGTCACCCCTCTTATTGATTCTGCCTACCGTCTGGGGGCATTACAGCCCAAGTCAAAAGACTTTTCAAGAGACATGCTCGCCACGGTTCCAGACTCCAGGACCAGAACCCTGATTTCACAGAGAGCCCGATCTGAAGAGGGTCTACTCTACAAGGGAAAAAAGATCCTGGTTCTAGCTGATCTTTCAGCGGAAACCCTGCAGCATAGAAAAGAAATGAAGCCGATTCTAAACTCACTATTTGAACACAAAATACGCTTCCGCTGGGCTTCTCCTATCCAGATACTGGTTGTTCACCAGGGCCTTCGGCTAACAGCTTCTGATTTCACCTCCGGCTGTGATCTTCTTAAACAACTAAACATTGACTCTCCTTCATCTCCTGACTCAAGTAGGGCTACTTCATCTCGTTCAACCAACCCACCGTTTTCTTTCAAGCCAAGAAGACGACGCTGACTTCTCCACGGACGTTCAGTTCACCTCCTGCTACTTCCATCTCCTGCTTCTGAACAGTTGTATTTGCACTACCCATGCCATCTTGTTCTGGTTTAAGGGAGCGGGGTCTTTCTTTCCTCTTATTATGTCACATTGTTAAGGGAACAGCCGGGATGTTCCTTCTTTTTGCTCCCTCCATATTAGATTGTATATTTCTTATATACTGAGTAAAGTTGCATTGTTTCCTGGTTGGAAACAATGAACAGTTTAGTAAGATTTATGTTGTTAATATTGTTGATTTGTTTTTTTAAGGGGAAAAGGTACCTTTTACTGGGGTTTATTTATGGCCCTTTTCAGACGGTGCTTTTTGACCAGCACTGGTATGTTCTGGTATACTCTGGCCATGACCCACGAACTCAGTGGATCCCTTTAGCGGTGTTTGGGTTTTTGGAAATTTTTACATTTATACTGAAAAGTGGTTTGTGTTTGTTCAATTTGGTTCGGACAAATATGGTTGTCGTTGGGAACCTAGATTTTTGCAGTCAGGTCACCAATCCTGGTATTCCCACCCCAATGTTCTCTCTTTGTTTATTCTGTGTTGTGAGAACAAGGGAAATCTGGTCATTGCTACTTGTTTTTTCTACTTCTTCTCATCATTGTTATACAGAGCCCCAGTCCGGGTCCTACAGGCGTTATATGGATCTTAACAATGTTTTTTTTTACTTTAATGTATCTAAATTATGTCTGACTTAAAGTTAATTTCTCTCAACTGCAGAGGCCTTAACAACATTATTAAAGCCAAGCGGCTTTCTTCTGCTTTGACCAAATTACAACCTGATCTTCTTTTCCTACAAGAAACCCACATTAAGTCGGCAAGCTCCACCATACTTCGATCTAAATGGTTCCATACACAGTACGTAGCTCCTGGTTCTTCTAAATCACGCGGAGTCGCCATTCTACTTTCAAAAAATACCCGGTTTGTTTTGTCGGCTCAAGAAGTTGATCCCCAAGGACGTTATATCTTTATAAAAGGTACGCTTAATGACTCTCCTTCCACTCTGGTTTCTCTATATGCTCCCAACTCCTCACAAATTACCTTTATAAAAGACACGCTTTCTAAACTTGCCCTTTTCCAAGAAGGGGCAGTCATTATAGGGGGGGACTTCAACCAAATCATAGACCCCAGGTGGGACAGATCCTTTAAGCCACACTCTCCCCCGACTTCTTCCCCAGCACCTATGCAATCTGTCCTTCATAATTTTAACCTATGTGACGTTTGGAGACTGCATAACCCGGGGGTTAAGGACTACACCTACTTCTCGGCATTACACAATACCTTTACAAGGATTGATTATTTTCTTATTTATCCCTCCTTATTGAACCAGGTTTCTTACACCAATATTGGCCTCAGGACACTTTCCGACCACGCCTGGTTGGAGTGCACACTGCATGTTGGTTCTCAGGACAGGCCTTCATTTAATTGGACATTAAATAAATCACTCCTTCTGAACCAAGAATTTTGTACACAATTAGAGCAAGAGATTAATCTTTATTTCAAAAACAATTTGGATTGTGGGGTTTCCAAAGAAATTGTGTGGGACGCAATGAAAGCTGTTCTGCGAGGCAAGTGTATCTCCCTGCATTCGGCCTACAAAAAAAGAAAATTAGAACTGAAACAACTTATTTTAGACAATATTAAACACTTGGAACAAAAACACAAGCAAACCTGCTCTAATAAAATTTACCAAAAACTTGTTCTCGAAAGACAGAAACTAGACTTATTGGAAACATCTAATATTCGAAAAAATCTACTATTCGTGAAACAAAAATACTGGTATAACCACCCCCGTTCGTTGAAGCTACTCTCATGGAAACTCAGGAAAGAGCTAGGTGAGAGACAGATTAAATGTCTTAGAGGCAACTCTGGCAAAATACACTCATCAAATAAAAAAATCTTGGACACCTTCCATCAGTTTTTCCAACAGCTATATACCTCGTCCAATCCTCCTTCTCACCTAATAGACCACTTTTTTCAAAACCAGAAGATCCTTACCCAACTCTCCCATGAACACCAAGCCTTTTTAGATTCTCCGATTTCTTCCCTTGAAGTCGTTGACGCCATTAAGGCCTCCAAAATCAATAAAACCCCAGGTAGAGATGGACTACCTTCAGAATTTTATAAAAAATTCAATCTTTCCCTGGTACCTCACCTTACCACTGTTTGCAATCTTGTTCTGGACTCCGGCTGTATGCCTCCCTCCTGGTCCCAGGCGAAAATAGTTATGATTCCCAAAAAAGACAAAGACCCATTAAATGTTAAATCTTACCGCCCCATTTCTTTACTAAATAACGATTATAAAATATTTACTTCCATTTTGACTGCTAGATTGAACACAATCATAGGGCTCTATATTCTCACCAACCAATCAGGATTTATTCCGAATCGCGATATCACGGACAATACTAGACAAACAATTAACTTAATTCAATATTGCACTTTTCAGCCATACGACTCCTGCATTCTTGCCTTAGATATAGAGAAGGCCTTCGATAGTGTAGAACCTCTCTTCCTTAAAAAAGTCTTACATCACATGGGTTTCGGACCTAGGTTCAGAACGGTTATAGATTCTTTGTATTCCTGTCCATCCGCGTTTATACAAATCAATGGTCAACAGTCTCCTTCACTTATCCTAGAAAGAGGGACTCGTCAAGGGTGCCCCCTATCACCACTGCTATTCGCCATTGTCATAGAGCCCTTTGCAAATTTGATACGGCTTTCTTCAGAGATCTCTGGTATCTCTGTCCAAAATTCTACTTTTAAAATAAGTTTATTTGCCGACGATATAGTCTTATATATTACAAATCCACTACAGTCTATTAAAGCCGTTTCCTCTCTCCTGTCTGATTATAGTAAACTTTCAGGTCTTTCAGTTAACCACTCGAAATCAATTCTCTACCCGATTAAAATTTCCGATACTTCTAAAAAAGACATAGTTGCAAACTACCCCTTTCATTGGGTCTCTGATTCCTGGTCCTATTTGGGGCTGAAAATCCCCTTAAATATAGCTGGCCTATTAAAAACTAACTACACGGTCACAGCTTCTGAGATTACTACCACGCTCAGGCAATGGGATAAGTTGCAACTATCCTGGATGGAAAGAATCCATGTAATTAAATCCTTTATTTTTCCCAAGTTTTTATATCTTTTTCGGGCTCTTCCTATTGATATCTCTCAGCCTACTTTAAAATCCTGGCAACAAATACTGACCTCCTTTATCTGGAAATATAAAAAGCCTAGAATCAAAGTTTCAACTTTATGTCGATCAAGACAAAAAGGTGGCCTAGCAGTTCCCGACATTGCAAAGTATTATAAAGCTACTATTTTATCCCAGATGACAAAAATATTGTACCAACATCCCCCGCCGCCGTGGACGCCCATAGAGGAAGCTCACTTTACCCCACTGAAATACTACGAACTATTATGGCTCAAGAAAAATGAACACCCACCGTGGCAATTCATGAACCCATTCCTCAGGGCGCTCTTGTCAGTATGGGATTCGGAGCGTCATTTTCTGGCTCCAGGACTCTCTACTATCTCATCTTTTATAGGACAAAAATATTTCCTTCCTGCCCAACTATCCTTTTCTTTCAAGGTCTGGAGAGACTCCTCAAAAGTTTTTTTCTTTAATCTTCTTTCATCTTCTAAACAACTTCTACCTAAAAATGATCTAGACCAAGTTTTGACTAAGCCAGCACCTTGGTTTGAATACTTTCAAATCAGGCACTTTCTTCAGGACCCTAAAGTGATCTCTTCATTTTCTCGCCCTTCATCTGACTACGAACATCTGGTTCTTCATTTTCACGAAGAGAGAACGCCTAAAAGTCTCATTTCACAGCTGTATCGAATCTTATTGTCTAAACTCGAAGCAACCTTACCCTCTTACACCACCCAATGGCATAAAGACTGTGGCATCATCCTTTCTCCCGACCAATGGGACTCTATATGGGCTAGTGATGCCCTACAATCTACCATTATAAATATATCTCAACAAAACTTTAAATTGATAGCACGTTGGTACCTTACTCCTAACCAGTTCTCCCATATGAGCCAGTTAGGCTCTTCAGACTGCTGGAGAAACTGTGGGCTCAAAGCCTCTTATTTTCACTGCTGGTGGGACTGCCCCAAAATCAGACCATTCTGGACCTCAATTTGTGCCCATCTCTCCTCCCTAACTGGGGTCTTGATCCCAGATGAACCAACAAGGATACTTCTCAATCATTGGTCCGATACCCGTCTTTCATCTTCTAAAAAATCCTTGATAGTTAAACTCCTGACAGCTGCTAAAACCACGATTGCGCAGTCCTGGAAAAACTCATTGAATTTGACACTTGACAACTGGCTACTTAAAGTCTGGGAATACATTGTAATAGATAAAATTCAGGCAGCCATAGACCACAAAGACCCATACCAAGCCTACGCTAAATATCTGGCAACTTGGCTTCCCATTCTAGAAAAGCTTGACACCGATCCATTTTATGCTAACTCTTATTCTAAAAATAAAATGTATAAGGATTTCCTTTTGCTATAAAATTCTCTTAACAAGTTAATTTCAAGTTATTTAAAGTGTATTATATCTTCCTTTTTCCTTTCCCTGATCTTATTTTATTTTCAAATACTGTGTTATTATAATTATAATTACTATTACCTTCAGTTTGTATTTTGTTTTTAAAGGTTATTTTTTCTCTGTATTCTGTCTATTAAGCTTACGATGTTATTTCTGTTAATCTTGACGGTAAACTTCTTGCGCTATGGATTGTAAGCTACTTTTATGCCTTAATAAAATGTTTAAAGTTAAAAAAAAAAACCTGCATAACAGCTCAGTCTTGCAAAGTCTATGTAAGGCTGGAAGGGCCCTTCTTACCTTTTCAGGAGGACCGTCCCACACAATCACGAGAGTTGCTGAAACAAAGGCCAGAGCAGTTAGAAGAAACCTGTAGGAAGGAACAGGAAAGAACTGCTGAGAATAAGTTGCCACTTAGGCTCATACAAGAGGAGATGGCCCTTTAAGACAGAAGTCCCCAACGCTGTGCCTGTGGGAACCCTGGGGCCTGCTGGCCCCTTTCCTGGCATCCAAGTGTTTTGAGAATGTGGGTGGGATGTCATTTATTTATTAGATATTTTATTTGCCACTCACCCAAAGCATATCATCGAGACTTACAATGGTAAAACCAAGAAGGTAAAAACAACATTAAAAATAACAAATATAAAATATTAACATTAAAATATTAAAATACATGGATATTGTCATACCACTATTAAAACAGCCCAAACGCAGGGTTACCCTTCAAAGGCCAACCTAAATAATTCAACTTTGCATGCCCTGCAGAAACTAAACAACAAGCAGTGCATTCCACAGGGTAGGGGCCACAACTGAGAAGGCCCTTCCCCTAGTGACAGCTAAGTAAGCTATTTTGGGGCCAGATACCTGCTAGAGGCCCCTAGGTGATGACCAAAGGGAGTGTGGGAGTTTGTAATAGGAATGACAGACCTGTAGGTATGAACGTTTCAGACACTGAGGGCTTTAAAGGTTAACACCAACACCTTGAATTGGTTCCAGAGACTAAGGTAGCAAGTGCAGTTGCTGCAAAATTGGAATAATATGAGCTGACCATGATGTTCCAATCGGCAACCTGGCAGCTGCATTCTGGACTACATGCAGTTTATGAAGCATTTTCACGGGTAGGCCCCTATGTAGAGGGAACTGCAGTAGTCCAATCTGGAGGTGACTTTATTTTAATTCAGGAAGGAAAGATCTGTACAAATTAGCAGCACATAGCAATACACAAAGAAGTGGTCTAAACTATACATGATGCTGGAGTTCCACGACTGGGACCTTCTGTCACATACAAGGCTGTTTTCACAGGCAACTCTATTATATGTGTGTCAGTAAGGAACGAACTAGACATGGGCATTGGTGATCCATTACTGGATCCCCCGCTTTGAAGTTAACTTGAAATCGCAGCCATGTGGAGCACTCCCATATGAACTCGCAGGGGCATCAAACTCATTTGTTATGAGGGCCATGTTGGGTTGAGCCGAGCCATGTCAGATCGGCCCATGTATGTACCTATTTGAGATTAGGTAACAGAGATATACATATTATAAAGAACACAAACACAAATACATATTTTTTTAAATATTTAAAACATCCTTAAAATATTAGCACTCACTGGTCTTAAAGGTTCTTTCTCCCATGGGATCCAGAGAACAGGGCAAAGGAAGCTCTGGCTCTTTCCTTCCTTCCCCAGGGATGGGGGGGGGGGAGCCTCAGTCAATAGAAGGAAGAGGGGTTTGGCTCAGTAGCTCTGCTGTGCGATTGAGAGAGCCTGGCAAAGCAAGCTATTCCTCCCTCCTTCTGCCCCAAGGGAGCAGCCTTAGCCAATGGAGAAAATATGAGGTTTTGCTCTGTAGCTCTTGTGCAATTGAGTAAGCCTGGCAAAGCAAGCTGTTATGCAGAAGGAAGCAAGAGAGAGGGAGAAGGAAGCAGATGGCAGCCAGCTGCTCGGGGGCCTGACAGAAGCCCCCCAGAGGCCTGATTCAGCCCCCGAACTGCAGTCCCTGAACTACGGTAATAGTTCCCCAATGATATTTTTGAGATCCAAATCTCCACTCCCTTCTGCATGACTGTAATTTGCCCTGTGGTGGAAAACATAACACCCTTGGGTAGATGATTCAGAGAGTAAAAACTGCAGGAGAAATAATTAAGTGTCCTGTCCCTTTATGCCATAGTCCTAGTTGGGACCTACATAGATGGAGTCCAAAAGTTTCAAAACAAAACATAGGAGATCCATTCATGGAGATCACATGTAGTTGGCCCTGACTGAAATGTAAAACAAGACATTGGTTGAATGTATTTTTGTTTTAAAATTATCACTCCCTTACTTTCTATCCCCACCATCCTCCTTAATAATGTTCAGGAGTAGCCAAACTGCAGCTAGGGAGCCACATGTGGCTCTTTCACACACATTGTGTGGCTCTCGAAGTCCCCAACACCTTGTCGGCTGGCTTGGAGAAGGCATTCCTCTCTTTAAATCAATACGTGCACAACTTGGACTCACAACAGGGCCTGCATGTGATAAGGAGGCCATTTTGATGTCTAATGTCTGCCACCTCAACTAAAGGCCTGGCAGAACAGCTCTTGTTTTACAGGCCCTGTGGAATTGCAGCAAGCTCTGCAGGGCCCAGATCTTCAATGAGAGCTGGTTCCACCAGGTAGAGACCAGGATGGAAAAGGCCCTAGCCCTAGTTGAGGTTAAGCAGACATCCTTTGGGCCAGGAACAACCAGAAGATGTTGCTCAACTGAGCACAGATGTCTCTGGCGGGCTATATGGGGAGAGGTGGTCCCTAAGATATGTTGGTCCCAGGCCGTTAAGGGCTTTAAAAGTCACCACCGTTATCTTGAAACGTACTCAACTGGTAGGCAGTGCAACTGGTTAAACACCGGCTGAATACGTGCCCGTATAGGCGTCTTAGACAGTAGGCGCGCCGCCACATTTTGCACCAGCTGGATTTTCCCAATCAGATTCAAGGGCAAGCCCGCTGTTATGTACTGGGATTTATGTTTGGCAGAAAGCTTTCATGCGCCTGAGCTACCATGGGAACACTAGAGACTCTGTGATATATTTAGAGATCTGAACTCCTAGTAAGAACCAATGAGCAGTTCTGGTGTGAAGCTTGACTGCCATGATTTGGTATGGGGATCTGGGGGGGGGGGTGGTTCTCCACATGTATATAAGCAGGGCCGCTGCCCCGCCATTTTGTCTCAGTATGTAGTTATTAGTAAAGCATGTTAAGCCATAATGCATCGAACCCAGTATTTAACACCTGCGTAGAGAGAATTACAGTAATCTAGCCTGGAGGTGACTGTTGCATGGGTCACTGTGGCAAGATCTTGAGCAGAGAGGAAAAGAATCGGTTGCCTAACCTGAAGATGAAAAAGGCAGATCTGGCAACTGTTGGGACCTGGGCCTCCATTGAAAGATGCATAATCATGCAGAACAAGCATCTGGACTCTAAATGGACCTTCCTGAAAACCACCCCACCCTCTATAAGTAAAGGGTTGAGAAAATTTTGTCTTACTTGAATTTGAAGAATGCACAGGAAAGCTCATGCCTTGAATAAAACTTAAATGGTCTTAAAGGTGCCACTGGACTCGAACTTTGTTCTGCTGCTTCAAACTAACAGGGCTATCTCACAACCCCCCCCCCCTGCTGGGATCCAATAGGATCATTAGGAACTCTACTTGGCTGAGGGTCACCAAAAGAAAACAATCCTAGTGTAGTCATTACCATCCGTTCCGACGTTATATAACTTACAGAGTTTTGACTTGGGGGGGAGCATTAAGAATGCGACCTCCTCCCCTTACAGTCTGAGGCAGTAGATCCCATGACAATACCCCCAGAATTCACCACCTCCATCTGCTTTTGATGTAAAGCCGACCTCAGCTGCATGCGCATCAAGCGCGCAAAACAAGAAGCCTGAAGATTTATACCCCGCCCTTCTCTCTGAATCAGGGAGGCTTACAATCTCCTACATCTTCTCCCCCCAAACAGACACCCTGTGAGGTGGGTGGGACTGAGAGAGAAGAACTCACAGAAGAGCTATGGCTGACTCAAGGCGATTATAGCAGCTGCAAGTGGGGAATCAAACCCGGTTCTCCCAGAAGAGTTCACACACTTAACCACTACCCCAAACTGGCTCTCAGAGCCTCTAGACCCATTTCTTACCGCGCTTTCGTTTGCTCCACTTTCCCGGAGACCGGCTCGGTGCAGTTTTCACCGTGGCCGCTAGTTGGCGCGGCTGTATTTCCTTTGCGCCTGGACGGGGCGGTCGTTTCTGTCCCGCCGCCCGTAATAAAAGCGCGCTGGCGCGTTCGTTTTGTGCGGAGATTGCACAGGCAGAAGGTGCGGGCTGAGCGCGCTCGCCACGCTCTCCCCTCACGGACTTGCCCCCGCGGGCCGGGGCGGGCCTGGCTGCAGCCGCTCCCCTTGGCGTGAGCGCCTGCCAGGCCAGCCAGCACAGCCGAGACTCTGGAAGCCATCTGGCCGCCTCGCTCTCTCGTCACCTTGCGACTGCCAAGAAGCCGGAGCCAAGCGCAGCTGTTTCGAAGCGAAGTTCAAAAAGGCGGCGAGAGTTGCGCGGCGGCCCTCTCTGACGACCGGCTTCCCCCTCGAAGCTGCCCCAACCCAAACACAGAGGCCCGAGCCAAGGCCGGACGTTGCAGGCGGCGGCTGCTGCTGCTGCTGCTGCTGGAGAGGCGTTGCGCTGGAATCTGGGCGGGAGATGCCGCTTCTGCTTGGACGGGCCCGGAATCCTAGGCATGCTTCCTTGGCAACCAGGCCCGCGGAATGCGACGGGCGGCTTACCTCTGAGGGAGGCTCACGGGAAGAGGCAGCGGAGAACTAGGAATGCTGGCTGGCTTGCACGTTTGCAAGGGGAAGGGGGGCTCTGTATGGCAGCAGACGGTCTAGGGCAGACGTGGCCAAACTTGCTTAATGTAAGAGCCACATAGAATAAAAGTCGTATGTTTGAGAGCCGCAAGACACGAATATCAGATGTTTGAGAGCCGCAAGTGAGAGAAAGGAAGGAAAATAGTTTGGGGAGGGAGAGGTGGAAAGAAATCAATTTTAATTTTAAATGCATTCTCCATGCCACCAGCTTGGAGAAGTGATATAAAGAGACAAAATGCCTTCTTCCAAGCCAGCCAACGGGGTAGTGGGGCTTCTAGAGCCACTACTGGTTTAGGGGGTAAAGGCTGCAGCCCTGAGAGAATGCATTCCTAGCGAGTCAGGCTGTGGGTCTTACCTCTGTGTAGAGCAGCCTAGGATTCTTCCCAAAGAGGCCTTGTTGTGGCCCCTTAAAGAGTAATAATGTTTAGGGTTGGAGGCAGGGCGGTAACTAGGCAGGGGCTGTGGGGGGTGCCCCCTCCCAAATCTGCCAGACACACCTTCTCCTGGTCCCCCAACCCCCTTCGCTTGTTTATGCTTTGTTGAATAAATTAGCATTCCCCCCACCCACCCACTCCAGGGGGAAAAAATCCTGGATACAGGCCTGGCTGGAGGTTAATCCTAAACACACTTCTCCATCAGTCTTTCTAACATCAGTTCAGTGTATTTCTAAGTAAATGTGCATTTGTGTGCTCATAAGCCAAAAGTATACACTTGTATACACAGAAATGCTGTATGCAATTTATAGAGTAATTTTTTTATAGGGCCCTGTGGTGCAGAATGGTAAAGCTGCAGTACTGCAGCCCAAACTCTCTGCTCATGACCTGAGTTTGATTCCAACGGAAGCTGGGTTCAGGTAGCTGGCTCGAGGTTGACTCAGCCTTCCATCCTTCTGAGGTCAGTAAAATGAGTCCCCAACTTGCTGGGGGGAAAGTGTAGATGACTGGGGAAGGCAATGGCAAACCAAGTCATAAAAAGTCTGCTGTGAAAATGTTGTGATGCGACGTCACCCCAGAGTCAAACAACTGGCGCTTGCACAGGGGACTACCTTTACCTTTATTTTTTTTATTGGTGCAAGTGGGCAGCTGTGTTGGACTGAAGCAATAGAACAGAGTTTGAATCCAGTGGCACCTTTAAGACCCACAAGGTTTTATTTGGAGTATTAGCTTTCTTCAGAGTTTGCATTCACACCAGAAAAAATGTGTTGGTCTTAAAGATACCATTGGGCTCAAACTTTGTTTTATATAGGTTTGTAATTATGAGTGTTTGTGCAAACAGATATTCAGCCTAGCATCTCTCAGTTACACAAAAGTGGGGTGGGGGGGACACACATAACATGTATTAATGGCACACATAAGAATTGCTAGAGGCTATCTTAACCTCCCCAGCACTAACTATATTGACAAGCTAAACACTGGACAGTCCATCCTCTGCAAAGCGTCCCACCTTCCAGCCAATCACATGCACTTGAGATTCTCCCCCTTGAAGCCAGAATCCGAGTGGCCCATCTGTCACACAGAGGCCACCAGTGCCTTGAAGCTCACAAAGCCCCCAGTTGCAGAGCAGCCCTGCTGCTTTCATGCTCTCCTCTGTAGCCAGCTTGACTCTCCTGCCTGCCCCAGGCGTGCCTCACCCTGCAGGCTAGGATTGGTTTGCATGAAAGAAATCCCACTTGCACACAAACAATAGCTCAGCCCTCCAGACCTTTACTCAGGAATAAATCAGTGGGACTTGCATCCTAGGATGGATATTTAGGGCTGCGATCCTACATGCAATCTAAAAGAGCCTCACTAAAATCAGTGGTGCTTACTTCCAAGTAAATGTCTGGGTTATTTGTATACACACATATCCAAAGTATAAGCAGTATTTAGTTGATTAATGTAAACAAAAGGCTTCCTATGCAATCTCATACTATTTTGTTTGAGGATTTTTAGCTTTCCTTTGCACTCAGGGTAACTCAAAATAAAAGATGCATCCTAATTTAAAAATCAACCATTTAAAGCTAAGGAGTAAAACCAAACAAACAACACAGTCTTTTTTAAAAACCACTCAAACCTATTCAGAAGTACTTATAAGAAATATGTCATGGCCTTCATAGACTTACAATGTGGTTTTTGAAAGGGGTTACAATTTGGATGAAAGTTAAATAGCAAGGTGCCTGCTTGTCTAACCTCACTGGAAAGTTTATTCTGTAATGGGGGGCAGCCACCACAAAGGCCCTGTTTTGATAGCATCTTTTGGGGAGATGGAGGAAGAGTCAGCCAAAGGTGGTAAGAAAGGGAGAAGAAAATAGCAAGATGAAAATGGCGGGGGGACTGAAGATAATTGTGTGAAATTGTCATGCCAATGAGCCACCAGCAAATTCCAGACTTCTACAATCCTAATGCATTGTTTGTTGTTTGGACTGACTCACTCTGTATAATCTGCCTTAAGTCCCTTGTGAGAAAGTCCCAGTGGAACATAAATAAAATAATAAAATTAAGTGTATCACTCTCAAGGCAGCTTCCAACGCTGGTTACAATGCCAAAATCTTTAATAAATTTAAACTTAGAACAGACCAACTGAAATCACTGACTTGTATCCAGCAATGCAGTTATGAAAATTGAAGTATCCTGAAGATAAAGGTGGTGAATTTTCCTGATTTTCCCCCTCCTGCTGCAGCATCTTACACCCTGGATATTTTGTTCTGTAGTGGAGGGGGTCAGTGGAACTTAAGTAATACCATGGGGGGGAGGATTAAGAGGTCAGTCCTAAGCAGGTCGGCTCTGAATTCTAAGATCTATTCAATGAGGCTTACTCCCAGGAAGGGGGTGGGGGGGCTCCCTCTTGGGTATCCTGCCCCCCCCAGGGAAAGTGTATGTGCAATACATAGCCTCTCCTTTCCCGGTGTAGTGAACGCCGTGTGGTCACTGTCCGGCTATGCCTGGCAGATGGTCACTGCAATGGCCTCTCCTGCATTACTGCGTTCGTGGCAACACCTTCTCGCTGGTTCCCCCCCGTTTTCACAGAGTTTGCCACGTCATGGTGCGACCGAATGTCCGGCGGTATAACCAGATGGGCAGGCTGGGCTCACCAACCTCGCCAGCCAAGAGAAGGAAAACTCTAACATCAAATCCGGGCAGATAGAGCTCGTTAATGTAACACCTACCACCTGGAGGACTCGCTGCCAGCGTCCCGGCTTACTGGGCCATGGCAGATGACCCCAAGGTGAAAGGTGGAGCCAGTACCGCGCATACTGTGCTTCACCTAAAAATTCCTCTGCTCAGGCCTGAAGGGCATATCCACATCCACAACCCACAACACACCAAGTCCTGCAGCGATGGGCAAGGGGCGAAACGGCAGGTGGAAGATGCCACTGGAAGCCGCAGTCCCGATCCTGCATGTAGGCGGTTCAGGGTATTGGTTGCCTGATGCTGACCCGGAGAAGAAAGCATTTTTCGGCAGCACCCTGAACGACCAAGCAGCCTTATCTAGGGACAGCACTGCTTGCTCCACATGGAGAGGGGCCTAGAAAAGGTGGCCTAAACAAAGCTCCCCTCCCCACCCCACCGCTAGCCGCGGTCAACGGGCATCCTTACTTGCAGTCAAAAAATAACAACAAAGAAAAGGCATGCACCTGCCTCACAAAGTGTGTAAAGACTAAAGCTTGCGTGTTGGAACATCAGAACCATGCTTGACACAGTAGACAGTGGTCGCCCTGAACGACACTCTGCTCTAGTTGCCCACGAACTTCTCAGGTTGAATATTGACATAGCAGCTCTCAGTGAGGTCCGTTTCCCTGAGGAAGGTAGTCTTCGAGAACAGGGTGCTGGCTAAACCCTCTACTGGTCGGATAAGTCAAAGGCTGAGAGCTGCCTTTCTGGCATTGGCTTCATGGTCAGGAACTCCATTGCCTCTAAACTCGAAAACCTGCCAACAGGTCACTCAGATCGCATCATGTCCATGCGCCTCCCACTTCAAAACAAGCAGCATGCAACACTCTTCAACCCTTCAAGCAGATCCTGCAGAAAAGAACAAGTTCTATGCTGATCTACGCAACCTCGTACGGAAGACCCCTACAGAGGACAAGGTGATCATCCTTGGCGACTTCAATGCCAGAGTAGGTAAACACTCGGAAGCCTGGAAAAGAGTACTTGGCAAACACGGCATTGGCAACTGCAACGATAACGGGTGCCTCCTGCTAGAATTCTGCACGGAGCACCAGCTCACCATCACCAACACTATCTTTCAGCAGAAGAACAGCCTGAAGACAACCTGAATGCACCCACGGTCCAAGCACTGGCACCTTATCGACTATATTCTGGTGCGCCAGAGAGACCTTCGAGATGTCTTACACACCCAAGTAATGCCCAGTGTGGAATGTCATACGGATCATCGTCTTGTACGCTGCAATCTCCGTCTTCACTTTAAACCCACACCCAGGAGAGGAGGTATCCCCCGGAGGAAGCTTCAGGTTGGCAGCCTTCAGTCAGCCGAAGTTAAAGCTGCCTTCCAGGCAAAACTCCAGTCAAGAATTGAGGACCCCAGTTGCCCCACAGACCCTTCTCCAGAAGCACTCTGGGAAAACCTAAAAACTACCATCCTGTTGATCTCTGAAGAAGTCCTTGGGTTCTCCACAAGGAAGAACAAGGACTGGTTTGACGAGAACAATCAAGAGATCCAAGAATTACTAGCGAAAAAGAGATCTGCCTACCAAGCACATCTTGCTCAGCCCTCCTGTCCCGGGAAAAAAGCAATCTTTCGCGCTGCATGTAGCAACCTCCAGCGCAAGCTTCGAGACATTCAGAACGAGTGGTGGACCAAGCTTGCAGAGAGAACCCAGCTGTGTGCAGACACTGGTGATTTAAGAGGGTTCTACGAAGCCCTGAAGGCAGTATATGGCCCATCATATCAGGCTCAGAGTCCCTTGCGTAGTGCAGACGGCCAAGTGCTCCTCACAGACAAGGCATCCATACTGAACTGGTGGTCGGAGTATTTTCAGGTTCTCTTCAGTGCCAACCGCGTAGTTCAAGATTCAGCAATCCACCTCACCCCACGTCAACCAGTGAAAACAGAGTTGGATGAGATCCCCACCCTAGAAGAGACTGTTAAAGCCATCAAGCAACTGAAAAGTGGCAAGGCAGCGGGAGTTGATGGAATCCCACCAGAGATCTGGAAGCATGGGGGCACAGTACTACATAGCACACTTCACAAAGTACTTGTCACCTGCTGGGAACAAGGCAAACTACCACAGGACTTTCGCGATGCAATCATCATCACTCTACACAAGAACAAAGGGGAAAAGTCAGACTGCTGCAACTACTGGGGGTTAACCCTGCTCTCCATCGCAGGCAAAATCCTTGCCAGAATACTCCTGAACAGACTGGTGCCCACCATTGCAGAAGAACTCCTCCCAGAGAGCCAGTGCGGCTTCAGAGCTAACAGGAGCACCACCGACATGGTATTTGTTCTCAGGCAGCTCCAAGAGAAATGCAGGGAACAGAACAAGGGTCTATATGTGACTTTTGTCGACCTTACCAAAGCTTTCGATACCGTTAGCAGGAAAGGCCTGTGGCAAATCTTGGAACGTTTAGGATGTCCCCCAAGGTTCCTCAGCATGATCATCCATTTACATGAAGACCAGCGAGGCCAAGTCAGACACTGCAACGACCTCTCGAAGCCCTTCCCAATAGGCACAGGTGTAAAGCAAGGCTGCGTTCTCGCGCCAACTCTCTTTACAATCTTCTTTAGCATGATGCTTCAAAGAGCCGCAGTAGATCTAGATGATGACGATGGTGTCTACATCCGCTATCACACCAATGGCAGCCTGTTCAACCTGAGGCGACTAAAGGCTCACTCCAAGACAATGGAAAAACTTATCCGAGAGCTACTGTTTGCTGATGATGCTGCACTCGTCTCCCACTCGGTATCAGCTCTGCAGCATATGACGTCCTGCTTTGCAGAGGCTGCCAAGCTATTCGGCCTAGAAGTTAGTCTGAACAAGACAGAAGTTCTCCACCAGCCTGCACCCCAGGAAGATTATCACCCTCCCTGCATCACTGTGGGTGAATCAGTTCTGAAGACAGTCCAGCAGTTCAACTACCTGGGGTGCATCATCTCCTCAGATGCCAAGATCGACAAGGAGATTGACAACAGGCTGGCAAAGGCAAACCGTGCATTTGGCCGACTGCACAAAAGGGTGTGGAGCAACAAGCATCTGAAAAAAGGCACAAAGATCAATGTTTACAAAGCGGTTGTGATGACAACCCTCATCTATGGCTCCGAATCATGGGTTTTATACCATCATCACCTGCGACTCCTTGAGCGCTTTCATCAGCGCTGCCTTCGCACTATCCTTAACATCCACTGGAGTGACTTTGTGACCAACATTGAAGTCCTCAAGAGGGCGGAGGTTACAAGCATCGAGGCACTGCTGTTGAAGACGCAGCTGCGCTGGGCAGGGCATATTTCTAGGATGGAAAACCACTGCCTTCCCAAGATTGCTCTGTATGGCGAACTTTCCACCGGCCATCGAAATAGAGGGGCACCAAAGAAGAGGTACAAGGACTCCTTGAAGAAATCCCTTGGTACCTGTCGCATCAACCATCACCAGTGGTCTGACCTAGCCTCAGATCACAAAGCATGGAGGCACACCATCCACCAGGCTGTCTCTTCCTTTGAGAACGCACACATAGCTGGTCTTGAGGACAAAAGGAGATTGAGGAAGAATCGCACTGCTACAGCACCAACCCCAAATCAGACTTTTCCCTGCAGCCACTGTGGCCGTATCTGCCTGTCCCGCATTGGTCTTGTCAGCCACCAGTGAGCCTGCAGCAGACGTGGACTACTGCACCCTTCTTAAATCTTCGTTCACGAAGTCAAGCCGAGAGAGACTCCCAGGAAACTGCTTTTAGGATTAAAGAAGGCTGCAGATTTATACCCCACCCTTCTCTCTGAATCAGAGACTCAGAGCAGTTTACAATCTCCTGTATCTCCCCCCACAACAGACACCCTGTGAGGTGGGTGGGGCTGAGAGGGCTTTAACAGCAGCTGCCCTTTCAAGAACAACTCTTGGACAGAACTATGGCTAACCCAAGGCCATTCCAGTAGCTGTAACTGGAGGAGTGGGGAATCAAACCCGGTTTTCCCAGATAAGAGTCCATGCACTTAACCACTACACCAAACTGGCTCTCACTTATACCGTTCTCTTGAGTTTTCTTAACATGGATGGATACTATACCTAAATGCAAAGGGGCTAGCTCCCTATGTGGACTGCAAAATTAACACAATGGGACCAGCCACAACTACCAATCTGCATATCTGATATAACCCCCACATTTGCAGAAATATTGTAACTTCAGAAGGGCAATTTGGGACTTAAAAACCTTCCAAAAGTTCATAGCAATGACACCCATGTGCAGGTGCTGGAGAGGGGAAGCTGTTTGACATTTAGGGGGATGATAGGAACCCAAAATGATGCACAATAACAGTTGTAGTGGCGAGGAGGCAGAACAGCAGGAGGATATGTGAGGAGGAGAGAAGCTGGAGTTGAAAGTAGGGAAATTGATTTCCAGTCTTCCACCATTCTTTGTGGGTCCCTCACTTCACACACCTCAGCAGTAAGAACCTCAATTAAAACCTCTGTGTAATATTAAAAAGCAGCAAAGAAGTATAAGGTAGGGGAAAGGAAGATGGGGAGAAATGATTATTTTAAAAAGTGAAAACGGATCAGTCCAAGAAACAAAACCTAAAATGGGGACTGTGCAGCTGAAGGAAAGGGGTAAGCAGATGGAAGCAGGCTGGACTGTCTGCAATGAGTCACGAGGGACAGGACAGTGGCTTTAATGACATTCCCAATTGCCTTTTACTTTCCCCCATATATATTCATGGTTGGTATTTATGCGGGGGGGGGGGGTGGAGACCATCCTGTTGCCATGGGGACAAAAACAGCCCTGCAACTGAGGAGAGGCAGGGTCTCATTCTCTGGTTTGGTTTAAAGATTTATAAATGGCCTCTTCATCCAGATTTGGTCTACAGAGGTATTACCACAATGTCCATGTGTAATGGCCGGGGGCAGGGGAGCAGATGCCTCAACAACATTCAGGAGGGATCCAAGGAAGCATAAAGCGTTTTAGAAACATTTTTAAATATATATATATATATAGTTTAAAAAACAAACCCTCTCCTGAGAAGTCCACAGATCTTCATAACTCTGTAAATGCAGCCAGTGAGCTTCACAGCAGGTGTGGGGAGGTATCCCCAGGGCTTTTTTGGTAGAAAAAGCCCAGCATGAACTCATTTGCATATTAGGCCACACCCCTGATGGCAGGCCAACCGGAACTGCATACCTGTGCATTCCTGCTTTTAAAAAAGCCCTGAATTTCCCCATGCTATTTTATTGGGGGGGGGGGCATTTTATTCTGGACCATAAGCCATCATTCAGGTACAAGTGTTAGAATGGTTTTTTTTAAGTTGTAAAAACAAACAGGAGACAACAAAAAAAATAACAGTAAGAGGACTGTGCAGGAACTCTGTTCACAGTGTAATCCTAAACAGAGTTCCACCCTTCCAAGTACATTGAGTCAGTGGGCTTCGAAGGCTGGGACTCTGCTTAGGACTGCAGTATTCTGATGTATTAGGGCTCAGAAAATAACTCTTGACACTGCAGCATGTTGACAGAAGAGCTGTCAGTGATATGAGATGAAATGCCAACCATTTCTTTCAAGAAATACATACAAACATTGTGATATGCTGGCTATTACACGTTTAGTAAATTTTTTACGATGACCGTATAAACCTTTTGTCACATTATAGAGAAGTACATCCTTATAATATTACAAAAAGAAATCCATCCTCATGATGTTACCCATTCTGATGTTACAATGAGCACCTGGATATAGGCTCATTTTGTCAGAGTCTTCCTCAGGAGTATTTCTATTTTCTCCAAAGTTATCAGCCTCTTGTTACAATTTGGCATTTATGTTGGGAGCAAGCCAGTCCTTAACCTCTTCTCTAAAAAGATGCAAAAGCCTTCTGAATTTCTCTGGCCAAATGCTCTCTGCAAACCTCTCTTACTTTCTTCAGAAGTATCATCCTAGAATAAACCATGGTTATTAAAACGAGACGAAACACAAAGCCCTTTGAAGCAGGAACATGCTGCAATCCAAACGGACTTCTGGTTTTCAGTAAGTATTTTATGAGCTGTATGTTTGTAAAGTCTCAACTAGAGCCACGGCCTGTTCCGTCCTGGCCCCTGCCTGGTGGAACAAGCTCCCACTGGAGATCCGGGTCCTGCGCAGCTTGCTGCAATTCCACAGGCCCTGTAAAACAGAGCTGTTCCACCAGGCCTTTAGTTGAGGAAGTGAGCATCACCAAACAATATGGCCTCCCTGCCACATAATGGCCCAGTCAGAGTTAGTGACTGATTTTGACCATTATCTATTTATTGTTCAGCCAGGGACCAGGTTTTTTAAATAGATGCCATCTGAAACTAATTATTGAACTTGGACTTTCTTGGTAGTCCAAATACTGACCAAGACCAACCCAGCTTAGCTTCCAAAATTTCATGAGATCAGGCTAGTCTGGGCTATCCAGGCCAGAGCATCAACACAAACATGAAATTAAGCACATCTTGGCTGAAGTCAAGAGAAATACTTGCTAAAGGATTTTCTTGATTCTTTGGTGGGTCAGTCTCGCGTCTGTCTCTGGTTTCACAGACTCTTGCACACCTCCAAATTTGATCTACAGAGGTATTACCATTTCCTTGTGTAACCAAGGGGAAGTAGATGCCTGAACGGCATTCAGGAGGGACCCATTGGAAGGCTAAATGGTGCTCGAAGCATCCTTTGCAGAACAGCCAAAAAATGGAGTCTGCTGGCAGAGTTTCTCCCCACCCGGGCACACCGCCAGTCTGATCAGTGTGGAAAGGAAGGAGTTTGGCACGGCTCTTGGCTTCTAGGAATGAGGCACCACCGCAGCAAAGCAAGTGAGGGGCCGTAATTGCAGATCTGCAATCAGATCTCCTGACATGTACTTGAGCCTTGCAATGCAGCCGAAAGGGAGCCCAGTTTGGATTAGACCCCTGACGCTGGGACAGAGCGCTTTAACTCCTTCACCCATCCACCCCCAGTGCAAGTTTCCCAACAGAAACCATGCATGCATACACACTCTGGGATGATCCTTTTTTTTTTTTGCACTGTTCCGAATTTTGGCTGCTGGTAGCTTACCAGATTCGTTTCAAGGCGCTGGTATTGACCTTTAAAGCCCTATATGGCCTGGTACCTGTCTACCTCCAGGACCACCTTTCCCCATACGTTCCCCAAAGGGTACTGCACTCAGAATCTCCTGGTAATTTCTGGGCCGAAGGAAGCCCAGCTGAGTACCACCAGGGTTAGGACCTTCTCTGTGGTGGCCCCTACTTGGTGGAATGCACTCCCAGATAACATCAGGGCCCTGCGGGACCTTTCTCAGTTCCACAAGGCCTGCAAGACTGAACTATTTCACCTTGCATTCAGTGAATAATTGGGAGTCAGCTGCCAAGTCATCACAGAATTGATTGTCATCATCTTCGCTGCTCCAATACCATTGCCACAGTGTATGGGATTGTTGAATGGCACTGGCGATGACATTTTGACTACTGTATTTTAAATAATTTATATATGTTGTATTTTATGATGTCAATTGGTATTTATGGCTATAATGGCTTGTTAACTGCTCTGAGCCCGCTTGCAGGGAGGGCGGGATACAAATCCAATAAAATAAATAAATACTCCTAGTCCAGTTGCGCCCTGACCTGGATAGCCCAGGTGGCCAAACTGTGGCTCGGGAGCCACATATGGCTCTTTCACACATATTGTGTGGCTCTCAAAGCCCCCACTGCCCTGTTGGATGGCAGCTTGGAGAATGCATTTAAAGTTAAAGTTACTTTCTTTCCACCTCTCTATCATCTATTTGCCTTCCTTCCTTCCTCCCTCCCTCACTCATCTGATGTTCATGTCTTGCAGCTCTTAAATAGCTTACTTCTGTTTTATGTGGCTCTTATTTTAAGCAAGTTTGGCCACCTCTGGCCCAGGCTATCAGGGAAAGAGTGGGGAGAAATTTTAAAAATCCCCATCCTGAGTCCCAATCCAGAACCCTCATGGCTGCTGTTTCAGGTTACAAGTCAGGGGAACTGGCCACAAGTTTTCAGATCACAGTGTGCTTCACGAAAATTCAAGAGATGGCAGCCAATGTTGTATGTGGCTGCATTCACATGAACAAAAGTGAACTATGTTGTCAACTACTGGGTTTGTATGGAAGGGTGAGACTTAAAAAAACTTATGTACCAGTCCAATTTTCTTTATGCATAGGGTTGCCAGCTCTGGGTTGGGAACTAGCTGGAGATTTGGGGGGTGGAGCCTCAGGAGGGTGGAGTTTGGGGCATAATGCCATAAAGTCCAACTTCAAGAGCGTCCATTTTCTCCAGGTGAGCTGATCTCTGTCACCTAGAGATCAGTTGTGACAGCAGGAGACTTCCAGCCACCTCCTGGAGATTGCAGAACAGAAAACACAATGTAGTGCAACCAAATCACAAGCAACAAATGGAAGATGTTGAATCTATTCAATAAATCTTTACAAAAAACATTTCCAGTGCCAATGTAATCATTAATTTTTCTCTAACATATATAGTTCATTCAATCAACTGTAAAGACTGTGAATCCCACTGACTAATAAAATTCATTTAAAGGGACTTCAGAATGTTCTTAAAATGGTTCTTCGTACAAAAATCTCTATTGTCAAGCTTACATTCCAGTTGAAACAGGCAGAAGTCACACAGGGACTTTCATAAAGTACAAAATTCTCAAAAAGATGATGAGGTCAGTTTTTTCTTCTAAGAGAAGTAATGCCAACGATCCATCTAAATCAGGGATGTCAAACATGTGGCCCTTCTCCTTCTCTCTTGCTTCCTTCTGCATTTCAGCTTGCTTTGCCAGGCTTGCTCAATTGCACAGGAGCTACAGAGCAAAGCCCCTATTTCCTCTTTTGACTGAGGCTCCTCCATTGGGGAGAAGAAGGGGAGAGATAACTTGCTTTGCCAGACTCAATCGCACAGCAGAGCTACCGAGCCAAGCCTCTTTTCCTTCTCTTGGCTGAGGCTCCTCCCCCTCCTGATCCCCTGGGGAAGAAAGAGCCAAAGTTTACTTTGCCAAGCTCCCGGAATTGCTCAGGAGAGATACAAAGAAAGCACCTTTAAGACTAATGAGTGCTAATGCTTTAAGAAAGTTTTAGGTTTTTTAAAAGCTTTCATTGTGTTTGTGTGCTTTATAAAATTTATATCTCTGCTACCTGGCATTACATTTTATGACACATGGCTTGGCCCAACAAGGTCTCATTTATGTCAGATCTGGCCCTCATAACAAATAAGTTCTATGCTCCTAATCTAAATCCCCACCATATACTACCATTTTTCTCATTAATGTTAAAGAATGCCTTTGCAAATTCCACTGCCAGGATTGCTTTCACAAAGAAGAGAAGAACGCAGGACAGGGCCTCCTTAACCAACGAAGACTGCGGAACTCCCTCCTGAGTGAGAGTTGTGTTGTGCCGTCCATATAGGAAAAAAAGGAACAGGATTTGCTGTCTGCCAGCTGCAGCATGACAAACAGAGAGAGAGAGAGAGCCCAGGGCTTCTTGCTGGGCCGGGCCTGATTTCTGTTAGTCATGGTGTTTTCCTGGATGTGGATCATAGTCCTTAAGAAGGCTATGAGCCACTTCCTGAATATACAAACCAAAATGTTTTATAAATAGATACCTGCCCATACTCTGAGATAGTTGGAGGAGACTGTGCTGTGAGAACCAAGTTTCAGAAGCATACATGAATACACATGAAACTGCCTTATACTGAATCAGATTACTGGTCCATCAAAATCAGTGCTGTCTACTAGGGTTGCCAGCTCTCCAGGTGGGACCTGGAGAGCTCCTTCTTTTACAGAGAAAATGGCTGCTTTTTGAAGGGTGGACTCTATGACCCCTCCCAGTTTGGTGTAGTGGTTAAGTGTGCGGACTCTTATCTGGGAGAACCAGGTTTGATTCCCCACTCCTCCACTTGCACCTGCTGGAATGGCCTTGGGTTAGCCGTAGCTCTGGCAGAGGTTGTCTTTGAAAGGGCAGTTGCTATGAGAGCCCTCTTAGCCCCACCCACCTCACAGGGTGTCTGTTGTGGGGGAGGAAGATAAAGGAGATTGTGAGCCGCTCTGAGATTTGGAGTGGAGAGCAGGATATAAATCCAATATCTTCTTCTTCTTCTCCCCAAACCCTGACCTCTCCCGGATCCTCTCCCAAAGTCACCAGGTATTTCCTAGCACAGACCTGACAACCCTGTTGTCTACTCAGACTGGCAACAGTTCTCCAGGGTTCTCAGACTGAGGTCTTTCACATCACCTGTTGCCTGGTCCTTTCAACTGGAGATGGCAGGAATTGAACCTGGGACCTTCTGCATGCCACGCAGATGCTCTACCAGTAAGCCACTATCTCTCCTCATTTGGTGGGAATCCATAGAAGGGCTTTCTTGGGGACTACCTCCAATCTTTGGAACTCCCACCTCCAAGGATCACATTTTGCTCCACTTGCTGTAAGCCTTCTGGCTTCAGCTAAAGGGTTTTATTCTTTCTGATTTTGGAAGGCCTTAGGGTTGCGAGCTCTGGGTTGGGAAATTCCAGATTTTTGCGGGGGGGGGGCTGGGAAGGGGTGGTGTTTGGGGAAGAGAGGGATCCCAGCAGCTTGTAATGCCACAGTATCAGGGGTGGAATTCTAGCAGGAGCTCCTTTGCATATTAGGCCACACACCCCTGATGTAGTCAATCCTCCAAGAGCTTACAAGGCCAAGCTCTTTGAGGATTGGCTACATCAGGGATGTGTGGCCTAATATGCAAAGAAACTCCTGCTAGAATACTACCCCAGCATAATATCCACTCTTCAAAGTAGCCATTTTCCCCCGGGGAACTGATCTCTGTTGTGTGGAGATCAGTTGTAATTCTGATCTTCAGACCCAACGTGGAGATTGACAATCCTACTTGTTAAAGTAATTTTTAAAGTGGTTTTAAATTCTGGTCTCCCCCGTTTAAAAAAAAAAATGTGTGATACTTCTCTCAGTGAAATGATCTGCCAGATTAGTTCTGGAGAGCATGGATTCAAATCCTTCCTTCTGCCGTGAAGCTCATGGGATGACTGTGAGACAGTTGCATTTTCTCAACCTAACCTATCTCAAAGAGTTGTTGGGAGGATGAGATAGAGGTGGGGGAATCCCATATATGTCACCTTGAGCTGGTTAGAGTAAGGATGGGGTATAAATGTGTGATAGACTGAGGGATAGAAAACGTCAAAAATCCAGTGGGGGGAAATGCAGTGGGAGGATGGAAAAGATGGGTGACGTTTGGAGCATTCCTGGGGTGGGGGTCACTTGTCCTTGTTTTTGTTTTTCTTTAACAAGAGTTTTTCCTATGTTAAAAGGAACTTGTCATTCTTTAAGTGGAAAATGTCAGACTGAAATGATGGAGGTGTTTTGTTTTTGGGAAAACTCTTCATGGGGAGGCAGCACTTCCCATTCCCATTCCCACCCCCACCCCCCAACCACAACCATTCTTATTAAAAGTCCATCTGCTGCATAGAATAATACAAGAAACTGTGCAAGGGATGCTATACTCTGTGATCCATCTTTTTTTACACACCCTTCTTTCATTTTGCTTTCTACACAACACTTTACACATTGAGGGGGAAAGACGCAGGCTTTTGTGCAATTGTTTGGTATGTCCCACCTTTTTCGTGTTTTCTGGCTTGTCTTCCTTTGTGATCAGTGATTCTTGAGGGAGTTGATGTTGTTGTAGTGCAGTTGTTGTACCTCATCACCATTGGCCACAGACATCTTACTGCTTCTTCTTAAAATCACTTCCTTCTTCATTAGTCGACTGTTTCATTCCCTTGACTCAGGTGCATGTAAGAATGTACAGAGAAATTCAAATACATTCAGCATTTATTGAGGGAGCTTTTTTAGCAGTATAAATCAGTTTATTGATTAATAATTGGGTTACATCAAAAGCATAATAAACCCAAAATACAGCCAAAACAAATGCCTACTCTATACATAAATAGGGTGCGTTACCAAATAAATAATAAATCAAACTAATTGAGTGCAGTAGACCATCTAAGCAATAAAAAGAGAAAAATTTACCAGGTTTAATTAGATACATTTTAGCCCTAGACAATTTAGCATAAGACTAAAAAGGAGAGGTATTCTTCATGGATTAAGAACATAAGAAAAGCCATGTTGGATCAGGCCAATGGCCCATCCAGTCCAACACTCTGTGTCACACAGTGGCCAAAAAACCCAAGTGCCACCAGGAGGCCCACCAGTGGGGCCAGGACACTAGAAGCCCTCCCACTGTGCCCCCGCCAAGCACCAAGAATACAGAGCATCACTGCCCCAGACAGAGAGTTCCAACAATACACTGTGGTTAATAGCCGCTGATGGACCTCTGCTCCATATGCTTATCCAATCCCCTCTTGAAGCTGTCTATGCTTGTAGCCGCCACCACCTCCTGCGGCAGTGAATTCCACGTGTTAAGGGTTTGAGTTAAGAAGGACTTCCTTTTATCTGTTGTAACCTGACTGCTCAGCAATTTCACTGAGTGCCCACGAGTTCTTGTATTGTAAGAAAGGGAGAAAAGTATTTCTCTACCTTCTATATCCCTTAATCTTGTAAACATCTATTATGTTACCCCTCAGTCGACGTTTCTCCAAGCTAAAGAGCCCCAAGTGTTTTAACCTTTCTTCATAGGGAAAGTGTTCCAACCCTTTAATCATTCTAGTTACCCTTTTCTGCAATGAGGGTTAAAGAGGATGAGGCACAGGAGGAACTAAATTTCCAATATAGGAAGGGCTCCTATTTTCTTAGTATCGATTTTCTTCTCCCAAGTTGTAAGGAAGAACTATGAGAGCCTGCTACTTTGCCTAAAAGGAAATACTCCCACAGTTTTGATGCCCAAGTCTGAATAGAGGTTTCACAAAATATCCAAGCCTGCAACTGTGGGAAAATGCAGAGGAGAAGACATACCCCCAAATACACAAAGATACAGGCAGTGAGGTCAAGATGTAACCTTATTTGATGCTTTCAACAGACAACTTGGAACAAAATAATATTAAGGGCCTCAGCTTGAGGGATGCATATATAAGGTTATCAGTCTGTTTCCTCACTGAACGTTCATCTTCTGCTAGCAAAGTACCTGTTCTGTTCATGTTACATTTTAATCTCAGCCTTTCTACAAGGAGCCTAGAATGGTAAGTGATCTGCTTCCAGGTTGGAATTAGATCAGAAAAGCTTCAGAGGTAGAGCCAAGGCCGGCCCTGCTACTAGGCAAAATAGGTGATTGCCTAGGGCGCTGCCTTCTAGGGGTCACAAATGGATGTCCCCATGTGACTCAGTGACATTATCAGTGTGAGGGGGGGGGGGGTTGCCAGAAGTTAGCCTTGCCTAGAGTGCCAGACAGTCTAGGGCTGGTCCTGGGTAGAACTACATCAAAAGAGAGCCAGTGTGGTGTAGTGGTTAGTGTGTTAAGAACATAAGAACATAAGAGAAGCCATGTTAGATCAGGCCAATGGCCCATCCAGTCCAACATTCTGTGTCACACAGCGGCCAAATATATATATATATATATACACACACACACACACACACACACTGTGGCTAATAGCCACTGATGGACCTCTGCTCCATATTTTTATCTAACCCCTTCTTGAAGGTGGCCATGCTTGTGGACGCCACCACCTCCTGTGGCAGTGAATTCCACATGTTAATCACCCTTTGGGTGAAGAAGTACTTCCTTTTATCCGTTTTAACCTGTCTGCTCAGCAATTTCATCGAATGCCCACGAGTTCTTGTATTGTGAGAAAGGGAGAAAAGTACTTCTTTCTCTACTTTCTCCATCCCATGCATTATCTTGTAAACTTCTATCATGTCACCCCTCAGTCGACGTTTCTCCAAGCTAAAGAGCCCTAAGCGTTTCAACCTTTCTTCATAGGGAAGGTGTTCCAGCCCTTTAATCATTTTAGTTGCCCTTTTCTGAACTTTCTCCAATGCTATAATATCCTTTTTGAGGTGCGGCGACCAGAACTGCACACAGTACTCCAAATGAGACCGCACCATCGATTTATACAGAGGCATTATGATACTGGCTGATTTGTTTTCAATTCCCTTCCTAATAATTCCCAGCATGGCGTTGGCCTTTTTTATTGCAAACGCACACTGTCTTGACATTTTCAGTGAATTATCTACCATGACCCCAAGATCTCTCTCTTGGTCTGTCTCTGCCAGTTCACACCCCATCAACTTGTATTTGTAGCTGGGATTCTTGGCCCCAATGTGCATTACTTTGCACTTGGCCACATTGAACCGCATCTGCCACGTTGACGCCCACTCACCCAGCCTCAACAGATCCCTTTGGAGTTCCTCACAATCCTCTCTGGTTCTCACCACCCTGAACAATTTAGTGTCATCCGCAAATTTGGCCACTTCACTGCTCACTCCCAACTCTAAATCATTTATGAACAAGTTAAAGAGGATGGGACCCAGTACCGAGCCCTGCGGCACCCCACTGCTTACCGTCCTCCACTGCGAAGACTGCCCATTTATACTCACTCTCTGCTTCCTATTACTCAGCCAGTTTTTGATCCACAAGAGGACCTGTCCTTTTACTCCATGACTCTCAAGCTTTCTAAGGAGCCTTTGATGAGGAACTTTATCAAAAGCTTTCTGGAAGTCAAGGTAAACAACATCTATCGGGTCTCCTTTGTCCACATGTTTGTTCACCCCCTCAAAGAAATGTAACAGGTTAGTGAGGCAAGATCTTCCCTTGCAGAACCCATGCTGAGTCTTCCTCAATAACCCGTGTTCATCAATGTGCCTACTCATTCTGTCCTTGATAATGGTTTCTACCAACTTTCCCGGTATTGAAGTCAGACTGACTGGCCTGTAATTTCCCGGATCTCCTCTGGAACCCTTTTTAAAGATGGGGGTGACATTTGCTACCTTCCAGTCCTCAGGAACGGAGGCAGATTTCAATGAAAGATTACAGATTTTTGTTAGAAGATCCACAAGTTCAACTTTGAGTTCTTTCAGAACTCTCGGATGTATGCCATCCGGACCCGGTGACTTATTAGTTTTTAATTTGTCTATCAGTTGTAGGACCTCCTCTTTTGTCACCTCAATCTGACTCAGGTCTTTCAACACCCCTTCCAATATTAGTGGTTCTGGGGCGGGCAAACACTTCAAACCCCGTTTGACAACGGGGCAAACACTTCAAACTCAGTGTTGGAGAACTGAGTTCAAATCTCCACTGAGCTAAGATCATTGAGTGACCTTGGGTTAGTCCCTACACTCCCTACCCCACAGGTTTGTTCAAGACAGGTAGCCATGTTAGTCTGTAGTATTAGAAAAGAGCAAGAGTCCAGCAGGATCTTAAAGACTAACAAAATTTGTGTCAGAGTATGAGCTTTGGTGAGTTTCTGCTAATTTCTTCAGATATCTGAATATTTATTTATTGGATGGTGCAATTCTAGCTCACCTCCTCATGGTGCATCCTGGAGAACGCTAAAGAGTTAGAACTTCTGGCTCACAGACAATCTTAGATATCTGAAGTGAGGAGCAATTCTGCACCCCCTCAGTTGCTCTCCTCTCCCTGCTTACCGAGCTGGCTGGGCTTTTCATCTCCTCAGCTATAGGGCAGGGCAGGTTGGGCTGGGGCAGGCTGAGGCGAGCCACGCTGCCTGTGCCCGATACAGTAATCACGCGGGAGAGCATCCAATTTGGCACCCCTGGAGGCCTGCACCGTTTGCGTAATGGCAGGGCCGGCCGTGCTCGCGAAAGTTCTTACCCTGCCACAAGTTTTGTAGTGTTATTGGACTCTTGCTCTTTTTTACTGCCACAGGCTTTTTGTGAGGGTCAAATGTACGTAGAAAAATGTAAGGCAATAAAAACATCATAGATGGGACTTCTGGTAATTCTCTCTGGGTCCTGGTAAAAGCTAGCATTCATTTGTTTTCCCACACCAAATTTTGAGCAGTTGATGTTCAAGCAAAACAGGAAGTTCACTTAATATTTGATATGTGTATTAGCGAATGATATTTGGATATTTTATTTCCATAGCAGGATATCTGACAAGCTATGGCATTGAGACTTCGACGGTTGCTGGTTTATTATAGGTGACTCCTAACAAATGTTTCCTCTAAGCTGCAGAGTCTTGTGAGCAAAAATTCTACTTTGTGAGCTACTGGCATTAAAGTTGTGAGCTACTGCATAAATTAGTATGCTCTGGGGTCATTCTTCCTGAGCTAAGACAAAAATGTGAAAGCTACAGGCTAAAAATCTGTGAGCTAGCTCACACTAACTCAGCTTAGAGGGAATACTGCTCCTAACAAAATCACAAACAAATTAGATGTCAAAGATTTCAGGTTTTCACGGCTGGTAACGTCATTAGGGTTTGTAGAATCTTTCGGGCTCAAGTGCCGTGTTCTACTGGAGAAAGTAGAATGCACAGCAGCCAAGAAGGTCAGAGCGCCTGCTCCGGCTGCAACACCACTGAGGATGTTCTCCATAGCTGAGAACGAAACGTCTGGAAGGAAAACTTTCTCCAGTAGAACACGGCACTTGAGCCCGAAAGATTCTACAAACCCTGAATTAGATGTCCATTGCTATTAAAGCTGTCAAGATTTCACATTTGAGATGTGGATTTAAATTTAAATGTGCATGCTAAACCTGAATGAAGAAGTGTAAGGGCTTCTTTGGCGAGAAGAGAGCAGACAAAATATTTGCAAACACTGGGTTAGATCCTGTGAATCTGTGACACAAAGCAATCGGAATGCTCCTTGTGATCGGAAGAGAGAAGCCCCATTGTTAGCATAATGAATCCATGGGGTTCAGCCCAATAATTTTTCTGTCTTCCCATCCATCCGATATTTAAAAGAGTGTTTATGCAGGTTTTTCAACTATTGTGGGAAATGGCACTCAAATGCTGATACTTAAGAGTATCAACATTACCAAGAAAGTACATGCCAGGGAGCAAACCGCAGGGAGAACACAATGCACAACAGCTGCACTTCCTTCTCTTATGTTGGCAATAATTACAGCTGTTCACCTGTAATTATACAGTCCTTTGAAATTGCCTCTCTCCTTGCTAAGTGGGCTTAGGAAGTGATTATTGACTCCCATGTTGGTAACAGCTGCAACAAGGGGAAAGTGAGACGATGCACCAAACTTGTCTCAAAGTCTAAACTGAAAGGGGAATGAGTGCACACTCAACATTTGGGTCACAAGAGGCAAATAATAAGGACTTTTAAAAAGAAGCATAGTCTTAAACGGAAACAGCCCTGTTGGGGTATTGGAACAGGCTGTGGTGCATCCACTACTAAAGAAGCCTACCCTTGACCCAGGAAATCTCATCTGTAGGTGACGTGAAACTGCTGAGTGAGGTCTGGGGATTTGGGCTGGGATGTCACTAACATGTGGGTGACACTCAGCTTTATCTTACACTTCCAGCTGATCCCAGGGAAGCTGTGGAAGTTCTGAACTGGTGCCTGCAGTCAGTTTTGAAGTGGATGCAGGCTAATATTCTAAAGTTTAAGCCTGGCAAGACATAAGTTCTACTTGTAGGTGAAAGGCCTGACCCAGGATTTAAGGTGTCACCTGTTCTGGATGGGGCCGTACTTCCCTTACTGGAATAGTCTGGGGGTGATCTTGGAATCAGACCTACAGCTGGATAAGCAGATGGCAGCGATGGCCTGGAGTGTCTTTTACTAGCTCCAGCTGGTTAACCAACTGCAGCCTTTCCTGGGCAGAAATAGGTTTTTTCTACGAAAAAAGTCCAGCAGGAACATATTTGCATATAAGGCCATGCCCCCTGACATCACCAGAAATGACATCACCTGGTTCAGGGCTTCCCCAACTTTCCTGGGATCAGCTGGAAGTGTAAGACACAGAACAGTTGTACTGATTACTGCTCTTGAATCTGATCGACATATCTGTGTTATGATGTTTTATAGTGATTCATTTTTATGTTGTTTTTAAAGTTGTAAGCCACCCTGAGCCCGCTTGTGGGATAGGGCAGGGTATAAATTGAAAAATTAAAATTAAATTAAAATTAAACAGTACAGTGCCATCAGCTGCACTGCATGGATGTGTGTTTTCACATAGCCCAGTGAGAGACCTTGTTTCACCCCCTCCTCTCCCCCCCAAAATGGCTGGAGTTTCTAGTCTGAAAGGAGAAAATATGTTTGGTTTTCTCAGAGACAGCACTTTGTTATGCACCTATCTACAAGGATTCCAGGCATTTTCCAAAGCACTTCTTGCATGTTATCTTAGTCATCTTGATAATAGCCCTGTGGGGTAGAGCCAGGAATACACAAGGATTGGCTAAGGATAATAAAACATTCAGCCTCCAGCCCTGTGATCCTGGATAAATTAACACCCTCCTTCCCCACTCCTCCACAGATCTGTTCTTCACATATGCTTTGGCAACACACAGATGTCCTTTAAGGCCACAAGCATCCAACCAAATTGCTGGGGCTGCCAAACACTGATGGCTGCAGAACAGCAAAGATATCACAGGCAGTTGTGCTGATGAATGGGGTGACGGTGGAAACAATATCATAATGCTTTGAGTCAGATGAATTTAAAAAACCACAAAGCAATGAGCAAGCTTTCGAGTTTCACAGAACTCTTCCTCACATTTGATGTTAAACAAGAAAGGGGGGGGGGAGAGAACTGAGAGAGAGAAAATGCTGCTTCCAAGGGGCACGATAATAGACTGCTTCAACCAGAGTAGGACAATAGTTTGCAAAACTATTTATTAGATTATTATCCTATCCTTCTTCCGCTGAAGTCAGACCAATGTACATAGTTCTGCCCCTGCCAGTTTGGTGTAGTGGTTAAGTGTGCGGACTCTTATCTGGGAGAACCGGGTTTGATTCCCCACTCCTCCACTTGCACCTGCTGGAATGGCCTTGGGTCAGCCATAGCTCTGGCAGAGGTTGTCCTTGAAAGGGCAGCTGCTGTGAGAGCCCTCTCCAGCCCCACCCACCTCACAGGGTGTCTGTTGTGGGGGAGGAAGGGAAAGGAGATTGTGAGCCGCTCTGAGACTCTTCGGAGTGGAGGGCGGGATAGAAATCCAATATCTTCTTCTTCTTCTTCTTCTTCTTCTGAGCATCATAGCTCATTGCCCCTGTGAGGTATACTAGGCAAAAAAAATGTGACCCGTTCAAAATATATACACAGAGATATTTTATTACATTGTCTTGTTTTTAAGCTGAATTGTTGATTTTAAAATGTTGTTAGCTGCCCTGAGTCCGTAAGGGGAGGGTGGGATGCAAATAAATCTAATGAAATAAATTTTTTAAAAAAATTTAAAGTCATCTAGTGAGCTCTCTGGCTGAGACCTCAGACATCCTGACCACTATACCAGCATGGAGTCTGTTGATGTATTTCTTGACACCCTTTGACACAGCTGATGTGGTCACATGGATCCACATCACAATAATATCAAGATGAGATAGTTTGGTGTAGTGGTTAAGAGTGGTAGACTCTAATCTGAAGAACCGGGTTTGATTCCCCTCTTCTTCACATGAAGCCAACTGGGTTACCTTGGGTCAGTCACCGTTCTCTCAGAGCTGTTCTCTCAAGAGCAGTTCTCTCAGCCCCACCTACCTCACAGGGTGTCTTTTGTGGGGAGAGGAAGGGAAGGTGATTGTAAGCCACTCAGAGACACCTTTGGATAGTGAAGGGTGGGGTACAAAACCAGCTCTCCTCCTCCTCATAGGTATTCTCTCAAAATCAGCTTGGAAACTCCAGTTACTACAGAATGTCACAGCTCAGTTCTTATCAGGAATGCAGTGCATGGCCTTAGTCAGTCATATCTGCAGGACTGCCCCTGTTCCTATGCTTTGTCACCACAACTTCACTCGTTTGAAGAGTGCTATTACGGGAGCCACCCTGTAAATGGACAAGATAAAGAATTGCCCGTATATTTGCATTCTCTGTAGTAGCTCCCATCCTGTTGAATGGCCTGCTTCTGGCCATCGGTAAGGCTCCCACACTTTTGGCTTTCCACAAACTGTGTGAAACAGAACTGTTCAGGAGGGCATTGTTATAAAAGAACTAGGACTGTCTTATAATAATTGTTTGGGAAGATTATTATTATTATTAGTTTATTTCTATTCCGCCCCTTCCCCCTTTTGGGGGGCTCAGGACGGAGTACAACAATTTAAATTAAGATCACAATAAAATCATAATAAAATCAACTTCAGCAATCAGTAAAGTGCAATGGGTTAGTTCAGCATGATGATATGAAGCAAGATAGTATAGCACCATAATACAGTGATGCAGCAGGCCAGAAGGGCTTAGGGGGAGGCCAACCGATCTAATAGGTGGATAGATGCCCGCTACCTCATCCAAAGACCTGGCGGAACAGCTCCATTTTACAGGCCCTATGAAAGGCCAACAAGCCAGGTAGGGCCCGGATCTCCACAGGGAGCTGATTCCACCAGGTTGGGGCCAGGACCGAAAAAGCCCTGGCCCTGGTAGAGGCAAGATGGGCAACCCTTGGGCCGGAAACTATCAGAAGATCTTGGGAGGCCGAATAAAGCGACCTCTGGGGCATATATGGAAGGAGACAGTCCTGTAGGTATGTTGGTCCCAGGCTGCGTAAGGCTTTAAAAGTCAAAACTAATAGCCTTGAAACGGATCTGGTACTCTATAGGCAGCCAGTGCAGGTCGCGGAGCGTCAGCTGTATGCTCACCCGTATAGGTGATGCAGTCAGATTAAACCCTGTGGAGGCCCCTAGGCAGTCAAAATCTCGGGGGGAGGGGGGACTCAAATTATCCCAGAGTTGGAGTGGCTGCCCTGCCACCTGTGCCCCTCTCCCTGCTGCAGCCTCCTTCTCAAAAGCCCCTTTGACAAAGCTGCGGGGGGGAAAGCAGAGAGAGGCAATGGCACCAGCATCAGCCACACTGTGCAAGTCAGGCAAAGAGTGGCTCAGTCACTGACTACGTGTGCAGGCTGGGAGGGCTGCAAATAGGGGGGAATGGGGGGGGGGACCAGCCCAGGGCCCCTAAAGGCATGGGGACCATAGGCCAGTGCCTACTTGGCCTAATTGTTAATCTGGCCCTGACAGGTGCTATCTTCTTGAATGGGATGCCTCTCTTTGTCTAAGCCTGGGAGCTGCCCTTTTACCCCTCCTCTCACTTTGTCCTCTCACCCTCTTTACATGGCCTTCTGTGGAGATACGTCTCTGTAGGTCTCTCCTGTAGATACAGTAGCCTCATACTCCCACACACGATACCAGGCAAGCTGGCATTTGTGATAGGGAAAGTACTCTTTAGATTAAGCTCTTTTCTTTTATTTTGACTGCAACCTGGATGCAAACTAGATCTATTTGAATAAATGTAAGTTTTCCTCTGTCTTTTTTGCAATATACTTGTTGGGAGATTATATTTGTACTAATGCAATGCCATTCTTACTTTGGTTATTGTGTCATGTTTGATTATCAGGACTTTTTTTTAAGCAGGAATGCACAAGAACACAGTTCTGGCTGGCTTGGTTTCAGGGGGTGTGGCCTAATATACAAATAAGTTCCTGTTGGGCTTTTTCTACAAAAAATCCCTGCGTGAAACAATGGTGCTGTTGGGGTGTGGCCTAATATGCAAATGAGTTCCGGCTGGGCTTTTTCTACAAAAGAAGCCCTGGATTGCACCACTGCAGCTGATCCTAATAAAATTATTACTCTACTGTTGGTTGGTAGGATTTTCCTACTGGGCAAAACGTCCCTTGTTTGTAGACTACTTGCCTGGGGCATTACTTTTTGGTTTAAAAAAAAAAGGCAAAAGATTGTAACCTACTGGGACAAAGAGTATTTTGTGGCAACAGTCACTCTTCTCCAAAATTGTGCAACCAATACAAGAAAGCGCAGAGATGGAATTGGAAAGATATGCAACAGAAAGGATGCTTTAAAAAACCGTGGGAAATCTAGTTGTTAAAAATATTGGTCCTGATCCAGAGAACCATCAGAGCGGCAGAAGGCTGCCCACCCACTGAAGCACATGGTTCTGGTTGACAAAGACCAACTGGGCATGGAGAGCAGAAGCTGCTGTCAGATCTGATCAGATCTTTGGAGGAGTTGGGGTTGGGGAAAGGGGGAGGGCGTGACTCAACCTCTTCCTTCCTTCCATCTACAGCTCACTAGCAGATTGGTGCTAGGAAGAGCACAAGCTGAGCCCAAATTACTCCTCTGCATGATGACTCGAGGGAATCTCCACATCCAGAGGCAGTAAAGGGTAACAAAGAGACCTGTGGCACAGAGTGGTAAGTTGCTGTACTGCAGTCCAAGCTCTGCTCATGACCTGAGTTCGATCCCAGCGGAAGCTGGGTTCAGGTAGCCGGCTCAAGGTTGACAGCCTTTCATCCTTCTGAGGTTGGTAAAATAAGTACTCAGCTTGCTGGGGGGAAAGCGTAGATGACTGGGGAAGACAATGGCAAACCACCCTGTAAAAAGTCTGCCGTGAAAACGTCATGATGTGACATCACCCCAGAGTCCGAAATGACTGGTGCTTGCACAGGGGACTACCTTTACCTTTATAGCCTCTACAGCTGGCTAGCCACTGCATTAAACATGAACAGCAGTCTGATCCAGCAGGGCTCTTCTATGGTTGCTAGCTCTGGCTTGGGAAATCCCTGGAGACATGGGAGAGGGCCGAGGTTGAGGAGGGGAGGGAGCTCAGTGGGGTATAATGCAATAGAGACCAGCCTCTGAAGCTCCCACTTCCACCAGGGGGACTAATCCCTGTAATCTGGATATTAGTTTTGCTTCTGGGATAGGGTTGTCAAGCCCAGGTTGGGAAATTCCTGGATATTTGAAGGGTGGAGCCTGAGAAGAGCAGGGTTTGGGGAGGACCTCAGCAGGGTACAGGACCATAGAGAACATAAGAAATCCAGGGGAACTCTTGTCTTTTTGCCTGAAGATCAATTCCAGGAGATCTCCAGGCCCCATCTGGAAGTTGGGGGAACTGCCAGCAAACCTAGGACCATGTGGGAAAGCACAAAGATAGGCCAGGGATATAAACAGCTGTGCCAGGTGGAAAGATAAGTTGCTTGATTCAGGGCTCTCTCCCATCACCTCCCAACGCCATTTGAGCAAGGGATGCCAGACTCCCTGGAATCACAGCTCTTCAGTTTGGGAACCCCTCCTTTAAGGTGCCACATGGCTCCTGTTTTATTATAACTTGGCTACCAATCTGGAGACATCCTGTGTTGCAAGAGCAGAATTAGGGTTGCCAATCCCCAGGTGGGGGCAGGGGATCCCCCAGGTTGGAGGCCCTCCCCCTGCTTCAGGCTCATCAGAAAGCAAGGGAGGAATGGTTGTTAGTTGCTGTTGTGCTCAATTTTTGCTATGTGAAATAGAGTTAGATAGGAAGAAGTGCGATGTAGTGGTTCAAGTGTTGAATGCAGACTTGGAGAACACGGATTCAGATCTGTGCTCTGCCATGCAGTTAGATGGGCAACCTTGGGACAGTCACTTTCTCTCTTAGCCTAACCTACCTATCAAGGGTTGTACTGAGGGTAAAATAAAGAAGGAAGAACCCATGTGTGCAACTCTGAGCTCCTGGAATAAAGGACAGGATGAAAATGGATCAGGTAAGGTTTTATTAAACAAAACAATCTTGTAATTAAAGGTCCTTTATGAGATTTCATTATTCTCCACAGTCAAAATACTTTCTTGCTATGACCAGCCAAGTTCTTGAACAGCAGTGAGCAAATTTGCAGATGACCGCTACACATCAGGTGAGGGATGTGATTCACTGCACATTTAATCAGAGAGAAGAAAGGCTGAGCAGGCTGAATTGCCCAGATGAACCCAATCTTGTCAGAGCTTGGAAGCTAAGTCAGATAAGCCGTGATCACTGCTTGGATGGGAGCTCACCAGGGACTGTTATGCACAGGAAAGCAATGGCACACCACCTCTGTTCATCTTTTGCCTCTAAAACGCCATGAGAGGTTGCCTTAAATCAGTAGTGACTTGATGGCAGTTAATTGTTACTAATTGCTGTTATTAAGGAGAATGTCCATGCCTAGGAGCGGGAGGAACACTAGAAAGTATGTCATGCCTCATGTTTGAAACTGAGAGACGGGTTTTGAATTTAGAGCTGAAATTTAACATTCACACACCCTTTTTCTTAAGAGATCTCCACACTGACAGCCATGGCTAGTTTTCAGTCATGGATGTGCATGAAAAGCTGTAGAGCAATCAGGATATTACTGAAGCAATACCTGCAGTCGTGAAAGCTGGGAAGCTTCCACCCTCACCAGGGTTTTTTTGGGCAGGAATGCACAGGAACACAGTTCCAGCTGGCTTGGCATCAGGGGGTGTGGCCTAAAATGCGAATGAGTTCCTGCTGGACTTTTTCTACACAAAAGCCCTGGCCCTCAACAATATTTCTCTTTCCAGAATACAATACATTATCATAGATTTAAACAAGCCAATTTATCTTCCCCTTTTATTTTACAGCCGACATTCGACAGCTCTAAACTTTGGAAGGGCAACGAGTGTGCTTAAACCTCATCAGGACATTTCGGAGGAATTAAGTAAGATTTTGCCAGGTACCTCCCACTGATGCAGGAATCCTTGCCTTGAGCATGGATAGTTCCATGTTGCTGCCTTACTATTGGATACATGACCATCAACTTTTGTTGGCTGTGTAAATGGCAGAGTAAATAACCAAGAGCTGACACCATGTGCAGCTTGAGCTTAAAAAGAAAATCTACCTTTACTGAAAACAAGGGAGGGAGTTACATTGGGAGAAAATACTATCTGAGCTAACAGACTGCATCTTAACTTCTACATGGTAGACATTGTCAGGATTTATTTTAGTTTCCCCAGCCCACTTTAACCTTACAGTTACTATTCCCTCCCCACAACAATTTTTAGCACTAAACTAGAACAGTAAACTTATTAGAAGAGTTGTGCAGAGTAAACCCACTGGCACCTGTAAAAAGGAAAATGTTAACAGAAAACAAAAGTAGATTTTCTTTCACCTATTTATACCCCAGGTCTAACACATGGGGGAGCTAAAGCGTACACTACATTATAAACCTCCCTCCACCCTCAACCCCCACAACCTATGTAGGTAATATAGAAAATATTGTAGTATAGTAAAATAAAGCATCCCCGTGGCGCAGAGTGGTAAAGCTGTAGTACTGCAGTCAAACTCTCTGCTCACAACCTGAGTTCAATCCTGGCAGAAGCTGGGTTCAGGTAGCCGGCTCAAGGTTGACTCAGCCTTCCATCCCAAGGCCAGTAAAATGAGTACCCAGCTTGCCAGGGGGGGGACGTGTAGATGACTGGGTAAGGCAATAGCAAACCACCCCATTAAAAAAAAAGCCTGTCACAAAAACGTAATGGTGCAACATCACCTCAGAGCTGGAAATGACTGGTGCTTGCACAGGGGACTACCTTTACCTTTTTTTTAGTAAAATAAAAAGCAATTTATTTATTGAAAGGCTATTAAATCATAGCATAGAGCTGAGAAATATTCCCCACCAAGAAAGAAAGCAAGTGGAGAGTGCTGGGCCCTCAAGGAGAGCAGACCTCTGGCTGGGCTGGGCTACATGGTAGCCATTTTGAGAGACCAAGCAGACTGTTGGGAAGCTGCAGATCTCTCCAGTGATGTAAAGGGCTACAGACCAAACTTTTAACTTTCTAAGACTCATTATGCCTACTCTGCTTAAAACAACTAGGTACAGTACATGTTAGAGGAGAGATAGGAAGAATGCGTTTACTCGAAATTTCTTTTGTTTCCATTTGCTGATCTGGTGCTGGGTTAATGGTTAGGGTTGCCAAGTTCAATTCAAGAAATATCTGGGGACTTTGGGGGTGGAGCCAGGAACAAGGGTGTTACAAGTGCTCAGCAGACATTCCCCCCCACCCCCGTTTCCGGCGAGACTGAAGCGAGGGATTGGCCTCTCTACTTACGAGTTGCTGCCAACTTCTCCAAAGTAACACAGACACACCATTCCAAGAGGAAGCCTTTCAATCAGAGACTGAAGCCTCAGGAGGAAGGCACATGGTCCTCTGGGGGCGGGGCTTTCCCTGCCGGCCAGCTGACTGGGGACGGGAAGGAGCCTGGGAAAGCTGGGACCTGGGGATTGGCAAGCCTATTAATGGTATACATGTACTTTCTCTTTTCAATAAATAGTATTGCCTTTTAAATCTGGCAGTGTTCTCTGGGCCACATAATTCTCCAACCGCTTGGCCACGCTGTTCATATACCAGAGGGGACCCCGGATTGGGAGGGAAGTGGTCAAGGCACCTGTTGTCAACCCTCCAGGGGGAGCCTCAAAGAAGGAATTTGGTCCCTGTATGAACCAGGAGCTGGATAACAGGAGACTGGAGGAGCAGCCTCAGGTTGAGAAGGGAGTCAGGAGTCTGTCCCTCCTGCCAGAAGGACCCCAAAAGGACAGTGATGGCTGTGATACCTTAAGTGGCAGGAAGCAGAATAGCTCCCTCCAGGAGTTGGCAACCTGATGGAGAGAGTGGGCAGAACTGGGTTTGCAAGGAAAAGCAGGCTGGTTCCACCACAATGGCTATTGGCCATTACAAGCTAAAACATACTAAAATTTTAAAATACAATGTCTCCTTTAAGTATTCGCTTTCACCAGGGCTTTTTTTTGTAGAAAAAGCCCAGTAAGAACTCATTTGCTTATTAGTCACACCCCCGACCATCACCATTGTTTCACACAGGGCTTTTTTGTAGAAAAAGCCCAGTAGGAACTTTGCATATTAGACCACACCCCCTGACACCAAGCCAGCTGGAACTGCATTCCTGCTCAGAAATCCCCCTGGCTTTCACACCCATGCATACTAATTACCTTAAAATAAAATACAAACATCCAGCTATAAAGATTCACAGGCAGGTTCAAGAAATACAAGTTACATAGAAGGACATTACATTTCATTTGGCTGCTTTCATGCGAGTGGTAAACAAGACATACCTTCTTGAAACTTCTGAAGGTCTTCAGTAGGAGCCGTCTGAAGAAAAACACCAGTAAGATACCAAGGGGATGTATTCATCCCAAAAATGACCCACTAAATCCACCTGACCTATCTGAATAACCTTATTCAAAGCTTCATCCAAACAGAGGACAACTTTTTCACACTGTTGTTTCACCGGAAGATAAGAAAAGCAGATCCTTTTTTCTGCCAGTACACGCCGGGGCTTGGGACAGGATGGGCCCATTGTTCAGATGCCTGTCCTGCCTTCCAGGGCCAATTGCTCAATCAACAGCCACAGCCTGACCAGGACTCTTCCTTCATCCCAGAATCATGCCCACTTAACTACATCAGCATCACAGGGTTTATCAGCTTCCTTCCCTGCTGGTCTCAGCACAGGTGGCTCTTGCAGAAGAGACCCCATGGACAAGGAACTGTTTTTCACATGTTGACATAACAACCCAAGCTCTTAAGCAATCTAGCCACCAGGTCAGAAAGTACTGAGCTGCCTGCTCTACCACCAAGGCAGGTGTGTGTACTAACTTTAGTGGATGGATGTCAGAATGTGTGGTCATCTGGGCATTTACGACTTTTTTACCTGGATAGCGAAGGTCATTTGTGGGAGGTGGGAGAGGAATGAAGCTAGATCAGTGGGCTTCTTGGTGGAAAAGTTCGTGGCTGATTTAGCTTGTGGGAAGGGGAAGTTATCTATGCAAATAGTATTTCAGTACAGCCCTGTTAGGTTTGCCTCTCCTCTGCCCAAAATGCTGTCTGTCAGGTTTCAGGTATTTGGCTTTGGCATTGCTTCTCTTCCCCCAGCCCACCCCAATGACCTAATAAAGCCTCTCTAAAAAACATTTGCAACCCTGTTGGTTTTTTTCCCCTGATGAAGCACCAGCACCAGCTGTGAGCATAAAAGACTGTGCAAAGTTCAAGAAAATGCTGTGTGCCTCAGTAAGGGTGTAGCAGACATCTGCTTTGGGGGCAGTGAACTTCATGAGTGCTTTTCTCGTTCTTGCTGTCAAGCCACACCTGTCTTATGGAGACCCCATAGGGTTTTCAAGGCAAGAGACATGCAGAGATGGTTTGCCATTGCCTGGCTCTACTTAGCGACCCTGGTGCTCCTTGGTGGTCTCCCATCCAAATACCAACCAGACCTGACCTTGTTTCACTTCTAAGATCTAATGAGACTGAGCTACCTTGGGCTGTCCAGGTCAGGACAAGCAAAGGGAGTTCTGACTTTCAAAAGCGTGTACCCCAAAAATCTTGTTGGTTCCTATCTAAGGTGCTGCTGGACTTGAAAAGCAACATATGTTGCTTTTGTTTTTCCAATATGAAACTCTTGGGCTGTTTGGCTATCTTACATTTGTTTGAGTAACTTACTGATGCTGTGGCAACTAAGAGTTAAATGCCATCATCTTCATCACTAGTTGCAAAGCCCACATGTACTCTGCTGTCCTAACAGTTTTATTACATAAGGAGACATACCAATTCGCACAGGAGGAAGTCCTTCCTTTGCACTTTTCACCACCCTGAATCAGTATTTTCAGATGTTCTCTCTCCCTCCTTTGTGGTTTTACTACCCGGACTCATGCTTGGCTTAGAACCAAAATATATTGCAATGGACTGTTGATTGGATGTAATTTTCAAGTTCTTCTGATGCAATGGTCCTCGTGCATAAGATTGCAGAGTTCAAATTCCTGTATTTGTTCAAAAGTCTTGTACCACACTTCACAGCTCAAATTCCCATATTACTAAGTTCAAAAGTTGTGTCACACCAGCAGGAAGACAGACTGACATGCAGCCATTATATTAAAACGTGTCCTTTTAAAAGGCACCTTCAAAACATAGTTCCAAATGCAGCCGTCTGCAGAATCACTCGTCACCCAGAAAGGGTAGAACTTCCCATGGCTGAGATTTGCTGGGTTCCAGAATGTGTAATTTGCACATCAGCAGCAAGAAAGGTTTTATCTAGCCCAGCATTCCCCAGTGAGGACCAGCCAGTCCTTACTGAGCATCCCCAAAAGATCCTTGAGTTAAGACAAGACACACAGCCCCAGCAAGGATGTGTGCTTCCTAAATCTTTTTAACTTTATCAAGTTAGGAATGCAGGACTGAGTTTCAGAAACCCCTGTGAACTCCTGGCTGCTGGTAGTATAGCTACAAATAACTTGAATGCCATATAAAAACATTTGTTCCAAACAACTTTGATGCAAAGTTCCCCAAATTATTCCAGCTATACCCAAGATTGACTTAAAAGTAACCAAGGGTATTGGGAACTTCCTTTGCACAATCAATCTCAGGCTTATCCAGGCTTCAACAGGATGAACCATTTAGCCATCACTTAAATATAAGCAGTTATTCCTATCAATATTGAATCAACCCAGCATATATTTCTGTATGCATTATGAAGGTATCCCTTTTATTCATAGGTCACTCTCATTGTCCTATCATAGCCTGAACCTCGATGTTTACACCAACTGCAGAAAATTTCATCTGCAAGATTTTCATTTAATTTAGCTTGAGTTTAGCGGGAGGAAAAAACCTCCATGTCTTATTATTCCCTTCACAAACATGACTCCAAGCGGTGTTCCCTCTAAGCTGAATTAGTATGAGCTAGCTCACAGATTTTTAGCCTCCAGCTCACACATTTTTTTGTCTTAACTCAGGAAGGATGACCCCACAGCACACTAATTTATGCAGTAGCTCACAACTTTAATACCAGTAGCTCACAAAGTAGCATTTTTGCTCACAAGACTCTGAAGCTTAGAGGGAATATTGATCCTAAGTAAATAAAGCTGTGTGCTGTCTGTAAAGGGCATGGGGGGGAACGCTAGGAAACTTGCAGTTACCAATCCCTTAATACTTAACATTAAACCCTGTCTATTTAATTTTGTATGTAAGTTAGATGTACCACTAGCAGGAAGGTTCTTTTCCCGTGGATAATTTGTGCATGACCTGCAATTGTGTGTAAATGTCTTATGCTGCAGCTAGTGGGTGCTCTTAATTAGTCCCAGGCCAAACCAGGTTGACAGAGAGTACTACCCTGAATCTCTTTCTTTGGGTGCCAAACAAGGGAGGGAGGGGAGAATGAGAGGTTGAAAAAAAGCAACTTTAAATGCATTTTCCAAGCTACCTTGGAGAAGTGATTTAAAGAGACAAATGCCTTCTCCAAGCTGGCTGATGGGGTGGGGGCTTCGAGAGCCACACAATATGTATGAAAGAGCAACATGTGGTCCCCCCTGGCCAACATTATGAATACACAGTTTACCATTGAATTTGCAGTGAGAGTTAAAGGTACAGGCTCTGGGTGGATAAAAATCAATGAATTTTTAAAATTAAAAATTGGTTTAAATAAATAAAACAATTTAAATTGTTATTTTTTTTAATCCTTCCTATAAAGTACAGCAGAAAAGCTGTCCAAATATGAATGATTAACTTATTAAACTGGAGATAGTTCATCTATATAACCAAAATAGGTTGCCAGATCCAATTCGAGAAACATCGGGGACTTTGGGGGTGAAGTCAGAAGACTTTGGGGCTGGAGCTGGAAGCAAGAGTGTGACAAACATGATTTAACTCTGGCCATCACATTTAAAGGAACCACATGCCTTTTAAATGCCTTCTCCCCATTTGGAATAATGAAGAATAGGGGCACCTTATTTTGGTGCTCGTAGAATTGGACCCCAAAGTCCAATATTTTTGAAACTTGGGGGATGTTTTGATGCTATGCTGAAAATGTGGTGCCTCTATCTCAAAAAACAGCCCCCCACCGCAGAGCCCCAGATAAATTATCCATTATACTCTATGGGAATCAGTCTCTGTAGGTATAATGGAGTGCCCGGCAGACATTTCCCTCCCCCTAGCCTGCTTTCTGATGACCCTGAAGCGGAGGGAGGGCCTCCAAATTGGGGGATCCTCTGCCCCCAACTGGGGATTGGCAACCCTAAACTAAAACCTGAAAAATTATTATACTAAAATGAAACCTTCATCTGGGTTGTAAATATAAAGGACAGCAAGAATTAGCCTTTATGTATCTGCTGGGCACTCCATTATTCCCTATGGAGACCAGTTCCCATAGGGTATAATAGAGAATCGATCTGTGGGTATCTGAGGGACTGTTTTTTGAGGTAGAGGCATTAAATTTTCAGCATAACATCCAGCACCTCTCCTCAAGACACCCCTCCAAGTTTTGAAAAGGTTGGACAGGGGGTCCAATTCTACGAGTCCTAAAAGAAGGTACCCCCATCCTTATCTCCAGTGGAGGGAAGGCTTTAAAAGGTGTGCAGTCCCTTTAAATGCGTTGGCCAGAACTCCCTTTGGAGTTCAATTGTGCTTGTCACAACCTTGCTCCTGGCTCTACCCCCAAAGTGCCCAGATATTTCTTGAATTGGACCTGGTAATTATATGGCCTAAAAGAAACTCACCTACATGGGTATTCAGTTAAGTGGAAATTACTGCTAAGACACCACAGAGAACTGGAGTTTTTTTCTTCTTGGTTATTTTTGTTCTCTTTTTAATGTAACATGGACTTCCAACGTTTGGTTCAGGACAAAAATGCCATCATTACCTTTGTGTAGAAATAGAAGAGTCTCTATGCTAACCAGTATATTATAGTGTTTATTGCTTTGCCCTAACCTAGGTAGCCCAGCCTAGCCCAATCACATCAGACCACAGAAGTTTTAGCCCTGGTTAGTGGTTGAATAGGAGACCAACTAAGAATACCAAAGGCAGGCAATGGCAAAACACCTCTGAATGTCTCGACTTGAAAACACTGTGACTTGACAGCAAAGAAAAAAAAATACTGTTTTACAAAAATAACCCCAAATTAACATTTTTTTCCATTTTTCTTTTTATTAGCAGTCCACATTACAATTGTAAATTGCAGTAATGGTCCACTTACCTTCTTTGAGTATAAAAACCATGATGCAGAAACTTCTAAAGGTAGGATTCTAATGGATCTCTTGGACTTTGAAATGCTTCTATCTAAAGGTGGAAGGTGTATTTTCTCTAGAATTTATGAAATATTGATTCAGTTAATAGGTGATAACCCTCATTTTCTACTTAAATGGAATCATGATCTTAGATGTGAGGTTTCTAGAGACTTTTGGAAATATGTTTTATCTCAGGAATTGCCTTTTACAGTATCCTGGAATCTGAAGGAAAACCTGCTTAAGATGATTCACCAAATTTCTTACCCCTCAGAAGCCTGAAAATATGTATGTCTCAAGCAGTTGCTGGTAATGTCATTTTCATTTGGCAGATTTCTTTCACATGTGCTGGCACTGCATGTGCTGTGAATTACTGAAATAATTATGTGAAAAATTGAGAGATTTGGGATTGATGTTTTTAAATCCAGAGATCTTGTCATTGAATCATGAATGTAGTTTTCTGTGAAAAATCAGCAAGTTCCCTTAAATTTATATGACTGCTGGACTTGTTTTTTGCTCAATATTGGAAGCTAACATGCCGCCAGATATGCTGGAATTAGGCTTCCCAATCCCCAGGTCCCAGAGGGGGATCCCCCGGTTTTACAGGCTTCCCCCTCCCCCAGCCAGCTGGCCCCCAGAGCCATCATGCACCTCCATGAACGATTCCCATAGGGAATGATGGGGAATTGATCCGCGGGTATCGGGGGCTCTGGGGTGGCTGTTTTTTGAGATAGAGGGACCAGATTTGCAGTGTAGCATCTGGTCCCTCTCTCCAAAATACTGTCCAAGTTTCAAAAAGATTGGACCAAGGGGTCCAATTCTATGAGCCCCAAAAGAAGGTGCCCCTATCCTTCATTATTTCCTATGGAAGGAAGGCATTTAAAAATTTGTGCAGTCCCTTTAAATGTGATGGCCAGAACTCCCTTGAAGTTCAATTATGCTTGTCACACCCTTGCTCTCGGCCCCACCTCAATGTCTCCTGGCTCCACCCCCCAAAGTCCCCAGATATTTCTTAAATTGGACTTGGCAACCCTAGCTGGAATGGATGGAGAAAGTTAAATAATTTTATGTAAACAAGTTTACATAATTTTATAATTATGAAGCTCAATATTTTACAAAAAGGTAAGCGGTCTTGGTATTTTGGTCACTTATGGACTTCTGTTATTATGTCGTTTTTGTGTTACTTATCTAAATTTTTTTTAAAAAAAACAGTCATGTTATAAGGTCTTTTAAAACTGTTTTATAGTTAACAGTGTTTGTGACATGACTGGACTTTACAAGTGGCTAGAAGAAATAATACAGCATTTGCTGACCCCTGTAAAATATTCCCATTTTCTGAACCTGGGAGGTTTCATTTAGCTAGCATGGCTGGTAGGTATTCTTAAGGGATTGCTCTTCTAGTCCCTCCTACCCTGAAACATGCTGGTGTGCTGACTTGCTCCGTGGTCCTACCTGCTGTGTTTTTTGGGGAGGAGAGGAGATAACAGAGAATTGCATCCTACCCATGGAAGCAAGGAGGAGCAAGACTGAAAAAAAAAAATCTGGTGCTGACAGCATTATGGGGATGGTGTGTGCCTGTTTCTGGGGTTCTAGAAACAGACACCTCACACATTCCTTTCTGCATCCTCATCAAAATTCCAGCAATTTACTTCTCATGAGACACTGAAAGTGGGGCGAGCAGGATATTCTCTGAGTACTGTGGGACAAAAAAATACCTTTTCTGGAGAAACATGTGGGCTTCTACTTGTTCTTGCAGATTTCTAAATTCAATAGTATTTTAGGGGAAGGGGCTGGTCCTCCTGGTATGTTATAATTAGACCTTTAGACATAGTATACAGAACATTCTTGAAGTAGCCCAATCCATGGGCTATCATTAAAAGTCAATTAACCTCTTTATCATTTTTATCCCTAACCATTTCTGCAAGGAGCTCAAAGCTGTGTACATGTTTCTCCCCATCCTTGATGCTGAGGTTGACAAGTGACAACTGCTAGATAGCCCAGGCTGCAAGCTTATGTACACTTGGCTGGGAGTAAGCTTCTCAGAGCATAATGGGACATACTTCTCAATAGACATGCATAGGATCATGCTGCCAGTAGATTCTCTGGTCCTATCCAACTTTATTCCATCTTTCTTCCCGGGAGTTCCAACTGGTGTACATTTTTCTTGTCTCTTCCATTTTCCCCTCTCTACATGGTGAGAAAGTCTAAGAGGTCACCTAGGGCTCTAGGTCACCTAGCAGGCTCCATGACTGACTGGGGATTTGAACTCATGGCTTCTGGTCCTAACTGAACACTCGAACGACTGGCTCTGCAGAATAAAGTAAAATCACAGATTTGGAAGGGACCTCCAGGGTCATCTAGTCCATGCCCCTGCACAATCCAGGAAATCCCCAAATACTCCCCCCCTGGCTTTTGTTGTAGCAGGAACTCCTTTGCATATTAGGTTACACCCCTGTGATGTAGCCAATCCTCCAAGAGCTTACAGGGCTCTTAGTACAGGGCTTACTGTAAGATCTTGGAGGACTTGCTATGTTAGGGGGTGTGCCCTAATATGCAAAGGAGTTCCTGCAACAAAAAAGCTCCCCCTGAAACCCCCAGTGAACCCTGCTCCATGCCCTGAAGATGGCAAAAACCCCTCCAGGATCTCTGGCCAAACTCGCCTGGAGAAAACTGCTTCCTGACCAGTGTTCCCTCTAAGCTGAGTTAGCGTGAGCTAGCTCAGATTTTTAGCCTCCAGCTCAGGACTGATGACCCCAGGGCACAATAATTTATGCAGTAGCTCACAACTTTAATGCCAGTAGCGCAGAACTTTAATGCCAGTAGCTTACAAAATGGAATTTTGCTCACAAGACTCTGCAGTTTAGAGGGAACATTGTTCCTGACCCCAAAGTAAGTGATTGGCATTTCCCTGGGCACGTAAGAAAGGGCCAGGAGAACTAAGCACTCATGCAACTCTTGCTGCCCTCCCTCTCATTTTCTGCCTAAATTGAGAAGACTAGACTTTGTTCATCTTTTAAGTGCTAATAGGTTCCAGTTTCATTTTGCTCAACAGCCTGTATGTCTGGAATTATCATTCAGGAGATTTTAACTTGCTTGGGTTTCTCTTCCCAGAGAAATAAGTCGTGAATTCATGGCCGTCAGATGTAATGGATACTTCCCTGTGCTCTTCCCACCCCCCAGCCTCATGGATTCTCCTGGGCATATGAAAAACCCAGAATCAATTGCAAAAGACTTTCGACTTCTCACCTATTTACGAGTAGCATTTTGCATGACGTAGCCCAAGCCAAGCCTCTCTTTTTATCACTTCTAGGAGCTGGGGTGGGGGAGAGTGAAGGGGCCTTTTAATTGTGGATTTTAATCCTTCTCCCTCCACAGTGTGAGAGGACCTCAGCTCTCCACCAAAGTGGAAGTAATAGCCCCCTTTTCTCTCCCTCCTCCCTTCCGCCCTTTCCTGTTTCATTGAGCGATTGACAAACGGCTGAAGAGAAGCAACCCACCCACCCCCAAGCCCCTCTTCACCTCCCCTTCCCCCTGATTGACTCAAGACCTCCTGGGACACTGAGAGGAAAAGGGCCTGGGGGGTCACAACCTCCGATTCTTCAAAAGGCCTGCCGCTCCCAGCAGCAGCTGTCGCAGATCCCACTGCCCTGATCCACAGAAGGCGTTTAAAAAAACCCAACACAGTGGGGCCCAGGCCAACCCCCCCCCCCAACTGATTCCAGCCAGAGCTGACACTTCAGAGATTCCAGGTCTCCAGCAAAAGAAAATAGCAACTTTAAAAAAAAAATGCAGCGAAAGGAGCTTCTTGAGAGCCTTGCTCACAGTACACATTCACTCAGCGGCCATTTTGCTGGTTAGGCCACATCTAGGCTGTTGTTAATGCAAGGCAGGACGTGGAAAGAGGAACACACACACTGTCGTTTGCACGCTGGTTTCGGCCTCCTGTGTCAAAGCCCCCTTTGCCAGTGACACTTCAGAAACAGATTTAAGCCTGGTTTGAGGAAAATATCCCGATGAGAAGGCGCTGGCTTACACAGCGAAACTGGGAAGGGATCTCATTTTTCGCCAGCGAAAGTTCACATTGTAGAGCACTTAATACAGTTAGCAACCCCTGTGCTACTTGCTATATCCCTCAAATGCCTGCTTCACTAATCCAGGTTCACAATTGTCAGTTACCTCCCAAGAGAGGGCAAAACTGTGCTCTATGGCATAAAAGATGAGGAAGATCTTGATGTCTTGTATCACTAACCTAAAAGCATTTATTGGAGGGTAAACGCTACTGAATATCTTAGTAGGCCTGCGAACAACCCAGGATGTCCTTAACAACAAAAGTTGTGGGGGGATTAAGGGTCCATTTGTGGTTTTCTGGAATATCCAGAAAATATTCTTAATTCTTTGTCTTTTTTAAAAATCAGCAAAGGCAGAAGTAAAAAGGACAATGTGGAAAGACCCACCAATTTAGCAAGAAATAACCCATTGAAAATAACCCCTGAGAAACATACTTTTGATGGCAGCCAAATAAATCTACAACAGGTATTTCTCTAACTTAGGTGGAAGGAATGAGGCTGTGACCAGAGTTCCTAATTCATCATGTCAAACAGTTTTCCTTTATTCTCTCATATACCTCCTCCCTCATTCATACACATTGCACTACATAACCACAGTCCACTTCCATCCTATTAATAATTACTAAATCCAACACCGGAAGGAGGGGGGAGCCACAGACCCTCCATTTCCCCTCCCTACCACATTAATAATTACTAAGGCAGACCCACCCAGTGGATTTTACACCAAAGGACATCCCCCTCTTCAAACCCTTAAGGCACAATCCAACCAAAGTTAAATGCCTTTAGATCCAACTGATTTCAACAGCAGAGGCAAAACACAAAGAGAATCCTCTGCTAATTTGAAGTACAGTTGCTCACTGTTTGTGTAAACTGAGGCACAAGGAAAGGGGTGGTGAATAGCCAAGGCCTAAAAGAGGATTCCTATCCAAACCTCTATTCCATTAAAACAGTTTTGTTATCCAAGTCATTATCCTTCTTTCAGTTCTCTTTCAGACTATAAACTCTTTTGAAGCAGGGACCTGCTGTACATGCCTATGTAACCTTGCAAGATGCCACCAGCTGGTGCCACCTCAATATATGGGATGGGGGAAAATACAGTCTCAGTATTGCAAAAGTCTGTAAAATGTGCCTGTAAAGTAATCCATAAGGAGCCCCATGGTACAGAGTGGTGAGCTGCAGTACTACAGTCCAAGCTCTGCTCATAACCTGAGTTCCATCCTGGTAGAAGCTGGGTTCAGGTAGCTGGCTCAAGGTTGACTCAGCCTTCCATCCTTCCGAGTAAAATGAGTACCCAACTTGCTGGCGGTAAAGTGAAGGTGACTGGGGAAGGCAATGGCAAACCACCCCATAAAAAGTCTGCCCAAGAAAACATCATGGTGTGATGTTACCCCATAGGTTGGAATTGACTTGGTGCTTGCACAGGGGAACTATCTTTACCTTTTTAAAGAGCCCTTTGCATGGACTTTGGATCACATGGTGAGGAATCTGTGAGTGACGGAACTGTTGCTGGCCTTTCAGCCCTTGCTTTAGTCAAAAGCAAGGCTACTGTTTGTTGCCAACCACGTTTGTAGGATTACTGTTCAAGCCAAACCCTTCTGTCCTGCTTGCCAGCTAGGCACATGGCCACAACTCACCTGACACTTTTAAAATATATATATATATCAGAAGTTACCAAATTTGTTGAGATGTTTTAACAGTGGTGGAGAGGGCTGCCCAGAAATTGTCCTAAAGGGGCAACTAGTGAGTTCGAACTGCCCCTGGCCCTACAGGTTGGATTCTGCCTCCTCCAGCTGCTCTCCGGGGTGGCTGACGCCCTTTCATTATTGCACTGCTAGCTGCAACGTTTGACAGTAGTGCAACAGAGAAAGAGTAGCAGACTGCCCCATAGCAAAACTTTTCATGCCCCTACCATCTCACAAGCCCTAGATTACACTTGCAACAGAGAGGACAGATCTGTGGGGTGCGAATGTATGTGTATGAGAGAAAGACACTGTGTGTGAGAAGTCTCCTTAGATTTTTGACCTCTGAATGATTCGCCTTTTAAAAAAAACCTGGCTTGTCTGGGAGTTAAAAATCTGGTGCAAAGGTGTCACGTGAGTGAGAACTCGTGTTTGTGTGTGTGTGGTCAGTATTGAGCAATTACTCTCCTGCCACCAGCAAGAAACAAATTTAAGTCCCCTTCCCGCCTTTCAGGCCTCTCTCAGTATTTCTGTTTACATATCAGTCAGCCCCCAAATGGCAAAAGGGCTGGTGGTCTCGTGTACAGAATGCTCTGGACCTTTGCGCAAAACACCAGGAACACTTTGCGACAGAACATCCAGAAGGTCCCGGCAAGTGGCAGGCGACACTAGGCTGAAGAAACAAAACATCCAGGCCTCGTGTGGAGAATCCTCCATTGTGCTTTGGCCTGCCAGTGGCTGTTTAGTGCTGCAGGGAATTGATTAGCTCCTTCTTTAAAAAAAAAATCCTTCCCACCCCTCACTCACTCAATCCCCCACACCACACCACTTTTTCCCCTTTCTGGGCCAGAGATCTGCTCCTTTGCTGCTTTCTAATCCGGTCTGAAGTTCCCTCCTCCCCCTATGCCCTTTTCCTAGGCCTCAAAAGGTCCCAGAAGAGAGCACTGAGACCACCTGAAAACAGTAGTTTAAAGGCCACCCACTCAGCCCTTTTCAAGCCCTCTGTCAACCCCCCCCCCTCCTCCCACTGATAATTTACAAAGAAAAATAAGGGATTTAACACCCCTCACTCCCACCGTTTTCCCACATACCTTAGTATTGAGCTCTGGAAAAGGGAGTAAGGGGCTAGTGGTGTGGAGGGAGAGTAAGAGACCTTTATTGAGCAGATAGAGGTTCAGAGCCCCCGCTCAGGAAATCCATTCAACCAGGCCCCAAGAGCTGGGATCCGGCTGCTTGAAAACACGCACTTATATTAATTTACAGGTTCCCCTAAAGTAAAACATTTTGAAGAGCTACATGGCTTCTGGTTACTTTGACAGGGGGCAAAAGAACATTTGTTAATCAGATAAATTCCTTTTGGGGAGTTAGGATCAGGCTTTTTTGATTGGTGCTTACATGATGTAAAATATGCACACATCTTTTCTTCCCTCCCCTCCCCTCCCCCAGTTCCCATTCCTCTTTGGGTTGCAGGGGAGCAAGTATCATTTCTCACAAGTTTATAGCACACACACCCAATCCCATAACATACACTGAATCTCAAGAGTCATGAAAGGGGAAAATATGTCTGTTTTATTTCTGAAACAACAAAGAGACCGTATTCTGGGAATGGCTTGCACTGCGGGCTAGGCCAGCCCTGAAGACCACCCATTTGCTCTCCTCACCCCCAGTCCTTGGTTGGCCTTTTACTTCAGGTGACAATTCTATACACATATACCTAGGAATCAGTAACAGTGACTTCAGTGGAATTTGCTTAAACACACTGGAAGGAGTGTCATGATATCCTAGTGGTGTGGTGGTGGTTTGTCCCGTTAAGGTATCCACAAGGGTTACATAACTTGAAAAAAAAACAGCATGAATGTTAGTTAATGCCCAATCATATGTCAAAACCAATATCCATAGGCAAGTTTCTGGTATCATTTTGGCAAAGCTCAGAAGTTCAATGTCTTAACCAGCCTGCCTTTCTTACCCCCTTGCTGGTATTTTCTCTCTTTTATTTTTCTCCATGATGAAACCTCCCCAAAGAAAAGACCCTATAAGCAATATTGCACTACTCGATCCCAGCATAAAAGCAGAGGCAATATTGATAGGGTCTTACCCTCAAGGTTCATACACATGGGATGACATACTTCCTGTGTCAGGTGACTTGAGGAGTTTTGTGACATGTCTGTAAAATGTGCAATAGACAAAAGAAGAAAAAGGTTAGAGGAGTGAGGATCACTGTGAAAACAATCCAATTATCAAACAAAGTAAACACAGCTCCCATTCCTCAGCCAATGTGAGAGCTGTATTCCTTCTTCAGTCATCTGAAGGGCAGGAGGAAGCCGAGCTTTCCTGTTCCTCTCTAGTCAACCAATCAGCTGTGGCCATGAGGGGAAAATGTTTTGAGCTACACAAATTAAAATTAATTCATACAGTTTCTCAAATTCATTATTTCAAGATTATTACTACACAAATCATGAAGAGTAAATAATTGTAGTGTCCAAAGATAAAATGTGCTTCCATATATTATCGCCAGAAGGGAGTCATATTTTGAAATGATGTGGGTCCTCCTAGCACTCCTTTAGACGAAGCTAAAAGAAACCAAAAAGTCACTCAAAGCTGAAAGCAAACTTTCAAACTCAGCAGAATGCTTCTTCATTAGTCGGATTGTTCTTTTCCCTTTTGTAGAAGTGACTGCTCTTAAAATAGCTATTCACATATATGTGAGGAAATGAAAAGGAAGAAATGACACAGCTTCAGTTAGAACACACAGTGGCTAGCCTGTGTTTTGCAAGGCTGGTTCATGAGGAGGTTGCCAAAGGGACTGTCTGAATCAGGGAGTTCTTTGCATTAAAAACTCCACACAAACTGAGGAAAAAGAGCACAGTGGGGCAAGGTGATTTTACTGGATCTCTTTGAGTGCTGTGCTAGATTTTTGTTTGCAAGTTTTGTTGTTGTTGTTGTTTAATAAGGGACCGTTCTGATGGTACCTGTTTTCCTTCACCTCATTCTCCTGCATGTGAGATTCAGGCCTTATAGCAGGAACCCATCACTCTGCTGTAAAAAGGGCTGGGGGAAAACCTAAAACAGAGAAGCAATGGGGCTGGCTGAAGGTAGCCACTTCTGCTCCTTGCCATTTGCATTTCTCCATCCTAGGCTTACTTTGGAGAACATGCAGAAGCCTTGCTGAAACCAACTGTTTCACACAATAGCCAACCAAATGCCACTGAGGACACAATCCGCCAGTCTCCCCCAATCTCAGTCAGTGGCCATTGCTATGTCCTTTGGCCATGATTTCAACAAGGTAATTATTTGGTGACTTAAGAAAAACTTCTGTCTGCCCTGAATCAATTCTCTGTCAAATTGATTGGAGCCCCCCCCCCCCCGAGTTTTACAGTATATAGGACAGACAGCAAAAGTGGTTTTGTAAAGGAGTATTGTAAGTCACCTTGAACCATGAGGAAAGCCATGGCATAATTTTTTAAATCAAGTCATCAATTAAAAATTCCAGTTTTGCATAATTTTATAAACTTATCATGCTCCATAATTTAAATCAACTAATTAATCAATTAAAAGTGCAACTCCACATAATTTTATAAACTTCTGTAATGCCCCATGCTACAAGAAAGAGGTGGAGGGGGCAGCAGAGGGGGGCAGATGTGATGGACAGGAGAAAGTTGTCTCCTTTTCGGACCAGACCATTGCAGGGTTGCCAATCCCCAGTTGGGGGCAGGAGATCCCCTGCTTTGGAGGCCCCCTCCCTGATACAGGGTTATCAGAAAACAAGGATGGGGTTTGAATGTTTACTGGGCACTCCATTATACCTTATGGAGACTGGTCCCCATAGGGTATAATACAGAATCAATCCATGGGTATCTGGGGCTCTGAAGTGGGGCTATTTTTCTGAGGTAGAGGCACCAAATTTTCAGCATAGCATCTGGTGCCTCTCCTCAAGCAAACACCAAGTTTCAAAATGTTTGGACCAGGGGATCTAATTCTATGAGCCCCAAAAGAAGGTGCCCTCATCCTCCATTATTTCCAATGAAGGGAAGGCATTTAAAAGGAATGTGGTCTCTTTAAAATGTGATGGCCAGTACTCCCTTCGGAGTTCAATCCTGCTGGCCATCCTGGCTCTACCCCCAAAGTCCTCAGATATTTCCTGAGTTGGACCTGGCAACCCTAGCTGAATGGAATGCTGAAGTGGGGGAAGGGGAAACCTGAGGGGAAGTTAACTGTCCAAAACCAATGGACAAAAGGGAGAGCTGGGGACTGGAGGGAAAAGGGATAGGAGGTGTTGTGGGCTGGGCAGGGACTGTAATGTCTAGTTATTGTTTCTAAGACTGACAAAGTAAAAGAACCAAGATGTAACTATTAAGTCTTAATGCACCTCCCAGGTCTGGTAATTGCGTCAACTATCAGGCTACAGTGGGGAGGCACTCTAAAACTAAATAAACGTGCTGCTATGTGTGTGTCTTATCCTCCACCAATACAACCCACTACATACTTATTAGGACCCAGAGAAAAGGGGTCCTGATTAGCAGCTGATGTGCTGTCTGGTACAGGATTTAAGAACCCTGTTTAAGTGTGTAAAATAAGACATACCTGTGAATGTCTCTTGGCGTGAAAACCCTGTGGGGTTGATGTGACTTGATGGTACTTTCCACCATAATAAAAGAAATCCACTTTACCTCACACATCTGAAGTTAACAGTGGATCTGGTATAATAACAGGAGGGTGTGGGTGGTACAGTGGGTCACAACTCTCTATAACCGGAGGGAAATAACAGGAGAAAGGACTGGATCAGGGGTTGTGACAAAGGTCTCCTCCTCTGCTATTAATCAATCCTGCTTTACAAATATGTGGCACATCCTGAGACTCAGTCACACCACCATTGCATCTAGCTTGGTCTTCAGTGTAAACTATAAACATGAACTAGATCTGAGGCGAGCCCCAAGGTGCTGGTAGCAGCACTGGAGTTCAGCTTGTTTCTACTGTGTTTGGCCAAGTACAGAACCCATTGTCCCAGCACAATGTCACAGGTAGATGTTATAGGTTTTCGTAGTCGGCCATCCCTGTTGTACACTTATAAGGTACATCCAACACTGCTGCACACATATTTGGTACTTCTTTTTTTTCTCATTTTTTAAAATGTTGCAAACAAACCCCTGCAATGTGGTCATCATTTATGATGTCTAAGTGATTGACATCTAGCCTGGATGACAAGGTCAATGCTGTGCTGGTTTTGCTGGTCACTTTTGTCACATTGCTGCTTCACTGGCAGGCCTCTGTTTTCAATCTGCAAAAGCTCCTCTAAGGCCTCTCGTATCAACTTGCGCTTTAACAAGTTTTTCAGTCTCTTATTGTTGCAGTCATACCCTTCCATTTCTTCGTCCTGGTGGTCCATTGTGGCAGCCTGTTAAATTATTACCACTAGTCGCTGGTGGTCTCACCTGGTTGTTTCCAGCAGTAGAAGTGGAAGTCAATGGGATGCTGTCTGGCTGTCAGACACTGGCTAGAGGCAGCCAAGAAAGGACATGTCTAAACCTCCAGCAGCCAGATGTTTCTAGTAGCCTAGTAGGACATGTCTAACCTCCAACAGAGCTGACTCAGGAAATATCTGGGGACTTTGGGGGCAAGGTTGTGATGACAAGCACAACTGAACTCCAAAGGAAGTTCTGACCATCACATTTAAAGGGATCACACTTTTTCCACGGCCCCTGGTTTCCTGTTGTACAATACCTTGTAGAGAATGAGATTATTTCGAGCAATTCCTATTATCATATTATATTTTTAATGTTTAAACACGTTCTGACATTGTTTAAAGATGACAACTGTTCTTATTAATATGTGAAGACAGATATTATTATGTATGCTGTTTTATTCTGCTTTTTACTGTTATATTGTAAAGGCTGTTAACTTTTCCATTCCTGTATTTTAAAAAATAAGAAGCTCAAACAGGGGGGGTGGGCAGCATCTTTTGCTCAAGGCACCCAGACAACTTCACAGACAAGGCTTTCCACTGCAACTGTCAAGCCATAGTACCACCCTTGAGAAAACGCATTTGCAGTTTATTCAGATGTCACACTCCCCACTTTTAACAAATTCCTTCCTTTCATTGGAAATAATGGAGGATGGGGGCACCTTTTTAGGGAACTCAAAATTAGAGCCCCTGGTCCAATGTTTTTGAAACTTGGAAGGGGGGTTGAGGAGAGGCACGAGATGCTGTGCTGAAAATTTGGTGTCTGTACCTCAAATACACACACACACTCCGAGTCCCATGGATCAATTTTCTACTATACCCCATGGGGACCAGTCTCCACAGGGTATAATGGACTGCCCAGTGGACATTCAACCCCCCCCCCCCCCGCCGCCCCGCTTTCTGATAACCCTGAAGTGGGGGGAGGGCCTCCAAATAATGGGATCCCCTGCCCCAAACTGGGGATTGGCAACCCTAAAATGTTTCTAATCTCACAGATTTGGTACTTCTTGATACACTTTCTAGATTTTTTTGTATACAAATATTCTTATTCAAGGTATATTTTACTTGGGATTGAATACTATTGCTTTCATTGGGACCTACATAAAAGTGCGGATAAATAGGCTTGCAGCTATAGTGCCCCAAAAGAGAAACAGCACTTGTTCCCAAAATCTCAACCAAAATATAGCAATAATTCTAAACTGTTCAGGATTATCAAGACAAAACCAAAAGCATTATACTTATTCCAGATGAGTCAACTCTAAACAAAACGGTGTGGGTTTTGTGCATATCTTCAACTCTATTCTCTTCTGATCTTCCCTTCTCCCCCACTTTCCAATACGAATGTCCAATATCATTCGAATGGGCCACCTTCAAAACCCTCATTTAAAAAAAAAAAAGTTTGCCATTTTGATATTTCCCTTTCCTCTTCAGCAGATTTATATGAAATGGCTCCTTTGTTTAGTCATAGATATGTTATGCATTCCACACCAATCTGGGTTTTGCCATTTGGTGGTTCTGGCAGGCTAGTGTGAGGTCCTTTGAGGTTGATACTTTCCCTAGCTGGGGACTGGATTTCTTGGGGAGGGGCGGGGGGGGGGAGATGCATGAGAAAACAAGTTTGTTTGATTTGCCTTTCATAGGGAAGACTAAAGAAGACGAAAGAAAAACAATTCTGAAAATGTATTTAATTAAACATTGTCCAAAGCAAATCAAGTAAGAACGGTAGTATTTTCAGTCAGCACCAGCGTGGGCTACACATCTTTGACCCACCAAGATGGTCAGGTCACACCCTGGGCCAGCCACAGATGCATTGATTTATTTGCTACGGTTTTTAACGTAGGGAAGAGAGCTAACAAAGGTGGAAAATCATGACCAATCAAGCCAACATTTTTAAAAAACTGATAACAAATTCAAAAATAATATTACTTAGCACTTATATCAACCACATATTGCATCCTGTTCTAATCCTTGTAAAGCTTGCAGGGTAGACCAATATTACTATCCTCATAGTTCAGACGGATGCTCTGACCTGCCGAGCCCAAGCTAGCCCAGTCTCTTCAGATCTCGGAAACTAAACACGGTTGTTGGCCTTAGCTAGTACTTGGATGGGAGACAGCAAAAGAATACCAGGGTCATGACATGGAGGCAGGCAGTAACAAAAACATCCATAAACATCTCTTGCCTTTAATATCTTATGGGATCACAATAAGTCATCTCTGACTTGCTAGCAAAACAAGTTCAGACAGATGGGGGCTGAGAGAGTAGCTTCCATAAAATCACTTATTTAATCTGTGGCAGAAACAAGATTTGACCTGGAATTCTTAGGAATCAACAGGGTTTTGGGGTTTTTTTTAGCAGGAACGCAATTCCCGCTGGCTTGGTGTCAGGGGATGTGGCCTAATATGCAAATGAGTTCCTGCTTTTTCTACAAATAAGCTGTGTAAAACAATGATGACACCAGGGTGTGTGGCCTAAGATGCAAATAAGTTCCTGCTGGGCTTTTTCTAACAAAAACCCCCCTGCGGATCAAGCGCATTCTTTTAAATGCTATACTAAACCAGTGTAGTAGGCTACCGGGAACAGCAGGATTCACATCTTTTTTTTTTTTAAATAAACATTTTAAAATGTCTTTTGAATTAGACAACTGCAACCAACTTTGGAAGATGAGACTAAATCTAGAGTCTGGGTATACTATAGCCAAAAAAGACCTTATCCTACATCCCCACTTAAGACAAACATGCTGCCTAGAGTTGCCAGATTACCAAACAGAAGAAGACCTCCTGGCAAACTTGTTCATCACCTGCTGGAAGGAGGAAATGTGGGGGAGGGGGAGTGCTGGAATTGCCCCAGCATGCTGACATCACTTCCAGTGATGTCAGTGTGCCAGTATGGCACCAGAGTGCAGGTACAGTATGGCACCCCCAAAATGCTCTCAGGCAGGACTTCTTTTGAGCAGGAACGCAGTTCTGACTGCTTTCCTGCAGTTGACATGAAGGGGTGTGGCCTAATATGCAAATGAGCTCCTGCTGGGCTTTTTCTGTGGGAAATGTCCTGCTCCCAGGGGTTGCAGGCTGTGGCCTGATAAATCTAAGGCTATCATATAGAACAGGACCCCAGATGAATATTGCAGATAGCAGCACGTTGACAGAGACAGCCCTTAAGGTAAGACTGTTTAACTCCATACCAGTTCCTGATGGATTTCCTAGTTTTGATTCTTGCCTAGAACTGCAAAAGTGGGGAAAGATAGCAAAGAACAAGGTTGCCAGCCTCCAGGTGGGGGCTGGAGATGTCCTGGAATTACCACTCCTGCCTAGGCTGCAGATAATATGACTACTGCAGAGGGTGGACTGTATGGTATCACATCTTGACTGAGCTCCCTCCCTTCCCCAAGCTGCACCCCCTCCAAGAATTTCCCAACCCAGAGCTGGCAACTCTAGCAGGCCACAATCCAGTCAGTGGTCTGTACCCAGCTGGGTGGATCACAAGTTGCATTTGCCTGTTTTTGAAAGCCCACTATTTTCCAATTAACCTGGATATTTTTAGATACTTAATAAATGGCACATTAAATATCTGCAATTATTGAGACAAGGCATATGAAACGTACCCAAGGCTCAAAACACTCCATAAATATTTGTTACATTTTATTATTTTAATATTATCATCATGTGTGTTGAGACAGCTCAACATTAAACCAAACCAATTTGAACTACTGCTGTCATCCTTCCTGCCAATTACAATTTTCACACTTCCACAGTCCCTCTATTTCCCAATTTCCTTTCCTCCTATTCAGTGTAATTCCAGATGGGATTTAACTCAGAAACCAACAGTAGAACTCTTAAAAATTTTCCAGCACTCCTACCTAGGGTTGCCAGCTGTGAGGTGGAAATACCTGGAGATTTGTGGGGTGGAGCCTGAATAAGGCAGGGCTTGGGGACAGGAGAGATTCTCACCATAGCACAATTAGATAAATGTCACCCTCCAAATCAGCCATTTTCTCCAGGAGAAGTAATTTCTGTAGTATGGAGATCAGCTGTAGTATGGAGATCAGTATGGAGATCTCCAAGCCCCACCTGGAAGTTTGCAACCTTAGCCCAGTCCCAAACTTCAGTGCTCTCACCCAAACCATGGCAGCTACTAGTGAGTTATACAGCTGCTGTAAAGCTTCCTCACTTTGGGTGACTTTTTCATGTTGTTGACACAGTAATCGACAGTTTTGTCAGTGGTGACAGTACCATCTGGAGTATGCATCAAAAGACACAAAACCCAAGGGAAAGCAACAAAGGCTCAATTGTATTGGGTGTACTTTCCCCTCTTCAGTACAATTTCCTCCAGTTTCTGGAGTTAACAACATGGGGTACATGCAGAGGATTGGTCTAGACCAGCGCTCCCTCTAAGCTGAATTAGTGTGAGCTAGCTCACAGTTTTTTAGCATCTAACTCACACATTTTTGTCTTAGCTCAGGCAAAATGGCCCCAGAGCAAACTAATTTAAGCAATAGCTCACAACTTTAAATGCCAGTAGCTCACAAAGTAGAATTTTTGCTCACAAGACTCCACAGCTTAGAGGGAGTATTGCCCATGACCCCAACCACTTGCTGTGAAGTGGACTCCCAGAATACAATTAATTTTTTAAAAAAATTATGGTAAGATGGCAGACCTCTATATGGGCCCTTGAGTTCTCCTGGAATTACATTTCCTCCCAGTTAACTGACCTCTGCAATCTGGCAGCTTCAAATGGAGGACTTTGTGCTATATCCAAGTCCTAGAGTGAGACCACATTCCCACTGAGCTCTCTTCTCTCCTCAAACTCACCCCTTCCCAAGCATCACTTGCAAATCTCCAGGAATTTCCCCAGCCGGAGTTGGCAATCCTAACCTCAGCATTTCTTTAAAAAACAATTGGTTATAAAATGCTGTCCAAATTTAATATAGACATTGCAGCCTACATTTATTATTACTACTGCTATTATTTTATTTATAGCTTATATTTCTCGCTAAAACTCAAGGTGGACCGCACAAGTATAAATTAAGCAGATAACATTTCTGTAGTGCAAAATGCATAGGGGGTGCATAGTCAAGGGTTATGTTCCTAAACAGTATAAAAACTCTATTTAGTTTGATGTAAGTATAAAGTGTTATCACAATCAATCAACATGCACAGGAAATCTATGAAAAAAAGGAAGTTGTAAGGCTGACTTAAATCAGTATTTTAGATATTTTTCTTGATTTCAATCAACAGGATGAGACATCTAATAAACAGTGTAACAGGACTGAGATTAGTTACAAAATGAAGCATAAATTATTAGACATATGTTGAGCAATGCAGAAAACGGTATTTCACAGATAAAAAATAAAAGCACAGAGAGAGAGAGAGTAGGATAATAATACAACAGAGATAATACAAACTATACACCATAGTACAATTTACTGTCCTACTGCTTTTATAAAAGCACCATCCTGAACCACATTCTCGTAAAACAGTTCTATACCTAACAGTGTGTTAAAACTGAAATCTATCATTCTGTCAATAGGACTGGTTCTCTACCCCAACAACCACTTGTGGTGGCAAAATAAGGAGTGTGCCCATACTCAGCAGGGGCTCAGCTTGCTCTCAGCTGATCAGGAAAGCAACAGTTAATATTTTATTTGCAATGACAAAAAATCATGAGCTGCCCTCCCTCTATCAAAATCTGAGGGATTTAAATGAATGAACCAATGCAAGATGGTATAATTTGTTAAGTTAAACAACTTTGGGATACTTCAGAGAGCACTCCTGAGAAGGTCTACTCAGAAGCACCATATTTCATTCAACAGGGCTTATACTTGCTGCCTTAGTCTTCCAGTACATAGCTTTGCTTAGCAGCCTTGTAGATGTGTACAGAGAAAGCTGAAGAGAGATCCTTAATTTCACAATTGCTCCTCAACGCAGATAACATTTCTGTAGTGCAAAATACATAGGGGGTGCATAACCAAAGGAATTATGTTTTTAAACAGTATATTTCGTTTCATGTAAGTACAAGTGTTATCACAATCAATCACCATGCATAGGAGATCAATGAAAAAAGAAAGTTGGATGGCTGATTTAAACCAGTTATTTAAAAGTCACATTTTTCTTGATTTTCAGTCATTTTGACTAAAACTCAGTCCATCCACGTGGAGTATATCTGCCTCCTGCTATCCCCTACGCACACAAGTCAAGGAGTATAGGGGTTCATCTGCTTACAACTCTTCAATCACCTTCAGTTATTTGAATGGATCACACAAGATAATTAATCTGGGCAATGTGATTTCAAGTGGGTGCTCAGAACTCCAGTTTTTCCAAGAAGCATTAGCCTTTTCAGAAGAGAAGCCAAGCAATATGGCGAAAAATCGACAATCTTCCTAGTTTCTAAAGCATGCAAAAATGGGAAGCAAAGTCTGCATCAAGGAACAAACCTGCACATTCTAGCCCCGACTTGGACAGCTCAGGCAAGCCTGACAGATCTTGAAAGCTAAGCAGGGTCAACTCTGGCAAGTACTTGGATGGGAGACTTCACTGGAATACCAGAAACTGGAGGCAGGGGCAGGCTTTATTCAACCACTTCTCTGAATATCCTCCATGCCCCCAGAGGTTGCCAGGACTTCCAGGTGCACACACACATACACACGAAAATACAAAAATACCAAAAAGAAAACAACTTCTCCCTCTCCCTTGCTTTTTTCTGCATCACAGCTTGCTTTGCCAGGTTTGCTCAATCGCACAGGAACTACCTCAATTTCCTCCATTTCCTGGTCCCCTGGAGAGGGAGGGAAACAGCCAAAGCTTCTTTTGCCCAGTCCCCTGGATCCCATGGGAGAAATACAAAGAAAGCACCTTTAAGACTAACTTGTGCTAATGTTTTAAGCATGTTTTATTTTGTTTTGTTTTTTAATCTTTAGTTGTGTTTGTCTGTGTCCTTTAAAAAGTTTATATCTCTGCTACCTAATCTTAAATAGGTATGCATGTGGCCCGGCCTGACACAGCCCGGCAAGTTCTCCTTTATGTCCCTCATAACAAATAACAAATGAGTCTGATGTCCCTGTGCTAGATGGACCAATTGTATGACTTGGTATAAGGCAGCTTCCTATGTATTACCCTACAAAGAATGTCTCTGGAATGCATGCCTGATGGAACTGCCCTGATTTGACTTACAGACCGGGTTCTGTCAGCCCCCTCCTAGCCTGGCACCACTTCTTGGAGGGTGCAACTCCACTTCCTGCCACTAGGGTACGCTGCCACTATCTGCTCAATTGAGGGGTCCTGACTGAGAAGAATGGGACTTGCGATCCCCCTTTCCAGTTCTGAGGCCCAGCCTCAAGGTCTCCTGCTACTCGACCCCTGATTACCCCAAGGACCCCAATTTCTTCTTCAGAGGAGCCCTGAAGAATTGGCAACCTGTTGCCCTGGGCTGCTTGCCTTCCCCCTTCCCGGGACTCCCCTCTTAAAGCAGCATGGTCTAAGGTGGCTGGGGAACTATGTGGCACAGAGATTTACTGTCAGCATTCAAAATATTGAAATGCTTATTAAAAAGGGGGGGAAAAAGGTTATAGGCATACTTTAAGCATAGCACATAGGGTTGCCAGGCCTGTGTTGGAAAATACCTGGAGACTTTGGGGGTGGATCCAGGAGAGGGCAGGGTGAAATGAAAGCGGATGGGTGGGGAGGGGCCTCCACATGGTACAAGGCCAAGGAGTCCACCCTTCAAAGCAGCCATTTTCTCCAGGGGAGCTGATTCTGCCAGCTGGAGATCAGTTGTAAAAACAGGAGATCTCGAAGCCCCACCTGGAGGATGGCAACCAGGGTTTTTGAGTAGGAACGCAATTCCGGCTGGCGTGGCATCAGGGGTGTGTAGCCTAATATGCAAATGAGTTCATGCTGGGCTATTTCTTTTTGAAGCCCTGTGTGAAACAGTGATGTCAGGGGGTGTGGCCTAATATGCAAATGAGTTTGTGCTGGGATTTTTCTACCAAAAAAGCCCTGCTGGCAACCCTAAAAGTTGGTTTAAATTGCATCCTTCTCTCCCTGGCCTAAAAACATGCTCTATGAGATGTTGAAGTAGAGCAGGGAATTAGTAAGTTACAAAATGTTCTAAGGATACCTCATTGCTTCAGGCTTCCTGCTCTAGCTCAGCCACATGGTGATTTATTGCCACTGGCTGCTGACCAGAGCTCAGCTGGACCAACGCTGAGAGAGCTTTTCCCCTGAGAGCAAGCACTTTTACTGAACCTCTGATGCCATCCCTTTTTACATCACTCCCGACCAATGTTCCCTCCAAGCTGCAAAGTCTTGTGAGCAAAAATGCTACTTTGTGAGCTACTGGCTTTAAAGTTGTGAGCTACTGCATCAATTAGTGTGCTCTGGGGTCATCCTTCCCGAGCTAAGACAAAAATGTGTGAGCTGGAAGCTAAAAATGTGTGAGCTAGCTCACACTAACTCAGCTTAGAGGGAACACTGCTCCCAACCCCTTTTTACCTGGTCCACCCAGGTTCAGCCTCCTTTTCCTGTCGTCTCCAGGAAGCCTCCTTTAGGGGAGGCATCTTGGGAAACCCCCATGCCTTCTGGGAGATCCATGCCCTCCCCCACACTGTTTCCTGCATGGAAGAGGGGGGGATGACCTGACTCATCCCCATTGTCTCTTCTGTCACATCTATTAGCATCTCTTAAGAGGTAGCCCAACTGCTGCTGTAATGCAATGGCTAATTTCCTTCCCTGCCTCCATCTCTGAGCTCAGAGACAGAAACTTTTAAAGCCTGCTTGCCACCTCTCCAGGAGGCAGGCATTTCTCCACAGAATGCAAGGGTCATTTTAAAATAAGCATTTAAAGGCCCATATGACAGCATGTATTCTATTTATTTCTCCTGCTGGGCACTACATCTTCTCTTCCCCACACCATCCTCTGACCACTTTTAATAGAAACAAAACATCACCAAGACTAGTTTGAAAACCGTGCTGCTGCTTAAGATGGGAGAAGAAAAAGTAGGAAGACAGAAAGATTTCCAAGAAGTTCTTGTTACCCTGTCTAGCAATTCTTCAAACCACCTAGAATCATAGTTGGAAGGGATTTCTAGGGTCATCTAGTCCAACCCTCTGCACAATGCAGGAAACTCACAACTTCCCCATAAATTCACAGGATCTTCATTGCTGTCAAGATGTTTTAAAACCTCCAAGGAAGGAGAGCCCACCACGTCCCGAGAAAGCCTGTTCCTCTGAGGACCCGCTCTAACGGTCAGGAAGTTCTTCCTAATGTTGAACCGGAAACTCTTTTTATATAATTTCAACCCATTGGTTCTGGTTCATATTGTAGACCTGTTGAAGTCTACAATATGCTTAGACCAGCTAAAAGAAACTGAAATGCTACGCAGACTTACCCGAGTAAGCCCTACTGAACAGAGCGGAACTTACTTCCAAGTATAGCACAGTGCTAGGAACAGCTTTAAAAAGTTACACAAAGCTGAAAGCAAACTTTCAAATTCAGCAGAATGCTACTTCATTAGTCTATACTGAAATTTCATTCAAATTCAGTCTGAAGAATTCTGTTGAAATTCAAAAGCGCACTCACTCCTTTGTGACTTTTAAGTTTGTTGGTCTTAATAGAAAGGAATGCTACTAGACCTACACACAGCTGTCTGCATTTCTTGTTCTAAATTACTGGGTGATTTCCCCTCTTCTGCTACTGTTCCTCAACTTTTCTCTCCCTCTGTTTACCCACCCACATGCCCACAAAATAGGGTGCCATCTTGGAAAGAGAAATTTTTAAAAGATCTGTTTTGAATTCTCAGTCCAAATTGCTATTTTACAAACCTTTCATACTTCCTCATAGTCCCATAATAAGTAGCAGCAGATGCAGAGACCAATTCTCCTCTGGAAAATCTATTAATAGTGATGGCACATAATTTGATTTCTAAGTTCAATAAATTTGTTTTTACTTGCACATGTGGATTCCCCCCCCCCCCCCTTTTTAATCCTTTTGGGATGGGTGCCACTCTCCTCCTCTTTCATAATATGAAACAGGATGGCCAGATTTGTATAATTTGATTTTATTCTCCTGGAATGCTTTGGCTAACCCAATATGAAATCAATCAAATATTTTGCACTTTTGACATAAACTACATTATTAATACATTACACCATACTACCTGTAAAGAATATTAAAGGGAGAAATGATTTATATTTTGTAATACTCTAGTAATACTCTAGATCCGGGAAACTACAGGCCAGTCAGTCTGACTTCAATACCAGGAAAGTTGGTAGAAACCATTATCAAGGACAGAATGAGTAGGCACATTGATGAACACGGGTTATTGAGGAAGACTCAGCATGGGTTCTGCAAGGGAAGATCTTGCCTCACTAACCTGTTGCATTTCTTTGAGGGGGTGAACAAACATGTGGACAAAGGAGACCCGATAGATGTTGTTTACCTTGACTTCCAGAAAGCTTTTGATAAAGTTCCTCATCAAAGGCTCCTTAGAAAGCTTGAGATTCATGGAGTAAAAGGACAGGTCCTCTTGTGGATCAAAAACTGGCTGAGTAATAGGAAGCAGAGAGTGAGTATAAATGGGCAGTCTTCGCAGTGGAGGACGGTAAGCAGTGGGGTGCCGCAGGGCTCGGTACTGGGTCCCATGCTTTTTAACTTGTTCATAAATGATTTAGAGTTCGGAGTGAGCAGTGAAGTGGCCAAGTTTGCGGATGACACTAAATTGTTCAGGGTGGTGAGAACCAGAGAGGATTGTGAGGAACTCCAAAGGGATCTGTTGAGGCTGGGTGAGTGGGCGTCAACGTGGCAGATGCAGTTCAATGTGGCCAAGTGCAAAGTAATGCACATTGGGGCTAAGAATCCCAGCTACAAATACAAGTTGATGGGGTGTGAACTGGCAGAGACTGATCAAGAGAGAGATCTTGGGGTCATGATAGATAACTCACTGAAAGTGTCAAGACAGTGTGCGTTTGCAATAAAAAAGGCCAATGCCATGCTGGGAATTATTAGGAAGGGAATTGAAAACAAATCAGCCAGTATCATAATGCCCCTGTATAAATCGATGGTGCGGTCTCATTTGGAGTACTGTGTGCAGTTCTGGTCGCCGCACCTCAAAAAGGATATTATAGCTTTAGAGAAGGTGCAGAGAAGGGCAACTAGAATGATTAAAGGGCTGGAGCACTTTCCCTATGAAGAAAGGTTGAAACGCTTGGGACTCTTTAGCTTGGAGAAACGTCGACTGCGGGGTGACATGATAGAGGTTTACAAGATAATGCATGGAATGGAGAAAGTAGAGAAAGAAGTACTTTTCTCCCTTTCTCACAATACAAGAACTCGTGGGCATTCGATGAAATTGCTGAGCAGACAGGTTAAGACGGATAAAAGGAAGTACTTCTTCACCCAAAGGGTGATTAACATGTGGAATTCACTGCCACAGGAGGTGGTGGCGGCCACAAGTATAGCCACCTTCAAGAGGGGTTTAGATAAAAATATGGAGCACAGGTCCATCAGTGGCTATTAGCCACAGTGTATGGAGCACAGGTCCATCAGTGGCTAATAGCCACAGTGTATGGAGCACAGGTCCATCAGTGGCTATTAGCCACAGTGTATGTGTGTATATAACATTTTTGCCACTGTGTGACACAGAGTGTTGGACTTGATGGGCCGTTGGCCTGATCCAACATGGCTTCTCTTATGTTCTTATGTTCTTATGTTCTTAGTTCTTTTTATTAACACCTCAATTAACTGAGAACATAAAAGTACCTCCCATATATATCTCAGGAATCCTTACAACAGCCTTGCAGGGTAGGCCAGCGATTTCATGAAATGCAAGTTGCCACTTTTCACTCACAAACTTAGCTACTGCATTAGCCCATCTGTTTTTGTAATATTCAGTTTTGTCTTGTAGCCTTCCCCATGAGATAAGCGGGGACAGGGAGGGGCTGAGGCTCAGAGAGGACCATTTGCCCAAGGCCATTCTGGATCTAAACTATATTAAATCTTTTTGCCTCAAGTCCTGCTTCCAGAGCAGCATGAACGGGAAATTGTAAAAAAATAAAAATCACAATGCAGTTGTTTGCAAGCTATTCAGCAATGCAAGCACATCAGCGCCACTGTATTATGCAGCTCTTGATTGCTGTACACGTTGCCTTATACCAAAGCCAACCACCTAACAAAATATTTCTCCTCTGATTGGCAGGGCTATCCAGCATCTCAAGCCAAGGAATGTCTTTCTCACCACTTCACTGACATCCTTTCACTGTTCTCTGGAACATCCTTTATCTGGACTAAACCTAGAACCTTCAGCACGCCAAGAACCTACTGTTGAACTCCAAACCATACATAGATACTCCGCATTTGGTCATCCCTTAACTAAGGTTTGCTCCATTTTTTAAAAAATTGATCTGGTAGCACTAAGAGTATGCTTCAGAGATGCTATAGTTTGGAGAAGAGGGGGGCGCGGGAACATAAAATCTGGTAAGAATCTGAAGCCTTTGAGTATCTGGGATACATCTCAGCATTTCCCTAGATCTGTAGAACAATCCCTAGCTGCTTTTAATGGATTTCAAACACTGTCAACATCAGACTCTCTTTAGCAGGGAAATTCCCAGTCATTGGAATGTTTGTGAATTGAACCCACAGAAAGGTGTTTTCTGGCAAAATACTTAACGATCAAAAGAGAAGTCATTATCTTTTGCAAAACCCATCAATATGTTGAATTTGAGTTTGCATCCTACTTCTTTCTAAAAAAAATTTAAATTCTTACCTTTCCTGATTCTCTTCCCCTCCCCCCCCCAATTTTTTTTAAAAGGACTACATTTTTTGCATTCCAACCTTTGCTTCTTAAGCTATCTAGCAAGTTGGTACAAATCCTCCCAGAAAACAGAGATTCTTTCAGCCCTGCAAGAGCTGACCTGCTCAGATGTGTTTGGTAAGGATTCCTAGATCTCCACAAACACTAAGCTGAAAGCACTCCCCTACTGGGGAATGTATTCTAAAACAACCCCTCCATGTCTTTCTGAATATCTTCCCAGTTTTCTGTGCTCTGTGAGAGGATTCCCTTCTAGAATGCCTTTGTTCCTTTAAATTTTTTTTGTTACGTTTGAAAATTTGTCTCTGCAGCAACATTCCCTCAGTTAGCAAAAGCCAGATCTGCACTAGTCCTTTTTAAAAGGAATAGCATGCTACTTGAATAGCTCTGATGTGCTTTAAAAATACACTGATCCATGCACACACAACATGGCTTCTCTGCATGGAATTTGTCAGGGTTTACTTAGGTCTCAGGCGGTCTGCTGGGGGGTGGGGGTGGGAAGCAAAAAACATTTGAATTCTGAAGTGATGAGTTCTCTCAGTATTTCCTGATGGGTTTGCAACAATCCCACTCTTATTCGTTCACCGGCATGTTAAAAGACTTAACAATTTCAATGTAAGCTCAGTGTTGCTAGTCTTTAAGATGTCACTGGACTTTTGTTTTATTGTGCTACAACAAACTAACACAGCTACCCCTTTATAATAAGGCTAGGCCTCTCGGTGCTGACTAAGTCTGACTAGAACAGAAACATTCACCTAGAGATTCAGGCTAAAAGTATTTCAATGGGCAATTAACCTGCATTAAGCAATCTTCAGTATGAGCCATCAGGGAAATCCAAATACCTTCTCTCCACAAGTTAGGGGCACATCCTTGAGGCCCCATAATACAGATTAGCCAGTACCTTTTCAAACACTTTAACCACCTTTTATTGCTCAGCAAAGAGATTAAAGTATGGTTAAAGGGCTGCTCCTGCCCTCCAGATCGATCCCTGTGTATGGTTCTCACAGTCCTTCTGAGAAAGCAGGCTTCTTTCTCAGATACAGTGAATACTAGCTCAGCATGAACTAGAATACTCATCTTGCCATGGCTATAGGGCATATACATAATTATGGTGCATGACACCTTTGATTTGGGGAAGGAAAACACCACAATTTTTAGGTGCTCAATTCAAAATATAAAATTTCATGTAACACACACGACAAGGTGCTTGGTCATTTCCCCATCTACACTTTTTACCATTTTGAGAATCCTGTCTGGAAAGATGGGAACAGACCCCCTCAGTTGGATATGTTCCCTCCCCCCCCCCCGTCAAGTCACAGGTAACTTTTGGCAACCCTTTGGTGTTTTCAAGGGATGACATAGGAGGCTTCTAGCTTCATGCTTCTAGCACATGAAAGCTTACTTTCTAAATAAAACTTTGTTGGTCTTAAAGGTACAACTTGACTCCTACTTTGTTCTGTTGCTTCAGACCAACACGGCTGCCCACTTGGATCTATCTACATGGTTAGGAGGCGGTTTGCCATTGCCTGCCTCTTCCTAGCCACCCTGGACTTCCTCGGTGGTCTCCCATCCAAATACTAGCCAGAGCTGACCCTGCTTAGCTTCTGAGATCTGAATGGACTAGCCTGGGCTATCCAGCTCAGGGCAAGATGTAAGTATAATGAAGCCAATATCTTGAAATGGTTGCGGGGCACATGCAGAGAAATAAATGTTTAGAAACTTGGTTCTCGATTTGGTTTGCGATACCCTCTGACGACTGGTAGCCAGACAGTACTCCGATTCCATGCAAACATAAGTTATCAGAACCACGAAAAGCGAATGTACCCAGTCTCAGTGCACCCATGATATTAGTACTTCGCGTCAATTGTTTTTCATGTTCACATCCACTCTCTCGTTATAACCATTGCAACAAGCCTGCGAGATAAGACAGTATTACTGTCCTCTTATTTACGAAAGAGAATGGCTCGCCCAGGCTGACTAAGGAATTCACAGCATACCCCAAAGTTTGAACCTTGAAAGCTCAAGGAGCACAAGCCCACAAAGACCTCTCAAACAACATCCCATTGATTTCTGTGGGATTCACTTCACATCATCAGGGCAATAAGAATCCATCTCTTTATTTTTATCAATTTATCCTCAGCCTTTCCCAAAGGAAACTCATTCTGCCACTCTAAGGAGTTATACCCCTCTAAAACCCAATGAAGGAGATAACTCCGCTTAGGGTGTTTAAGAGTCCAGTAGCACCTCAGAAACCCAAAAGACGAAAGGTTATTCGTTATAAGGGGCTACGCAGTGTTCCCTCTAAGCCGAGTTAGTGTGAGCTAACTCAGTTTTTTAACCTCCAAATCACACATTTTTTGTCTTAGCTCAGGAAAAAAAAATGGCCCCAGAACAAACTAATTTATGCAGTAGCTCAGAGCTTTAATGCTAGTAGCTCACAAAGTAGAATTTTTTTTCTCATAAGTCTCCACAGCTTAGAGGGAGCATGGGTTACAGGACTCAAATCTAACTGTTCCACTGCAGACCAAGATGGTTATCCCTTGTAAACTTATCTGCTTAGGACAGCACTGTTAAGTAGAAGTGTATATGGAGGGTGGGCCTTACTTTTCCTCCCCCTTACCCTCCCCCCAAAAAAAAATCCCTCCAGATTCAAGAATCTGATAACTGCAGAAAAAGAAGAGAGAAAAGTCCCCAAAGAAAGGCCATCCACTCTTGACAAGTTAAACCACTAGAATTCTTATTCCGCTTCAACCGGCCAGACAATCTCCCCCTCTACCCAGTGAATGCTAATATCCTATGTACGTATGCCCCCCCTTTTTTTTTAACAGAGGAGGGGTTCTTTTTAACAACTTTATGCAATAACAGGATGGAAGCTGTCCCAAAGCCCTTCCCCACCTCAGGCAAACTTGATTCCCTGCATTCCACACAATTCCCCCCCCTCCTTCCAGTGCCCATTTGGATACAAAACTTTAATGTTACACACACACAAATACACACATGGTTTCCTTTGTAAATACACACACTCCAGAAGGGGGCCTTTGCTTCCGAATCCCCCTCCTTTCCCCTCTCTCCCTCCCCTTCCCCACCCCACCCCCCCTCTTTTCCTTTTCACTGTTAAATTCCTCAGCCAGCCGGGGTCAGAAACAAGCCACCTCTGGAATGTGCAACCTCCATCTTCGTAGCAGAATCTGTCTCAGGAACACACACTCCTCCTTGGGCAGACACCCCTCCCAAAAGGAGATCCGGTTCCTAGCTGCATTTTTACTATTTTCAGAGTCACTCCCAGAGGCACAGATTCTCAGAACTTATTGTCTCAATGAATCATTGAGGCCAGGGAAAGATGCCTCTCTAGGAGCAGCCACCTACAGTACCTTTCACGAGCAGGAAATGGCGCCCAACACACTCACTGCTCCCCACCTCAACATTTGCCTGTCTGCCCATCTAGAAATCTGGCTTGCCTCAAAACAGATAAAACTGAGGGGGGGGGGAAGCTGTTATAAGAACCAATGACACACTTCCCCCCCAAAAAACTGAATTTCCTGAGATGCTGGTATGTCTCATTCTCCCAACCACCATCACTCTCATTCTGGTCAGAAGTCTATCTAGACACAACACCAGGAATCAACTCCCGCCTTCCATCCTTTCTTCAGGCAGAGAGGGGGGAAAGGAGGTGTGTGTGAGGGGGTGTCTAGTATTGAAATTGCTCTTTCAAATGTACAACATGGAGGTCACCAAGTTGTTAAGCTCGCACAGCCAGTTATGCAACCAGGTGGAGAAAAGAGGTGGAAATCCCAGAGCCTCCCAGCCTCAGCCTAATCAATGCTAACATCAGGACTTTGTAATGTATACGCTGCACTTTTTGTGGTGGAGAGGAGAAAATTACACAGCAACTAAAAGAGCAATACTGGGGGCATGGATAAAGCCTTACTTATTAGGTAAGCATTTTTTTTCCCAGGCGCCAACAAAATGCTTCCCCAAAAGGAACTGTTACCCACCCAGATTCATCAGTTGCTTTGATTTATTTTAAAGCTATGTGGAAAATGCCATATTAACAAGAGAAGCAGCAGAACTTTTTCCTAACAAACAAAACATCCTGAACATTGCATGGGGTTGCAAGCAACAGCCAGTTTCATTAGAAGCCTGGAATGGCGTGGGGTAACAGATGCTGCAGAGTGGCTTAAAAGTTCCAGGTTCAAATCCTGCCTAGATCACAAACTCCTGTCAATTGAAACAGTCACTCAGAAAGTCCACCCCTGAGAAGACTGGAGGATAATACCTTATAGGATTGCTGAAAAATTAATATAGGATATACGAGAAACACTTTAACAGTCCTTCAAATTGCTACCTGTAGGCTGAAGAACAGTACAGTGTAGCTATGATCAGTGTTCCCTCTAAGCTGAATTAGTGTGAGCTAGCTCACAGATTTTTAGCCTCCAGCTCACACATTTTTGCCTTAGCTCAGGAAGAATAACCCCAGAGCAAACTAATTTATGCAGTAGCTCACAACTTTAATACCAGTAGCTCACAAAGTAGAATTTTTGCTCACCAGACTCTACAGCTTAGAGGGAACATTGGCTATGATCACAACTAAAAGTCAATCATTTATTCATAGATCTGCCAGTAATGCTCCCTCTAAGCTGTGGAGTCTTGTAAGCAAATAATCTATTTTGTGAGCTACAAGCACTAAAGTTGTGAGCTACTGCAAATTAGTGAGCAAATTAGTTTGCTCTGGGGCCATCCTTTCTGACCTAAGACAAAAATGTGTGAGCCGGAGCCTAAAAAACTGAGCTAGCTCACACTAACTCAGCTTAGAGGAAACCCTGCTGCCAAGTAAAACATACATGAACAGAGTGGCTACAGGAACACACATATATGTATACAGTCCTCCATTATCTCCAATACATATTACTGAATCAACATTGATCTTTAGTAGGCTATGGCAGCTGTACAAAATCTGGCAACTTTATCCATGGTTTCAGATTCAAGGCCTGCTAGAAGAAAGGAGGTATACCATTCCTCTGACCTTCCTGGGATTTTTTGGAGGATAACTGAAATAAATAGGTATCTAAGGTTACTAGAGAAAGGCCAGTGCAGCAGCTTCCGTCCAGCCATTTCAGTTTTCCCAGCAGCACAAGGGCATAAACGCCTCTGAAGTGGCACACCACTGATATCTCCCTTCCAATAAAACAGACAGAAGAACATCGTGATGGGCCTGAATAAAAGCTGTCCTGTGTTTGAGAATCAATAAATTCGCTAAAAAGTTCAACCCCACCATTTGCTTGTTCCTGAAGCAACGGCAGCATAGGCGCGATGCTAAAGCAGTGCGCTAAACAAATGGCTGGAAAGGTATTTCAGAATTCCTAGGGGCCAGAATCAGAGTTTTCAGAGCCCTGATCTGGGATGCGGAAAAGTAAACAGTGGTGGCGCCCAGTTCTTCCCAGCTCTTCTTAACATGAAGGTCATCTAGAAGCTGGGTTAAATGTTCATTGGAATACAAATGTCAATGCAGAAAAATAGCCAAATGAGAAACCAGTGATTGTTGGGGGAGGGAAGAATAGCACTCAATATCTAATACCATCTCTCTATCCTGTTAGCTATTTACTTTAAAAAGGGAACAACAAAACATTGACTCAATATATCCATTGCCAAGCATGGAAAGAGAGATGTTTGCCTCCTCGGGAACAGAGAAAGGGAGAAGTCATTAACCTATTCCTAAAGCATTTCTGGACTTTTTTTGAGTGATACACATGCATTGTGCTCTAATGTGAAGATGGGAGTCCAGACTTTAGAAAGAGAGGGTCCATTTTCTTCTGCAAAGGGAGCACCCACCAAAGTTCCAGATGGCTGTGCATTCCAGCCCAAAAGGCAAAATCCACAAAGATCTAGTTTCCAGTATTATGATTTCCTTTCCACTCTCTCTCTCTCCCCCCCAACCTTTTCTCTTCTAAACTAACAAATCTGAGTCCTGCAAGAAGAATCCCCTCTTCTCCCCTCCCTCTTGTAATGCCCTTCTTCTCCCTAGCAGCTGTTCAGAAGGATTCCACATCTGCTTCAAGCAACAATTCCAAGTGACAGTCTCCAACATATTGTTATTTAAACGAGATCAATTCTTAAATACAATGTTGCTATTTATAAGCCCTGCAGAGTACCAAACAATCTCCCACATTTGCTAGGGAGAACCACACAGATTTCAAAGCCTTATAGATTCAGAACCTACACACTTTCTCTGTTGTTGGGGATTTTTTTCTTTTTTAAAAAAGCATTTAATTCTATTGACCTCAACAATAATTTATCTTTTTCAAACAAAAACAACACAATCCATTGTCAAAAGTAACCCAAAATGAGAACCAGAAATAATTTAAAAACCCCTCTGAGATGTTAGTAAAATCTATCTATTCACAAGGTTATTTTAAAAGTCACACAATTCCCGTCTTGGTGACCCTAGAACTCGCTGGCCACAAAAAGGAAAGAGAAAGCAGGTCTAGCAGAGGGAACATTCTAGCCATTCTAAAGGAGGTCTTTCCAGGGGCATCAAGCTTGCAATTACATTGGCTTGGGACCCATGCAACAGCACCGCCAGTGGATGGCGGAATAATACACCACCATACACAGCAACAAAACAGAGACCTTCTCCTGAGCCTTCCTTTAAAAAATTATACATGCAAATGTTGTCCAACATGACCCAGAAACAAAAAAAAAACACATTTTGACTTTTTAAAACTTCTCAGAAGTCTGAGGGAATGCTGGCCTTGCTGAACTGGGATTCAGTCATCAGCGAATAGAGTGCCTTCACAGCACATGGTGGTTGGTCGTAAGGAGTCAGGACGTATTAGAACTGGAACCAAATGCTTTGACAATATTATTGCACTGCTTAATTTGTGTAGACAGTAGTGCAACATTGTCAGAGCCGGCGGTCCCAGCAGCCCACTGGTGGCATCGTACACAGATGCCCTGGCATTCCCCTCCCCCCCAAGGACAGAGAGTTTTGCCCTATGAATAATGGGGGTTTGCTGGTGATCACCAATACAATGCAATTCAGTTATAGTTTATTTGAGACAAGGCTAGAAATAGGACCAAAGACACATACATTTCCTTCTTCCCCCACCCTTTATTTTTGTGTAGATTCAACAGTTTTTTCACCACATGTAAGTTAGATACGTGTACACTTTTATTATATATTAAATCACATGGAGGGCTGGAAAGTATTTCAGATTCCTAGGTGGCAGAAGCACATTTTTAGAAACCTCCACCAAATGCTTAGGTGTTGCAAGTTCTTTTCCTTCCCATATTGTGAAAATGCTAGGCAAAGTCACAAAAACCAACAAGAAAGGATCATTACAAAGTGTGAGCAACTTCTCCATTCCCTTCCCTTCTTCCCCACCCCCTCCAAATAATTCCATCTAAACAACAGCGGATGGAGTGAATTTTTAAAAGGATTGCATATAAATAGTCAAGACATTCGCTAATGGTTTATTTTCATCTCTCCTTCATTCTCAAAGCTATTTCCATTGACCTGCTTATATTGGGGTTGGGATTTTTTTGCTTTTGACTGGGCCACACACGAGCATTAAAACAACAACAACACCTTTCAACAACATTGCAGGGTGCTGTGACATTTGGCTGGGGAGGCCTCTATGCAGGTACAGAATATATGTTCCAAAATGATTGATTTGTGTGTCAAGAGGGTTCTGCCCCGCTGAAATACTCAACACATAGACATTTCTTGAGAACAGCATCTGAATTCATGTAGCATAGGAGAAGAGCATCTGCATGCAGACCCACAAATGAAACACACAAAACCACAACGTTTAAAGTCAGTCATCTAGGAAGCTGGTTGGTGACCATCTTAGGAAGCAGAGAACGCAGAAGGGCCAGTCTGCTGTTATAGGAAAGGAATCGTCATTATAAAATTTCAACAGAGGCATACATAACATGAAACTTGGGGTGGGGAGGAGCGTAATGAGTCATTTCCAAAACATGAGTAAACAAATGAAATAATTCCATGTTTCAAATTCCCTTTGGAATCCTGCATAGTAAATATGCATGCATGCACACGACAATCTACAATTGGGGGGGGGGAGAATAAGGAAGATGTAACACCCTCATTTCCTGGTTCAGTAAAACACCTCCATGCCACAAACCTTATTCCATACCCCTGATGACAAGTAACGCCAGAGAATCCAGGAATTCTACAGCTGGTTTGCCCATTCTGAAGAGGGAGGGGCTCTCAGAGAAGGTTCTGTATCTGCTAGCCAATGCCCTTTTAATATTGCACTGCTAATCATACTTGCCAGTAGTACAACAGAAAAAGGGCTCCAGCCAACAGTTGACCACAGAGAGACTTTCAGCAAGGCCCAAGTGACTCCTTCGCAGGGATGGCTTTTTCTGCATGGGAGTCACCTTCAATACTGAACCAGAGACATCCACAAAAACATAAAGGCAATTCCAGCCACAAGCATGTAAACCCAGGGGCTTTTTTCACCAGCATATTAACAAGTTTTGTTTTTTAAAATCAGGAGTCTGTCTAGAATACAAACTAGTGCTTTTTCCATTCTGGGTTTTTAAAAAAACACAACTATTTGAGCAGAGTAAAAAAAATTACCACCAACAAGAATACTAAGATGGTTTCCCCAAAAAATTTCCTAAGACAACAGTATAAAACCTGACTACCACCCAGATAGGGAGATGCCACATAATTAGCAACTTTTAAAACTATTTGAATTTTATCAACAATCATTCATGGAGTATTCAGTTTGGCTGTTTCAGTCCTTTACTCATTTGCTTAGGAGAAACCTCATTGATATTGATGGAATTACTTCCAGCTATTCATGAATAGAAACACAGAGTTTGAGTTAATGCTAACTAAAGATCCATTATTTAACAGCTATTTTTTACTCAATAAGCCTCATAAATCTTAGCATATTTTGCAAAAATAAGCTTAACGTAGCTGTGCTAACATTTTTCCAACTTTTGAAATGCTTAAGAATAGGGAGCTAAAACTATATAACTGAATAACAGAAGTTCAGAATAATTTGTCACAAGACAGATTTCAAGACAATAATTCACCTTAAAAAAAAAAGTCTGAATCTTTTTATCTTCCATTTCCTAACACCACTTGAGAAAGTGTCAGCACTGTGGCTTAAAAAAAAGTTCAAACATTTATTTTTTAAAAAAACAAAATTAATGGAATCATTTTTAAAAACCGATTTCACAGCCTCCTGTACAAAATTGCAACTGTATCAAGACATTTTTTGAAGTGGATTAAATAGGTTTTATGGGGAGGGTTTAGAAAGAGTTTTGGCCGCATTAGTAAAATGACTTTCGTTCAAAGTTGACTTTCTGCATACACTGCACAGAGTTTTAACAGAAGATAAAATTAGCCAGACAGCTGAATTAATTCAGATGCCATGATTTTACGCTTTCTACAAACGGGACTCTATTCTGTCCTCTCAAAGAGCTAGGCAGACTTTGAAGGGAAGGCCAACTCTGTAGACATTTAAAAGTTAAAAAAGAGGGGAGGTGGGAGAGATGAAAGTGGGAAGTGGGAAAAGACCCAGGCTAAGAATGCATTGTTTTGTTTTTCAGGAGTGGCATTTTTTTTTCAATTCCACTATTCTGGGATTGTGACCCTGAATGTGGTTCTCTTACACAACTGGGAGACCACACATCAGGGAGACCTTGCGTGGAATTGGGGCAAAGTGCAAGAATCCCACTAGCCGGGGGAGGGGGGGAAGACACCATCGGGTTTGCCCGCCCCGGTTTTTTTTTTTTTGCAAGAGCTCGGAATGCAAAGCAAAGATTTGCTGTTTGGAGAAAGAAATAGAAAGCCCGTAGAACAGACAGAGTGGCAATCGCTGGCCAGTTTTTGCCTTGCTTCAGTGCGGGGGGGGGGGGGGGAGGCGAGGAGAGGAGAGGAAAGAAGGAACCAACAGCTCAGCTCCCCTCCTTCCCAAAAGAAGACCTCCTCCACGGCCGAACTTTTTCATCAAAAGGCAATCAAACAAGAGAATCGCACCGTGGTCCTTTCTGAGGCGCAGTCGAGCGAGGCAAAACTTCCTACACGCAAAACAACAAACCCTCTCGGAAACCCTCTACTCACCGATTTAAAGGGGGGGGGGGAGAGAGGAAAGCCAGGGTTCTCCTCTGCCCCCCACCTCCCCAATGATTCCTGATCTCTCCCTCCACTTCGGAGATTTCTTAACATGTTTCCACGGGGGGGTGGGGGTGCGAGAAGAGGACGAAACTAACTCGTGGGGTCTCTCGCTCCCCTCCAGAAGCCCTTTCAAGACGACGGCTGGACCCCCCGCGCCCCCGGCTCTCCACACCTGCCCTGGTGGGTTTCCAAGGCCCGGCGTTTCGATCCGGCGTCCCATGGGCCCGATCCTTCCTCCGAGCCCCTCTCTCCAGTTCGGACCGCCTGGCCTCGCCCCGACGGCCCCGCGAAGCGTCTCTTGCCAGCCGTCTCGTTAAGCCGTCTTTCGGGGAAGAGGCATGGGAAAGAAGCACGGAAACCTGCAACCCCCCCCCCCCCCCCCCCAGTCCCGCGCGCAACAGGGGGATCTGGAACAAACTCCCGCCTGCTCGGCTCTGAACATTTCGCAGCGCTTTTCGGCGCCGCAGCAGAAATGGAGAGGGAGTCTTTCAAACAAAAATAAAAGCCTCCGGATTGCAAGAAGAGACCGGGGGGGGGGGGGGATAATTAAAAAGAAGAAGACGGATGGAAGAGGTTCGACTTTGCAAGGCCGGGTGTCAAAAATAAAATCCCGAAGCTCCGAAGGCAGAAATGCATACAAAGGCATCGGCAAACCACGCTGGGAAAAAAGATCCGAGTTCGGGAGAGGAGAGAGAGGAACCCGTAGCTCGTTTAAAGTCCCCCAAGCGAGAGCGACAGAGAATGCCGAAAGAAGAGCGGGGGGGGGGGGGGCACATGACGAAATCCCAACCAAGCCGCCCTCCCTTCCTAAGTAGCATTTCAGAGCTGGAAGGGCTTTAAAGAAGGGGGGGGGTTCCCCATCCGAAGGGGGTGTGGAAAGAAGAAGAGGGGGAGCACATGGCAGCGACTTTCTGCCCACCCCACGCCCCGCGTGATTCTCCCTCCACCGCTTTCTGCAGGCGAACTTTCCCCCCCCCACACACACACACACACCCCTTTCGGAAAAAGGGGGCTCGAACCCGAGGGGTCGGCGAGAGGAAGCTGGAACGGAACCCGGAGGGCGAGAGCAGCATCTCGATCCAGGCCTGCCCGGAGGGGGGTCTTTTCCCTTCGCCCCCCCCCCCCCCGTCCAGTTGTCCTCTCTCCATCTGGCCCCTCTTTGCAAGCGGCGGAGAGCCCTGGCTGCTGGGCCACGCGAGAGGAGGGGGGGAGACACACGCCCCCCATTTCTCTCCCCCCCCCCGATTTTTAAACGACCAGCTTTAAATCTCCTTTTGCATTCAACCCCCCCCCGCACCTCCCCCTTTTAGCCTTGAGCTCCCGCCATTTCCGCCCAGTCACCCGGATGCTACTCACAAAACAGCTACAGAGAGAGGGAAAAAAGAGAAAGAGAGAAAAAAAAAGAGAGGATCGCGCACGCAGAGAGACAGCCAGGCAGGCGGGCGTGCATTTCCCACCTCCTTGGGATTTTTCCCCCTTGTCTTTTTTTTTTTATGAATGGTACCTGGCCCCAAGGAGGAGGGGCAGAGCTGCTGACCAGGGGTGATGGGGTGGGTTAGGGTTGGATCCGGGAGGGAGGGAGGGAGAGGAATCCGAAGAAAGGAAGGGGGGAGCTGGGCTGGGAAAAGTTGGCAAAAGAAGAGCCCAGAGCGACTTGGCGCCCCTCTCTGCCCCAGCTCCTTGGCTTCCTTGGCTCCCCGCCTCTCTCGCGTGGGGCTGCCCGGCTTCCACCTTCGGCTTCTAATCAATGGGGGGGAAAGGGAGGGGGGGAGAAGAGAGAGAAGAGAGCGAGCGAGAGAGAGAAAAAAATCCTCCAGTACAAACCTCATGGCCTCCCAGCTCCAGCCTCCATCTTTGACTAGTTGACATTCACCTCCTGCCTGACCAAATTCTCTATTAGCATACTTCTTTCTCCATTGGTCCGTCCTTGCGCTAGTCTTTGCCACCGCGCTTCCCATTGGCTGGCAAGGGGGATATTTAAAAATATCATCTTGTCTCCCATTGGCTCCCCGCGAGCTCCACGTCACAGCAACTCTTTATTTTAACAATGAATGCACAAACACATTCTTCCATTCACAAATTTCCCCCCCTCTCTCTCTTTACTTTTTTTTTTTTGCCCGCCTTTTCTTCAAACTAGATTTTCATTGATTTTTTTTGTTTTGTTTCGGCTAAGGGGGTCCTAGTTGTAAACAGATAAATCAAAGGCGAACAGAGGGAAAAGTTGAGCAAATATTATTTTCTGTTCCTCCCTCCCTCTCCTGTTTGGATGGGGGTTGATGTTTAGAGGGTCATTTAATCTCAAGCGGTTCTGAGCTAAGAGGTGTGGTCAGAAAACACCCCCCCCACACACACACACACACACACTCTTTGCCAAACAGATTGTAACTGTTTTTGTAGTGTGTTTTTTTTTCTAGTAGCAGAAGGCAAACTTCAGAGAGATTGAACAGGGTTCATAAAGAAATTGCTAGGCTGTTAGCATTGTTGTATTTAATTTTGATTGGGAGGTGTTTCTACCCAAGAAAATAAATATTTTTTCTGTCTTCTACATGAGTGGCACAGCAGAGACAACAACCTCCTTTCCTTCACACATCTAATCCTTAAAATGTATAAGATTCGTTTGAATCCTCTGTCATTACAGCCCATTTCCAAGATTTACATTTTAAATGTATGCACTGTAACATTAGTAAGAGCAATTGCATTAAGTTTAAAAGTACTGAGCAGCTCCGGCATCCTCTTTTTCTTATATATATTGTAAGAAAAACCTGCCTGTTTTACAAAGCAAAGTTGAAATGCTATAGCAAACACCAAAAGGGAGTGCTTTTTTTAAAAAATATTTTTGTTTATGGTGTTGTTGAAAGGGTTATTGGCATGCAAATAGAACTGCTACATGCTTGTAAAATTTGTTCTAAGCTTCAGTCCAATTTTGTTTTACTCACAATCTAGGAGAGTACAGAAATGAGTATGTGTGCGAAAAGGAAAACACTGGTTTTATTCCCTTCAAATAATTCCTGGTTTTATTTCCTTCAAATAATCTCTGCTGCAAAGCAAATTGTACACACAGGAGGAAAAAAAGAGACTACTTTAGAAGTTTTTTTTTTTTCAATTTAGAAAAAAAACCTGGCATGAGATATGGGCATTGTAGCTTTGTCCAAATAATTCTCTCCCCCCACAAAAAAAAAAAAAAACGTTAGTTGAATCCCATACCTTTGTTTTATTGCTATTTTGTTTGGTAGCTCTTTTGCCATGCTGAAAAACAAAACTCCCCCCCCCCCCCCCCTGTGCAACTCAGAAATATACTTTTTTTTTTTGAGCAAAACAGTCAAAAAAATAATTTTGAGAGAAAAAGAAAATAATAAATGTACATCTTTGAAGGCTGGTGATTCTATTTCACCCTGTATTCTTCCCAAACCTTAACACTATTAAGAGGTGGTTGAAATTGGGTGGGGATATTTAAGCAATAGATTTCTGGCTGGTTTTTGGAGATGGGACTTAGAAGCAGCGGGCTGTGAAATCTCACATTCCTGTCCAATGGAGCTGAAATAATGGTATTGTTCTCTGGAAAAGAGGTTGCCTCTCTCTCCTCCTTTCTTCTCCTGATCTGCAGGGACCTGATTGTGTAGTTAATCAGCAAAAAAACGTTTGATGTAAGGCAGGGCGTGAATTCAAAAGGGTGGGGAGGGGGGAAGAGGCGGGGAAACTCAAGAAGGATTCTTCTGTCTTGTTAGAAATGTTTCTAAATCCAAAATGGCAGACCCTTGAAAAGCAGTGCTGAGGGTTCCTTAAGGTTCCTAAGTGGGTACAGCTAGCCAGGGAATCATATCACTGCTTTCTGGGAAGGGGGAGGCAGCTTGTCACTTTCATGTAGAAGCAGGAGGAAAAGGATGGTGTGCCCTCCAACAAAGGTGAGCTACCCCCTCCCTACACCCTATCTGAACTTTGCAGGAATGCCCACCCCTCATGTTTGCTCTATAGTTTCTATGCAAAATTGAGGGGTGGAGGACTCAGATTCCTGTCTCCTGCAAATAAACAATTTGCAACAGGTAAAAGATTTTTCTCTTTCAGTGTCTGCCTTTTCTTTTGACCCCCCTCCCCCAATAAAGATGCCTAAGAATAACTGTTGTGTTATTTATAATTCCATTCCCCCCCCCTTTACACCTCCTTTGCAGTAGACATCTGAGAATCCATACTGGAAGTGACACAGGGGGTGGGGAACTGTTTAACAACTGTTGGTGGTTTACATTTCGAAAAGCAGACATGCAGCTTCACAACTTTCTCATTTTTGGTTTGGAGGAACCCATAAAGATGCTTTGCCTCTCCGGACACCACACTGCAGAATGCTTCATCCAGTACAATAGGATTTGTGCCAGTCCTGGATGACTGTACCCCAAATAATCTTTCTTACATCCTCTCCCACCCCATCAGTTAAACAAGTGTGACTCACATTTGAAACATTTTAAAAAAAAACAACACCCCACCTCTACACCTAATGTGTCAGGGGATTTGTTTCTTTTTATACAAAAAAGAGCCAAACTTAACCCTAAAACAAACATCTCGGGCTTGGATGAGGGAAATATTGGAACTTTTGTTGTTGTTCCAGAAAACATAGATTGGTTTGCTTACCCCCCCCCTCCTCCAGCGTAGGGTCTTTCCACGTGATGTCACAGGGGTGGAGTTTCCAACTGTTCCCTTTCCTCTGTCTGTCTCAGTTCAAGGCCTTATGACGGTTAAATCTATGGCAGGCAGGCATGACTTATTTTGTAATGAGACCCCTGCTGCAATAATGTCTTTAACAATTTTTTTTATCAGCTTCTTAAAGGCCATTCATTAATTTGTTTCCTCTTCCTCTCCCTCCTGCATGGCTAGCACTTCTCTATGCATGATGCACAGTGCTCCAAAGGTGAAAAATGCACAGAGGAAATTGTATTCCCCCCTCGCCCCCATACACACACTATAGCTCACTCTAGAACATGCAAAACATTGTGAATGGGTGGCAGATCGAGATGAGACAAGGGATGGAGATAAGATTGAACATTTGAGGTGGCTTGTGAATTATCTTTAGAGTCTGTTTGGGGAGGGCATTTACACAGCATTTACCAAGGTGCACTCAATTACAAATGCTTTTGTGTACAAAAATGAAATTCCAAAGAAATGGATGGATAATAGACAACCAAAAACTGATTTATATATGTTTGGCAAATTAAAAACATTATATGAGAAAATGATTGCTGTTGTAACACTATAATAACACTAAATATATTTGTTTTGTTTAGTGAACTCTTATTATAAATATTTTTATTAATATTGAGATATTCTTAAATTTTAAATAGTTAATGTATGATGTGCATTACTATATGTTATTTAGTCTTGCAAAGGAAACAGATTTTGCTGTAAAAGTGTGATTGCAATCTTCCAAATTCAGTCTCAGTGCAGATAGTTATTTTGGCATCAATTTACAATTTGTGATCTCTTTCCCTACCCCATCCCTTGCTTTACTTTCAGACTGTGACATGTGGCTTATTTGTCATACAAATGTGTCTTGGGTGGAGGAAATATTTTCTATATAAAATATTAAGAAGCTGATAAAAAAAATTTTGTGTGCTTAAGAGCACACGAAAGCTTACATTCTAAATAAAAATTCGTTGGTCTTAAAGGTGCAAATTGACTCCTGCTTTGTTCAGTTTTCTATATATGTTACTGACACTCTAAAAAGTTCTTGATTTCTTTGTTTCCAATTCTAGGTAGCACTTCTAACTATTCCTAAGGGGGAATTAAACATTTTTTAAAAAGAAAACTCAGAAGTAGTAATCATGATTCCCCCCTCTCAAAAAACTATGCATTTGGGGTAATCAAAAAGTGATAAAATAATGTTTGAAATTTTCAGATATGCCAAAGCACTCTCATAATAATATTAACATTTATATAAAAACATTCCTTTCATGAGTCAGGAATTAACCATTTCCTTAGTAAATGGGTGTGGGTGTGGGTGAAAGGCACAAAACAAGAAACTGAGAAAGTTGTATCAACTATGAATGACTTAGAAAGCAAAAGGCAGTCGCACAGACCATCTCAAATGCATAGGATCCATTTCCTAGGAATGTGTGCTGCTTGTGATGTCAGATAATACACCATGTTTATCTACCTCAAAAGAAGACTTCTGTGGCTGAACATCTCCCCCCAATGGCTCCTGGTGTTCCCATTTGACATGGGGTTGTGAGTTGGATTGTGTGTGTGTACAATCCTGAGTGAGAAAAAAGTTGCCACTTGAAAATGGTGTTATCAATTGTAGCTGGATTGGGTTGCAGGGGAGGGGGGATAGAATTATTAGGAAAGTGTGCAAAGGTACATGAATATACAACCTTCTGTATAATTCCAATTCACCTTTCCTGCACATCTCCAGTAGTGCTTAGAACACAGTGCTGTTTAAAACATCCATCTCTCAATAGTGATTATAACCCTATGTATCCACAACTTGCCTGGACATTCCTTAGTTAACAAACCTGAGAGTTGTCTCTTTTTAAGCTATTTTAATAGCAGCCAAGCTGCAGAAAGCACACCTCTGCCACCTTTCGATGCGAAAAAAGTGTGTGTTTGTGTGTGCACACATGCAGACAGGGCATCCCTGATTGTGAGAAAGCATGTAGTTGTATGAACATGTTTTCCAGAATCCTAAATGCCTCCCATTCAAGGAACTCCCCCTACCCACACCCACACTGCAACCCTTAAGAACAATCTTCTCCAGGCCCCAAGAGAGTTCACCATTTCCCCTTCACTCTTCCCTTTTACCTAAAGGGGAAGGTCTCTTCCTTCCTTTTCTTCCTGCATTTTTTAAAAATCTTCCTTCTTTCCCTAGCCTATGCATTCAGCTCTGGGAGCTTCTGTTAACTCCTTCAGTGCTCCCTGATCTAATTCGTTTCCCAACGACAAGCATTGTTTATCCTGGAGGGATCTGTTCACAAGGTGTCCTATCAAGCCCCAGCTGCCTTTTCTACTGGTGCTGCTGACCATTCCAAGAATCCCTTTTGAAGTAGCTTTCATTTAATGGCATTTGAGGAGCCCCATTTATGCGTACCCATCCGGTTTGTGTGTGTGCGCAAAGAGCAGGAGAAAAAGAAACATAAAGCAGGGCCTTTTTTGTGTGGGGCAGACACTGGTTCTGTGCTGGGTACATGTGTGAAGGTGCTACTGGACTCTAACTTTTATTCATATACCCACCTCTGGTATTGAAAAGTCCCATCTTCCTAGCCATGGAGGTAAAAGTGCCTGGCAGTGAAATGGTTAACAGCCACCCTCCCATTGATTAATATTGATGGCTTTGGAGAGTTTTAATAGATGCCTTGTTTGTGGGAGGTGGGGCATCCTTACTTTCCGAATTCTTGCAAGTTTTTGTTTCTAATTGCATGCACTGCATTCCTTCTGAGTGGGTGGCATCACCTTTTCCACACAGGGAAGGCCTGTAAAAAAAAAACAACCTTTCATGTGCCCGACAATCAATAGGCAAGACTCTAGGCAGAAGTTAAAAAAAACACACACACACCCCAAACAAAACCTCCTTTTCTTTCTTTCTCCCCTCTCCCCATTCCCACCCCCCCCAGTCCTACCTCCCAACACAAGAAGCCGGGGATATTGGAAAACACTGTGGAGAATTTAAGTCTAAGTGTTGACAAAACTAATGAGTAATGTTGCTTTGGCCAAACTTTAAAAAACCCTACAAAACTTATTTTCACAGCTGCTAGGGTGATGTGCTCCCTTGAAAGAAGGGGTTTCCAGCCAGTCATTTGTACATAATTAAGAAATGTGTTATTAAGCGAACAATGCTTGTTCTTTTCTTTGTTTAAAAAAAAAGAGCATCTCTTTCAAATGTATGATGCAGAGTCAATGTATTTTGGGAGACTCCTTCCCAGCATTTAAATAGTTAAAAAGTAATGGGGGGGGGTGCATAAATATAGTAGGTGGAGCCAACTAAACCCTTTTTAAAAACTCAAAGTAAATTAATCTTTCTACTTGCTTTAAAAGGTAAGGATTCAAGATTTGCTAGCAAACTCTGGGTTAGACTGCCATGAGTTTTGCAAGAAAAAGGGGAACCCATTTTCACTCTTTATTTCTCAGCTTCTCTATTTCTCCAAATCCCTCTGTGTGTGTGTTTTTAAAAAAGTATCCTTGCTTAAATTATACTCATCCAGCTTTTAAGTGGGCATTCTGTTAACTTCTCTCTTGCTCTCTGCTGTATCCTATTTTCTTTACCGTTGGGGAAAGAGGAGTGATTGTTAGATGTTTAAGGGGGGGAACAGAGGAGAAATAAATCAATTCCTTTCTGGCATCTAAATTTCAATTCATAACATTGGTTTCATAGGGGCTATTTCATTAGGAGGGAATAACTCACCTGTAAGTAATTACAGTTGACTGGCTTTCTAAGAGAAACCAAGGAGAGTCCAGAGAGGGAAAAAAGGTTAGCTAACAGAAATATTGCACTACTCTGACATGGGAATCTAAAAGTGAATTAGCCATATTCTTTATTAGAACACAAACCTAGCTTAATGGTCTTTGGGAGGGCATGGCTTTGTTGAAGTTCAGTTTTTCTAGGATTTCCTACAAACAAAAATCCAGCATGCTCAGAAAGGCTTTGAGTCTTAATCGGGGGGGGGGGGGGGGGGGGGATAGGATTTTGTAGTTGTTTGTTTTAAAAAACAAACTCTTTGAAGTGTTTTCTTAGGCTATGTATTGGTGTTGGGATCGAAATTAACTTGTTCTACATTTCTACAACTGCAGGAAATTCTGTTTGGTTATTTAGAACTGACTCATCAAACAGCTCTGTATTGTGCCTTATTCAGAATGGATCCACTCTTGAAAGACTTGTTTTAACTGCACATGGCAAATGTATTTGAACTGTAACATTTAAAAATTATCTCTGGTATTAATTGTTTAATTAAAAAAAAAAGAAAATATGTGCTTTATCTTAATTTTCTGTAGCATACCATCTATCACATCAAGTTGAAAAGTGCTCTTAAAATGTACTCTAATTTTATTTTCTGGAGATAGATTGGTAGGTGCTCTTTGATTTTAGATTTCCATTAAATTGTTATGCTCTGACAATTGTTTTGTAGCCTGGGAAAGTTTGGTAATATTTTGAGTAACTTTGTTTTTCTTTAGAAAGCATAATATATATGCAGGGTGGGATATTTTAAAATCTTTTACTTTAAACTTATTTAAGAAATCTGATTCTTTTGCTAATGTGAATTTAATTGTTCTGCACAAAAATGAGAAATTAAATTCCTTTCTGAAAATGACAAGGAAATGGGTCTTCAACAACTAAGGTTAAAATTATATTTAAGCTATTTTAACTTTTTTTTTTAACTTCCAAACAATTTAAACTGAGGTTTTCGTTGATTAAGACAGACATATTAAGCTCTCAAATATTTAAATATTCTCCAAGAGGATACAGCAGCAAAACCTGTAGTTATAAGGTTTTTCAAATTTTATTCATGCTGTTTCAACGCAATGCAATCTGGTTGTGGGGGTGTGCCCAACATACAATTCAAAAAAATATTTTATCACAATAAAAAGGTTGCATTTTGTTTCTTCTGTGCATTCCTAGTCTAGGAATATTTAAGAGAAAATATAATTAAAATAAAAAATTCATCATAATCAGCCTGGAAGACTGGAAAAGGAATCTTAAATTTAACTACATTTTAGTAAAAACAAGATTTTGGAATTAACATATTTCCCCCCAGAAACTTTACTTGCCTAGTCTATTTGGCCATCAGCACTTAGATTATATGGCATGATAGTATGTGAATAATTTTGATAACTTTAAGAGAAAAAGCATAAACATTTTTAGAGATTTATCTCAGAGCTCAATCTCATTTATAAACAAAGAAATTAGCAACAAATGAATCTTTTGAAAATTCAGCTTCATGAGATGAATCAAAACAGTACCTGGAAAGTTTTCATGCCTTCTGTATGCAGGGAATACAATGTTCTGGAAATTTCTGAAAACAAAAATCTATCTTTTCTCTTGATACTGTTCCCCCCTCAACTGCAAATATATCAAATATCTCTGCAAACAACTAACCTACCAGAAGCCCTATATGGTTAAAATTTCAGTTAATTGTAGAACAATTTGATTAATATACCAAGAATGTGCCTTTTTATGAGGAAATTATGGCTGGTGGGGGTTGTCTCACTTACTTCCAGTTCTGTTCTTGATATTTCTAAATCTTCAGACTTCAGTATTATTATCTTCAGACTTCAGTAACATTACATCACAATTTTTTCTTCTGAGTAGGATGACAAGCCTTGTTTGTAGGTTGTAAACTGAAAACCAAATTGCTTCCTAAGAGGAGATAATCAATATGGTTTCAGTTGTGCACCCTATTCCATGTGCTTAACTCCATAATTTCATTGAGGAAAAGCATGTACAGCTGGGTACCACCTACAATTTATCAAGAACCTGAATTCCCACTGGGTGAGATTTCAACTGAATTTTATGGAATTGCAAAACTGAAATTCTTTTGCCATCCAATGCTGGTATGAACATTTGACTATGCCCTCCTACTTCTGGAAAGTTTCAAACATCTATTGTCAAATGCCTTTTAAAAGTACTTTCATGACAAATGCTGATGGTTTAAATCAATTAAAATTATTGGTGACATTTAGCACAAGTTTTGGCCCATGTATATATTGCCTTCGTATATTTAGTTCTGTAGGTTTAATTATTTGCGGTTCAAGATGTGGAAAATAAGTTCAGCAATCCTTTTAATGGTTGAAAGGAGAGATGTAAGCAAGTGTCTATTTCTAAAAAAAAAAAAAATTAAAGCCCAATCCCTTATAATAATGTTCTTTTTAACCTCCATAATCTTTCTGGTTCAGATTTCATATGCTGACAGAATGTTGTATTTGCTCAATTCTAAACAAATAATTCTAAACAAACAGTTATTGTAAAATATTTCCAAGATTTTTTTCTTGGTAATAGTTGTATGTTTTTTCTGTGAAAATAAAATATAATTAAAATGTTTTTACAGATTATTACAAATATCGTTACCAATCAGAATCTGGGAAAATAAATACAATTGGTTTTACATCTTTTTCCAGCTAACCAAAACACCTGCCTCAACAGATATAGTTTCAACACATGCTATCAGCTGTTTAGGGTTTAAGGAAAAACTCAAAACTTATCGGGAAAAACCTCCTTTAAAATTATGTTTTTAAAAACAAGGGAGTAACTCCCCCCCACTTGTAGAGGTGGGAGTTAGATTGCAGGAGTCAGTGATTAAATGCTAATAATCACTCAACAGATTTCATAAATGATTTTTCAAGGATTACATTTCTTTGACTTGATCATTCCATAAAGCACAGTTCCCTTCTGAGCAGGAGATATTGTGAATCTGGGCCTATCCCCGTTATAACACCATGATCCTAAAAAAAACATTTACATGGAAGAGTAAATCCCATTGGCTTCAAGTATGCGCTTGGGATCACAACCTTAGATTCCCAATTTTCCCAAGTGGATAGTGGAATGAGTTTAGTCTATCTGAAGCAAGAGGAGTGTTTCGATTTGTTTTAACCCAACCTGGATATCCAGTACTGTCCATGATCTGAGTTGGATTTATGATGCTAAATGCTTATGAGAGAAAAGACAAGACGTGAGCAAAGGAAGGGAAAGACATAGCATGGTGTGGCTAGAAAAATAGATCCAATGATTCATTAAACTAACACCAAATATCCAAAAAACATAGAAGGCTGTCAAATTTGGATCAAAAACATTAAAGAGGCTCTAATATTTTCCCTATTAGTTACTTTTAAAAGAGGGATGAGGAAGAGTAATTGTTTTCTCAGAAATACCTACAATGTCACCACTTATGCTGGTAAGTTTTCACAAAGTTCGTTAGCCCTTTTGCTTGCAAATTCACTTTCTCTGGTAGATGTCTGAAGAAGAATTCTGTGAAGCCTGGAAGCTTGCCTCTGCACTGCACAACCTGAAATGGCCCCAGAGGATCTTTTTACTGGGGACCAAATCCACTAGGAAAAGGTCCCACACAAGCCCTGCTGAAAGAAATGGTTTGTGGAAAGTAAGAGCTTCATCCTTCCCTTCACTCCAATGAGATGTGGTCTAGAAAACCAGGTCCATCAAGGTCTGAACTGAAAGCACAGGATAGTGCATTCTTGGTGAAGCTCTGCAGCTTTCAATTCAGTCTGGGAGACATACAGAGAATCTTGCATGTGTTTTATTTACTTCATTCATTGTCTGCCTTTCTCATTGAGGCACAAGGTGGATTACAAACGTATAAAACAAAGCAGTAAAGACCAGGGAAAGATTTACAATAAATAATGCAGTAAAACTGGATGACACGGTTAGAGGAAAAACGAAACAAAAAGACAGCCGAATACATCCAATAAGCAACACAAAATGAGATAACAACAGTATAATAATCCAATAAACAATTCTATATGAAGAGAAGAAAGAGAAAGAAGAGGGGGGAAACTCGCTATAGATGTTCACAAACGACAGTCTTGTTCCATTTATTTAAAAATGCCCTTCTGAACCAATTTATTTTACTACTTCCCTACATATATATGGCCCTGAGCTTCATAACGCAAGAAAGACAGAAGATAAATGCAATTAAAATATTTGACTTCTCATCTAGCATTATTACAGCAATTTGGGCTGCAGTCCCTTAATGGTGACAGCTTCTTAACAAGTTTATTTCATTATTGTTGTACAGTTTAAATACATCTTTTTGTATTAGGCTTATCCTAATAAATTTGAGAGGGCAGCTGTGTTGATCTGAAGTAGTAGAACAAAGTTTGAATTCAGTAGCACCTTTAAGACTAACAATGTTTTATTCAAGGTATAGACTTTCATATGCAAGCACACTTCTTCAGATCTGAAGAAAATATATCAAAGGATTTATTAAAGTCACACCAAATACCCAAAATATCAAGTATCAGATCTGAAATAGTATGCTTGCACATGAAAAGCTTATACCTTGAATAAAACTTGACTGGTCTTAAAGGTGTTGCTGGACTCAAACTTTATTCTAATTTAAATAAAGTATACTGCCTGGATGAGATTTTGATGTAAGCGTCCACAGTAGCGACTAGATGCTGATGATGGCAAAGATTGCCTCTTTAGTCATCTTCTTTTTTCCAAAAAAGAGAAAAGATTTTAACAGTCTGTTGCAGATTGTTCCTGAGTGATTGAGGATTTCCCCACCACCACCAAACCCGAGTCTAGCAGTACCTTAAAAAGGCAAAGGTAGTCCACTGTGCAAGCACCAGTCGTTTTCAACTTGGGGTGACGTTGCTTTCACAATGTTTTCACGGCAGACTTTTTTTAATGGGGTGGTTTGCCATTGCTTTCCCCATTCATCTACGCTTTCCCCGCAGCAAGCTGGGTACTCATTTTACTGACCTTGGAAAGATGGAAGGCCGAGTCAACCTCGAGCCGGCTACCTGAACCCAGCTTCCGTCGGGATTGCACTCAGGTTGTGAGCAGAGGTTAGGACTGCAGTACGGCAGCTTTACTACTCTGTGCCACAGGACTGCCTACTAAGTTGCTACTGGACTGGAAATTAGCTGTTCTACTGGAGACCTACATGGCTACCCTCTGAAACTTTTACTAAATTCCTTTGTCAAGCTTGGGGAACAGACTGAGGATGCTTGGATAATTGGAGGAGGACAGCATCTTAGCGAGTCTGGAGAAAGACTCGGAGTTCCCCATTCAGTATCCCGCCCTCCCCGCCGAAGCAGATTCAGCAAGCTGGGTACTCATTTTACCAATTTCAGAAGGATGGAAGGCTGAGTAAACTTTGAGCTGGCTACCTGAACCCAGCTTCCACCAGGGTCGAACTCAGGTTGTGAGTAGCGTTTAGGACTGCAGTACTGCAGCTTTACCACTCTGCACCATGGGGCCTGATTATAAGGTAGCCTCCTAGGAACTCATTTGCATATTAGGCTACACCCCAAATGTCACCATTGTTTCATAAAGGGCTTTTGTGTAGAAAAATCCTCCTAGAAACTCATTTGCATATTAGGCCACACCCCCTGTCACCAAGCCAGCTGGGACTGCGTTCCTGTGTGTTCCTGAGGTAGCTTGAGATCCAGTTCAGGTAAAGGTGTGCTCACTGTGTAGAGATAGCTTCCCATCTTGGCTCTGGGAATGATTAAATTGTCTGATGAGATAAGAGACAGTGACCTGGGTAGGTGATTCTTGGCTAAGTTTTACCCAGCGCGTTCCTGCTCATAAAAAAGCCCTGAGGTAGCTTGAGATAGAGTCCAGGTAAATATGTGCTCATTGTGTAGAGACAGGTAATATTGAAAACATCTGGTGAAAAGCCCTTGTTAGGTTTTTTCCCATGTTTGGTTGAATGCCAGCCCAATCCTGAAAAGAGTTATATCCTCCTAATCCCGCGGACTTCAATGGATTTAGAAGGATGTAACACTATTTAGAATTGTCCTGTGCATTGCCTATCAAAGGACCTGCCCAGCATATTAGCTTGATTTGGTTATAATTGGCATGTCATCAGTGTGTTGGCGCTGACTGAAATGGTCTGATATTCTCCCATTTGACACACTCTTCTCCATCATCTTGGGACCCCTAAAACAAATCTGTTGAGAGAGATTTTGTATCTTAGTTGCATTGGTGGCAGTGATGTTTCGCTTGTTTCTACAGCTTTTCAATGGTTTAGCTTCCAAAATAATATATTAATCCTCATGACCCACCTTACTACAGAGGCTGAAGGGCAGGCTTGAACAGTATTGGACAGCAACATAGACAAAGGAATCCTGGGACCTAGATAAGATTATGAAGTATTGAGGATTCTTACTTGAAACTCTCATATATCCACAAATATATGTATATATATTTCCATAGGGGGAAATCACAACGGGGGAAACTAGTTTTAAACCAGTGTACATCTGTAGGATAAATTTGTAAAATATCCACACACAAATATGGCAATAAGTCCACAAAAGCTGCTAGCCCACTAAACTTTCTACAGCCAATTTACCCTCATGTCATAAGGTAAAGTTGAAGAAAGAAAGAAAGAAAGAAAGAAAGAAAGAAAGAAAGAAAGAAAGAAAGAAAGAAAGAAAGAAAGAAAGAAAGAAAGAAAGAAAGAAAGAAAGAAAGAAAGAAAGAAAGAAGAAAGACCACTTTTTATACAGAGCAAAAGTTAGTCACCAGGTGCAGGAAAGGGGGGGTCTTAATTGTGTTAGGTGCCTTTTTAGAATACACAGGACAGGGATTGAGCCTCTGTTCTGCATGCAGAAGGTCCCAGACTCAGCCTCTGACATCACCAGTTAAAAGGCTCAGGTAGTTAGTGAAATGAAAGACTTCTTACTGAGACCCTGTTGCTGCCAGTGAGAGAAGCCAGTATTGACTTTGATAGATCAATTAGTATAAAGCAGCTTTGGGTGTTAAAGTGCAGGTTTTTGTCTCAAACCATTTTGGTTCCTGAAGCACAAAAACCTCATGGCATTCTTCCTCACAGACTTATGAATTAGTATGGCTTACATGCAATCCTCCAGAAAGTTCTTCTGAAAGAGTCTCACTGAAATGATTGCAAGATGCTCAAAGTATTGTTGGAATTTAGGAAGAGATCTGCACCCTACCCTGGGTTACCAACTCTGGGCTAGAAAATTCCTGGAGATTTGGGGGTGCAGCCTGGAGGGGGCAAGATTTCGGGAAGGGAGTGCCGTTAGCAGCAAATATGCCATAGACCTCGCCCTCCATAGCCGCCCTGAGCCCGCCTCGGTGGGGTAGGGCGGGATATAAATCGAATAAAATAAATAAATAATAAATAAATCAGCTGATTTCTGCAGGGCAACTGATCTCTGTGAGCAGGAGATCAGGTGTAATTCTAGGAGATCTCCAGCCCCCACCTGGAGGTTGGCAACTCAGCAGTTTACCTCTTACTGTGGTGAGTGGGTTACTTGTAGAAATATTATTTTTGACGTTAATGGCTCCCAAAGTGATTTATGATTAAAACAACGCACTGTTAAAATAAGGCGATGCTAATAAGAAAATCACTGTCACTCCACCAGTTTATCACACAACCGTGTTCGTAAGACTGCAAATTTAGTCACATTGCCTGTCTCATTTGCTTCCAGATTTCATCATCAGACCATTTTCACAGATGATGAAAACCTGAGCTGCCTCATGCCTGTCTGTAGCAGTAGGAAAGAGCATGAGTCCAGGAGCATCTTCAAGACTAACATATGTGGCAGGGGAGGAGCTTTCGTGAGTCACTGCCCTCTTCTTCTCATGCCTGGGTCGACCACTTAGCTGTTTGCTCTGACTGCCAGCAGCTCTCTGGGGTTTCAGGCAGAGAAAGGTCTTTTGCCACACCTGCAGTTGAGATCCTTTCACAGACAGTGATACCGAGGACTAAACCTGGGACCTTCAGCATGTAAAACACATGTTCTGTTCACTGAGCCACAAGCTCCTCACAACTGAGGTTTAAAATAATACTTTGTACTTCCAGTGTTGGAATGCAATGTTTGCTTAGACTAGAATGTCCATTTGTAAAAAAAAAATTACACTCCTTTTTATTTTCTCTTTTTTTTCCTTGCCTGTTCACAAATTAGGCACACCAGCATTTAAAAATGTATGCTCTGAGTATCATTTATGAAAAATATCCCCCACTGCGATTTCACTGTGGATTTTTCTAGCACAGGGGTGGCCAAACTGCAGCTCAGAAGCCACATGTGGCTCTTTTACACATATTGTGTGGCTCTTGAAGCCCCCACAACCCCATCAGCTGGTCAGTTTGGTGTAGTGATTAAGTGTGCAGACTCTTATCTGGGAGAACCAGGTTTGATTCCCCACTCCTCCACATGCACCTGCTGGAATGGCCTTGGGTTAGCCATAGCTATCGCAGGAGTTGTCGCAGCTGCTGTAAGAGCTTTCTCAGTCCCACCCACTTTGCAGGGTGTCTGTTGCGGGGGGAGAAGATATAGGAGATTGTAAGCTGCTCTCAGTCTCTGATTCATAGAGAAGGGCGGGGTATAAATCTGCAGTCTTCTTCTTCTTCTCTCTTTAAATCATTGCATTTAAAGTTAACGTTGCTTTCTTTCCACTTCTCTCTCCCTCCCCCTCCCCTCCTTCCTTCCCTCCTTCCTTCCCTCCTTCCCTCCTTCCTTCCTTCCTTCCTTCCTTCCTTCCTTCCTTCCTTCCTTCCTTCCTTCCTTCCTTCCTCCCTCCCTCCCTCCCTCCCTCCCTCCCTCCCTCCTTCCTTCCTTCCTTCCTTCCTTCCTTCCTTCCTTCCTTCCTTCCTTCCTTCCTTCCTTCCTTCCTTCCTTCCTTCCTTCCTTCCTTCATGTCTTGTGACTCTCAGACATCTGACATTTATTCTGTGTGGCTCTTATGTTAAGCAAGCATGGCCACCCCTGTGCTAGCACAAAAGAACTGGGCAAAGAAGAGGAAGTGGAACATCATGTGTCCAAAATGATGTTCGCGATGTTATAAGTGCAGATGCCTGTCACTGCTGATAATGCAGCTCCTAATACATACTTTCCATTGAATTTTTTTAAAAAATATTGCAAATGTAGCCCACAAATGTCAAAGTCATATCAACTGAAACTTTACAAAACTGCATGCATCACTACACAGCATGCAACCTTTTGGTCTGTCCTAGGATGGACTTTGGATATTGGGATTTGTCTTTGGACCAAGGCGGTTCCCTGCAACCTTACCAGACAAAACTGTTTGTGTATGTGTGTGATGTTGACCATAAATAACAAAAAGAAATTATGAAGTTTGAGTCCAGAAGTGTGCATGCACACAGAAACTTATACCCAAAATAAAACTTAGTTGGTCTACTCTTAAAGGTGCCACGGCACACAGACTTTGTTCTGTTGCTTCAGACCAACATGGCTAGCTACCTGACTGTATCTTAATAAAATATTATATTACTTTCCAGGGAGGAAAATACTTTTGCAGGTATCTTTGTCTGATATCCTTTCCCTTTCCTGCCATGATGAAAGAAACTGGCTTGGGGGCAGCACCCCCCAGTGATGACTGGTGTTCTAGTTTCCAAGATTCCATAGATGAACATTGGAATATGTTTGTAACATCCCAGTACTCAAACCAAGAATCACCGTTATGCATTTACTAGCTACACAGTGACAAAGATTCCTCTGTTCTGATATGTTACTATTATGCAGAGCTTTTTTTGAGCAGGAACCTACACAAACGCAGTTCCGGCTGGTTTGACATCAGGGTGTGTGGCCTAATATGCAAATGAGTTCATGCTGGGCTTTTCCTGTAAAGAGGCCCCTTGTGAAACAATGGTGATGTCAGGGGGTGTGACCTAATATGCAAATAGGTTCCTGCTGGGCTTTTTCTACCAACAAAGTCCTGCTATTATGTATTCCTTTCCTTTGCCATAATTTTCCCTGATCTGCTTTAAAAGTCACTTTATTAATTCATTAGGTTTAAGATATGCTGGAAAAAATATAACTTTAAAATTGATTCAGCAGCATAGGACTCAATAGTCTGAGTCATAGAGTCCACCTTCCAAAGCAGCCATTTACTCCTGGGGAAGTTATCTCTGTCACCTGGAGATCAGTTGAAACACCAGGAGATCTCCAGTCACCACCTGGAGGCTGGCAACCCTATAATGAGACAGTGTTTTCTGTGTAATCAAATACTGAGAAATGATTGTTGTAATGCTATGCACACCAATTTGGGAGTAAATCCTCTAGGAATCAGTGGGACCTAATCCTGTATAAACAGGGATAAGATTGTACTTTATGTGGCTTACATAAATGTGTGAACCAACATTGATAGGGGAGAATCTTTTTGAAGCATAGCAAATTTACTTGCCCTGAATGCTTGGCAGACAGCAAGCTGTAGATTGAAATAAATCATATACATTCATATGTGGATGACTTTCAAAAGAGTACCAGATACACAAACGTGGGTAATGAGAGTTTCTTTTCTTTTTCCAGCATTACCATCTTTCATCTATTGTTCCTCCTGCTACAGGTTGTAAGCGCTCCATAATGGGCTGCACAGTCCATTAATTTTCATTTATATTTTAATACATTTTTTTCTTGGCAAACTTGACTTTTCAAAAAAGGATCTCCTCACATCTCATAGTTCTGTTGTGTTTGCAGCAAAGGTACATTCATATATCCCAGACCAAGTATGATACATTTCCACATTTCCTCCCTAATTCCTACCACATTCAAATGAATATAATTAAGCAATAGATATATTGGAATCCTAATGACACAGCAAGAGGGCCCCGTGGCACAGAGTGGTAAAGCTGCAGTACTGCAGTCAAACTCTCTGCTCACGACCTGAGTTCGATTCTGGCAGAAGCTGGGTTCAGGTAGCCGGCTCAAGGTTGACTCAGCCCATCCTTCCGAGGTCGGTAAAATGAATACTCAGCTTGCTGGGGGGAAGTGTAGACGACTGGGGGAGGCAATGGCAAACCACCCTGTAAAAAGTCTGCCGTGAAAACGTGATGCGACATCACCTCAGAGTCAGAAACAACTGGTGCTTTCACAGGGAATACCTTTATCTTTTTCTCTTTTTTTAATCACAGAGCTCCCAGCACATGCTTTAAAGTATTTTTTTAGTCATGCAATTTAGCTGACAAATTCCAAAAACCAAAATGCTATTATGCCTTTTAATAAGTACCACCAACCAAAACATCACAACCCCACATGTATCATTGAGATACACATTGGCTCGGGCCTGCCAGAATGTTTCCAGGGATGGAGGGTTTTTTGCCTACGGAGAACAACCTTCTCACCTCTCCTGCTGCAGCCCCAAAGCCCCCCAAAACACTGTCCTACAGGAAGGGGGACGTCTGGGTTGCCAGCTTACAGGTGGTGGCTAGAGGTCTCCTGGAATTACAGTTGATCTCCAGGCAACAAGAGATCAGTCAGCTGTGAAAAAATGGCTGCTTTGGAAGGTGGAATCTATGGCATTCTACCCCACTGAAGTTCCTTCCCTCCCCAAACTGCATCTTCCTCAAGCTCCATCACAAGGGTTTTTTCCTTGGGGAAAGGCAGTGGAACAGAGTTCCAGAACCTCTTTGTGGAAACAAAATCCTCAAAACATTTTCAGCATAGCATCTGGTGCCTCTCCTCAAAACACCGCCCCCCCCCCCGCTCAAGTTTCAAAAAGATTGGACCAGGGGTCCAATTCTGTGAGCCCCAAAAGAAGATGCTCCTATCCTTCATTATTTCCAATAGAGGGAAGGCATTTAAAAGGTGCGCAGTCCCTTTATATGTGATGGCCAGAACTCCCTTCTGAGTTCAATCATGCTTATCACACCCTTGCTCCAGCCCCCAAAGTCTCCTGGCTCCACCCCCAAAGTCCCCAGATATTTCTTGAGTCAGACCTGGCAACCCTATTTCTGACACAGGGCAATGGGCACAATGACAAAACGGTTGCCACAGGAGGCACAGCAAAGTAGAAAAGGCCATGGCGTAAAGTTATGCCTAGCTCTAAGTAACTCTTGGACGGAAGCTTTTAACAAGATGCCTTTTTTAAATGAACCATATTTAAAAGGATATTTTCTTGCATACATGCACAGTAGAAGTGTAGTAGAAGCTGCTGCTGAAGCAACTTTTTAAAAAACTCTGCACAGCCTATTAGCTCCACACACTTTCTAAAAACGCTAGGCAAGCACCAGAAAAGCTGCCCCTGGGGACCATGGGACTTATGGCATGACACTGGGGATCCCTGATTTAAACCAACTGAATCCTTTTCCATGCCCCCCCCCACCTTTCCCAAGATGAGTGGCCTGGGGTGGAATTCTAGCAGGAGCTCCTTTGCATATTAGGCCACACACCCCAATGTAGCCAATCCTCCTGGAGCTCACAAGACTCTTTTTTGTAAGCTCTTGGGGGATTGGCTACATTAGGGGTGTGTGGCCAAATATGCAAAGGAGCTCCTGCGAGAATTCCACCCCTGTCTGCCTGCAGCAGTAGAAAAAGAGAAAGAATCTAGGAGCACCTTAAAGCCAAACACTTGTGGCAAGGAAGGAGCTTTTGTCAGTCACTGCTCAATTCGTCACTATCTGAAGAAGTGAGCGGTGACTCTCAAAAGTTTCTGCCCTACCACAAATTTTGTCAGACCGATTTCCCACTAGCCTTACGCCGCTCTCACGCTCCTCTTCTCTGCGGGGCTTCCATCAGATTTCACACTATCTGCCCCGGGGCTGCAACTAGCTTCGCCTTTTTTTGTGTGGCAAACAGAAACTGGGATTTCCCACTAACCTTACCTCACTCTCCTCTTCTCAGTGGGGCTTCTGTCGGATTTCACACTATCTGCCCGGGGGCTGCAACTTGCTCCGTCTCTTTCACACAACAAACAAGATCCTCTAAAAACCGGTTTCTGTTTGCTGCGCGAAAAAGGTGAAGCTAGTTGCAGCCCGGGGCAGATACTGTGAAATCCGATGGAAGCCCCCCAGAGACGAGGAGAGTGAGAGCGAGGTGAGACTAGTGGGAAATTGGTCTGGTTTTTAGAGGATCTTGTTTGCTGCACAAAAGAGGTGGAGTGAGTTGCAGCCGCGGGGCAGCTTATGCGAAATCCGACAGAAGCCCCGCTGAGGCGGAGGCAGGCGGGTGAGAGCGAGGTAAAGCTAGTTGGAAATCGGTGTTAGTCTTTAAAGCGCTCCTGGATTCTTGCTCTTTTCTACACCTTTCCGAAATGCACATCTAGTGTTTTTCCTGTTTTTAATAAAGGTGCTGTATTTATATATTAAATTGCACCAATTTCCACCGTTCCCCCCCTTCAGGACATGGGATAGTTCTCTCCCCCCCCATAACTGCTGGTATTCAGAAGTGGTATCCACCACCACAAAAAAACCCTTCTGAAAACATTAGAATTCTAAAATTCTTGATTTGAAGAAAATACAATAACACCAAATTCCAGTAACTTGAGGAGCTATAAAAGAAAGAAATTGCAACTAATTAGAAGCAAAATGGCTGTAAAACATTTAATTGGTGAGCAGCGACTGAGATACCATTACAACTATAATGCACGTAAATAAGCAACGTTTCCACTGCTAATGGTGGTATATCATTCCTCCTTGATTTCTAACATTGGTAATGTTTTCTATCGGCTAAATACATCCATGTATTTCATGGATGTATTCAGTAGCAATGCTACTGTCTTCAGTAGCAATGCTGGATGTGGGGCGGGTGAAGGGGGGAGAAAGTCTGCTGTGAGCTATTTAAATAAGAAAAGTGATGAAACCAAAGATTTTGCTGCCAAATCCAATTAACTGCTGTGCAGGGTCAGTGGCTCCTTGGATGAAAAGTACAGGACCCAGGCAGTTTACTCTGTTCAAATGTAAGTTAATGTTCCTTTTACTAACTTGCTCCCCCTGCCTCTCGCACATTCCACTCCAGGCCAGCTCTGCCACTAGGCAAACTAGGTGATTGTGTAGGGTGCTGGCCTTCTGGGGGCGCTGAAGTTAGCCTTGCCTAGGGTGCTAGAGAGTCTAGGGCCGGCCCTGATTCCAGTTCAATTCCTTCGTTCTGTGATGACATCCCAAAACAGTACATTATGGTTTATACCAGAGCTTTTTTGGTAGAAAAAACCCAGCAGGAACTCATTTGCATATTAGGCCATACTCCCGGACATCACCATTGTTTTGCATAGGGCTTTTTTGTAGAAAAAGCCCAGCAAGAACTCATCTGCATATTAGACCACAGCCCCTGACACCAAGCCAGTCAGAACTGTGTTCCTGTGCGTTCCTGCTCAAAAAAAAAGCCCTGGGTTACACTTTCTCTTCAAACCAAAATTCCAATCAGTGATTTTAATTCCTGGTTTGGAATCCGGGTCTCCAGGGGAAGTGCAAGGCACAGTTTGCCAGTTTGGATGTAACAGTGAATTACTGGTTTTCCACCAGGGCTGGAGACAATAGTGAGCATGGGGCATTTACTAAAGCTTTAGGGTTCCCTGGTCCCCCGTCTGCTGGCAGAGTGAGGGGAAGGGTTGCCAGCTTCAGGTTGTGGAACTCCTAGGGATTTTGGGGATGGAACCTGGGGAGGACAGGGACCTCAGTGGGGTGGACTGCCATAGAATCCACCCTCCAAAGCATCCATTTTCTCCAGGGGAACTGATTTCTGTAGTCTGGAGATAAGCTGTAATTTTGGGTAGGGCCGGGCCAGCCACTAGGCAATTGCCTAGGGTGCCAGCCTTCTGGGGGTGACAAATTGGGAGCCCCCCATGTGACTTGGTGTCATCATCAGTGCAGGGGGAGGTGCCAGAAGTTAGCCTTGTCTAGGATGCCAGACAGTCTAGGGCTGGCTCCAGTTATGGGGAATCCCCACCTGGAGGCTGGCATTCCCTTTAAGTTCTGCTGCCTGGCAGAGGACCAATCAGGGACAAGAGATACTTGGTGCATCCCTTCCCACCAGGAATCATTGCAGAGTCCCCTGAGATGTCCCCTGCAAACATACATGCCTTAGATTTTTGGCTTGTCCTGGATGCTGTTGCTAGCTGAAGAGGCTCAAACTATTCGTGGTGCATCGCAAACTGATCCATAGGGTTCCACTGCACAGGCATGATCCACTGCTGCGTCTTGGTCCTCTTTGGTTGAAGCTTTTTTTTTAAATGTATTGAATGTATTTAAAACATTTACATTCTGCCTCTCCAAAAACCAGCATGAAAACATGAAAACATAAAATCACAACATGAAAAGATAAAATCCTAAAAGAAACTAATTATAAACAATAATAATTCATAACAATTCATAAAAACCAGAAGCATAAAATATTCGGAAGTCTAAATAATCCTTTTAAGGGCTCTCAGAAGCAGCCTGTAAGATCCACTGAAATTAGTGGGGCTCCCTATGAGCTCCATACTCCTTAGTAGCGAAAGATTTATGCGATCTGAAGAGAAACCAGAGTTTATGCGATCTGAAGAGAAACCAGAGTTTTTTCGATGCCCATTCCACCAAGCATATAGGGACAGGTTTGTTTCCCTGTTTGTAGTCAAACCAATAGCAGATGCCGACGGGGCGTGTTTGGAGAAACTTTTGGTGGATGCAAGTCCATCTATCTCTAGACAAGCTAAATTCTGCCATTACCTGGTGAAGTTCCATACTAAGAAACAAGAAATGGTAGGTTTTGTATGATCTGTTTGAATTTTAGGTTATAAACGATTTTATATATTCAGATTTAAAGAATTTTATATTAATTTGAACTGATTCTGGATTTTAAAATTGGTTAAATTATATTTTAGTTATCCCCGACCTGTATAGGTGCGGAAAAGTTTTAAGTATTTTATTGTATTTTATGTATTTTAGGAGGGGTTTTACATGATGTGTTATAATTTTTATATTGGTCTATGACCGTAATAAAAAGTTCGTTCATTCATTCATTCATTCATTCATGAGCTCCTTATTTGATACAACATATTTGTAGTTTGTAGGGCAAACAAAATATTGGGATTCTATTGTTAAGTTGCATTGGCTAGGATTGTATTTGCACCAGCGGAAAAAAGGAGATATATCAGCATTCGGGAAGACACAGGCACCACATTGCTGAAAGTGATCACTCAGTGTGATAGAACTAGGATCAAGTCGTGATTTACTTATTCCCATTTATTTGTATATCCGATCTTAAATGCTCAGGGTCACACAAGATACAGTCTAGTTACAGTCTTTTTATTATTATTATTATTTACTTAACATACTTGCATCCCAGTCTCCCAATATTCTAAGGTGGCTTGCAACATTTAGTTAAAAGTTTAAAAACAAAGGCAATCCAGCAGCATAAAAATACACAGAAGCAAGAATAAAACACCCAAGTAAAAGCAGCAATAAAAGAGAAGACTAAACATAAAACCATACTTTGTCCTTAAAACAAAACAGTGAACAGTTTCTGCTCTATTAGTCAAATAGGAGGACACATGCTCTTCATATTCTTTTGTTCAGACAAGAGCAGATTCTTCAGTCTATTCTGTGGGAAGACTCAAATTTGGAAAAAATCTGAGGAACAAAAATATTGAAAGCAATGTTTTAACTTGGATAGTTTTGATTTGATTTTTCTTTTGTTTGAATTAATGGGCTGAATCTAATTTAACGTGAACAAATATTTTAAAACTGCTCTCCAATCCAGTTTTGGATTTGTCACCCATTGAAAAAAGACCAATTGTATAAATATTAAAGAATCTGGCCCATTTTCGTTGGCTGAGGAAATGGAGTTGTCTCCCAAAGCTGTTGCCATTCCCAAACACCACTGATTAAATTCAGCTCCTCCAAGATGAATTATTTCCTGCTTTTCTTTCTTGTAAATATCTCCTGCCACCCAGCACCTTCTGGAGATAAAAACCTTGGACAATTAGTCATTTACAGACATGAGCTTGCAAGGTGAAAGAAAACAGCCTTTCCCTCCACTCTAGCATCTCTTTGATGGTGGCAGTGTTTACAAATGTGTTCCTTGCTATGCTAGCAATGTGCACTTTTCCATTAACTTTTCTGAAAGTGGCCCCGGCACGTGAAATGTGCCCTTCTATGGGGCAGATGGGAACAAAGAGCATATCTGTCATTGGCTGTATGTTACTTAGAAAATAATCAGTGAACCTATCCCTAGTTCAATATATTTTGAAGAAAACAAATTCCAGTGGGGTAGCCTGGAGAGGTTGTTGCAACACACACAAGATAAAAGTCCCATGCTATCTTAAAGGTGAACGCATTGTATCTCCTGCTACAGTAAATATGTCAATCTTTTGGGTGCCATGGGATTTCCCTCTTGCATTTGAGAGAGTTTTCCCAGCTACACAACCTGTTCTTTCTTTCTTTCTTTCTTTCTTTCTTTCTTTCTTTCTTTCTTTCTTTCTTTCTTTCTTTCTTTCTTTCTTTCTTTCTTTCTTTCTTTCTTTCTTTTCTTTCTTTCTCTTTCTCTCTTTCTCTCTCTCTCTCTCTCTCTTTCTTTCTCTCTTTCTTTCTCTTTTTCTTTCTCTCTTTCTCTCTTTCTTTCTTTTTCTCTTTCTTTCTTTCTTTCTTTCTTTCTCTCTCTCTTTCTTTCTTTCTTTCTCTCTTTCTTTCTCTCTTTCTTTCTCTCTTTCTTTCTCTCTCTCTTTATTGTTCCACAGTCACTTTGGATAGATCCAGGTGGGCAGCTGTGTTGGTCTAGCAACAGAACAAAGTTGGAGTCCAGGGGCACCTTTAAGACCATCAAAGTTTTATTCAGAATGTAAGCTTTCATGTGCATGCATGCTTCATCAGATGATGAAATGGGGTACAGTGAGCAGTGCTACATATAGCTTTGGATGTGATTAAAGATTGGAGGCAATTGCCTTCTCATAATTTGGTTTGCTGGCTGCTCCTCTAGTGCTCAACTGTACTAGGAGCTTCACATTTGCAGGTTCCTCCAGGACCCTCCCAAGCTGTCACCCTGCTCTTTGATGCTTCCTTCTGGAGACAGGGAAGGACTGACAAAAGTGCCCCACACAGAAACAGTTCCAACACTGCATAAGAGAGGAGGCTCAGAACATAAAACCATGGCATGCTAGGGTTGCCAGGACTTTGGGGTGGAGCCAGGAGACATTGGGGCGGAGCCAGGAGCAAGGTTGTGACAAATATTTTTTTTTTAAGTTTTCTTCTAGCATGGTCATGTTGTAAACTGTATACCTATGTATTTGATCTTTCTGTGCAAAGATAGTATTAGGAGTTTTAATAAAGATGTGTGTGGCTCTCAAACATGTAACTTTTATTCTATGTGTCTCTTCTTTTAAGCAAGTCTGGCCACCCCTGGTCTAGAGACTCTGACAGGCAGTTTAGAAGTAGCCAGGGTTTTTTTGTAGCAGGAACTCCTTTGCATATTAGGCCACACACCCCTGATGTAGCCAATCCTCCTGGAGCTTACAGGGATTTTTTTACAGGGTCTACTGTAAACTCTTGGAGCATTGGCTACATCAGGGGGGTGTAGCCTAATATGCAAAGGATTTCCTGCTACAAAAAAAAGCCCTGGAAGTAACTCTGCCTCCTAGTCTGTTTTCGGGAGGGGGGAACAGACTAGGTCTAGCGTGGTGTCCTGCAGGGGCATTCGCTGATTTGCAAGCTCTCCAATTTAGTATTTTTGGCTAGACAGAATCTAAGAGGCAAATTGAAGCACGGATGGTAAAAGTGTCAGGAATCTTAAACTAGGTTGGAAACCCTGAGGGAATCTTGTCTGTTTTAGGCTCGTGTGGTAGACAGCCGGTTTCAAGCTGATTTTCTCAGTCTCTTGTAACAACTTACCCCATAGTGAAAGTTGTTTCTGCAAGTTAAGTCTCACACCCAGCTACAATTGTACACAGTTTATTCTTCAACATCAAAACCTTTCTGTTCCCATAAAGGGAAACTGCATTCTGTTTTTGCTTTCCCCTAGACTTTTCCTTGGTATATTTCAGTATAGTGGGTGAAATACCGGGGCAGAAAAGAAGGCAAGAGGGTCTCTGCAGTATGCCAAAGGCAGGTGTCATCAGCATCAGTCATGGGTGGTCAATATCCAATAAATTACTGAACACTAACAGGTCAATTATTTACCTTTGGGGGGGGGGGGTTGTGTGTGCACCTGGAAATCATGGCTGCCTCTGGTGAGTGACCCCTACTGGGGGCCTGGAGGCCATTCAGGGAGGTGGCTGAATAAACCCTGCCCCCACTTCCCGACTGCTGGAATTTAATTTAATTTTTCGATTTATACCCTTCCCTATCCTGCAAGCAGGTTCTGGGCGGATTACAACATGGTATTCCTTGGAAGTCTCCCATTCAGGGCTTTTTTTTTTTAGCAGGAACGCATAGGAACACAGTTATGGCTGGCTTGGCATCAGGGGAAATGGCCTAATATGCAAATGAGTTCCTGCTGGGCTTTTTCTACAAAAAAACCCTGTGAAACTATGGTGACCACAGGGAGTGTGGCCTAACATGCAAATGAGTCCCTGCTTGGCTTTTTCTACCAAAAAAAAAGCTCTGCTCCCATCCAAGTACTTGCCAGAGTCGACCCTGCTTAGCTTCTGAGATCTGACGGAATCAGGCTTGCCAGGTCAAGGCACTAAAAGGTCAATTCTTGAACAACTCTGTGCCCTCTCTGTGTCACTACAGCTTGCCGAGTGATGAGGCACAGTGGCATGGGTGTCATTCATAGATTAACATGCTACTCAGCATGGGGCAGTGGCATCATATAATCCTGGGTTTTCCCCAGCAAATTAGAAAGGTCAAGGTTGTGCTTCCACAAACCGCTATCCTTATAACAGAAATAACAAGGCCCACTCAAGCCCCACCAAGCAAATGTCACAGCATCCCTGAGCAGTTCCATCACTCTTGGGGAGGGGCTTGGAATGCCCCACCACTTGAGAAGCTGCCTAGACCTAGGTGCTATTCACCTGCCTACCATAAGCAGCAGTAAGGTTTTGAGGGCCCATTCCAGACTGGCACCTTCCCATGCATTACCAATAGGAGGAGGGCTCCATTGTTCAAATCCCCATGAGAATTTTGCTGAACTCTAAGATTTGACAAACATTCTAATATTTCCCCCCATAAAAATGGGGAAATAACCAAAACATATAAAGCAGACAGATGGAAATCTTCATCATGCCACTGGGGCCACATCGAAGAAAGTAATTTTAAAAGTATGCTGAGGAGTAAGGTTTTATTATGACAATTATACTTCAAGAAGCATTTTTAAAGTAGATTCTGAGCTGATATAATTGAGTACACCTTCCGGTGATGTCAAGGGTGTGTGGCAGATGCAAATGAATTATGCAAATGAGTTGTGCTAATGAGCCCTGGCACCTTTTTTTCTACGGAATGAGCCCTGCTTGTGGGTGCTATGTGCACACTGATGCCTTTCCTGGTGCCCTCAAAGAGTTTGTTGAGAATATGTAGGGCCAGGTGAGGCTTTTGCCCAGCAAGATTTGTGATTAGCCATTGGAGACTTGATTGGCTGTGCAGAATTTTTAAAGACCTTGGTTCAGCAGCAGCTGCCATCCCAGCGTGAAGATCTTCACTGTGTGACTGAGGGTAGCCCGTGGCAGCTATGGTGTGACTAGCTCCGTTTCCTGTGGCAGAAACATTAGGTACCCCTTGTCTACCCAGACTGGCCACAGCTTGCCAGGGTCTCAGTTGGAGGTAATTCACATCACCTCTTACCTGGTCCTTTTAACTGGAGATGCCGGGGATTGAACCTGAGGCCTTCTGCCGCGAGCCCCACCTCACCCTAACGTATGTAAGTGGTTTATTTTATTTATTCATTTATTAAATTTATATCCTGCCTTTCTGTCCAGCCAGAGCCACCAAGGCGATGAACAAATAAAAGCCAGACACATAATATAATTACTAAACGGATGTGAGGGCGATCTGGCTGCAACATCTGTCATCCCATTGCTCACCAGGGTTGATTCGGCTGATCTGGCTGGCTAGGCGGGTGTCCCCTACCTCCCTCACGGCTCCGTGTGCGTCCCTCCCGAAGCTGTGCGTTCGGTGGAAGAGGACGACCATCCCAGATAGAAGGAGTGTACCGTTCTTCGGTCAAAGGTATACTAATCCCAAAAGTAAAATACATACATGAAAACACAAAAATACCCGTTATAGGGCAGGATCCCAGGCAAGCCCGATCTCATCAGATCTCGGAAGGTAAGCAGGGTCTACTCTGATGTGTACTTGGATGGGAGACCTCCTTAGAATACCAGCAGTTGGGAGGCAGGGGCAGGATTTATTCAGCCACCTCCCTGAATAACCTCCAGTAAGGGTCAGTCACCAGAGGCCACCATGACTTCCAGGTGTGGACACACTCACACAGTCCTCTAGCTGTTTCGGCTCTGCAATGCTGGCTTCTGTCAGTTCTGTCTCAGTTTTCATCTATGAATTTTGAGCTTTTTATTTTTCTTTTTTTTAATATTGTGTGTGTGTGTGCATGCTTGGTGCCTGGAAGTCATGGTGACTTCTGGTGACCCCTACTAGGGCCTGGGTATTTCCAGAGAGCTGGCTTGAATTGCCTGCCTATGTGAGCCACCACGGGTATTCCTTTGGCAGTCTCCTTTGCAAGTACTTGCCAAGGTTGGCCCTGCTTAGCTTCTGAGATATGACAAGATGGTGCTTGCCTGGGCTATCCAGGTTGTAATGTTTGTTGATGATTTTGATTCTGCTCTCGGATCGTAATAAACTTGACTGGCAATCCAGGTCAGGGCAATTGTGAGTGTTATTGTTGATTGTCTTTTTTCATTTTCAGGGAGAGGGGTTGTTAGCCCCTTGGAACAAGTGGTTCTTGAGATCAATCCTATATCATTTTAATTGAAAGGGCTTACTCCCAGAAAACTATTCTTAGGTTAGCAGCCTGTCCCCATCCCCCCCCCCCCGAAAAGCAGGATAGAAATCATTTAAATACAATAAAGAAAATCAGTTCTCAATCCATGTAGGGGGGATTGTTTTGCATGCAATTGTAAGTAGACTAAGGAAAGATGAATCCCTCATTCAGAAAACCTGTTATCAGAGCACAGTTTTGAACAGCATGGCAACAAAAGCAGCATAAACAGGAAGTCTGAAATCCAGGGGTATTTTTAAAAAGCAGGCCATATTCATACAACATATCAGGGTCTTCTATTTGATGCTCAGGAAACTTAAGAGGGTTGTGTTGCATGTTTGTTGACAGACAGGCAAACATCCGTCAAGTTCCCTCAAATTTCACTTTAGTCTCCTGAAACATATTAGCAAGATAATTCAAATATTCATTTATTTATTTTGTTTGCCTGATACGTATCAAGGCAAGGGAACAAACTGCCTGATCCTGTCAGTTGCAGGTCAAATTCCTGTTTAGCAACGTGTTCAGGGGAAGCCTGAGGGATGTGCAAAATATCCTGGGTCAGCCAGGGACATGAAGAAGTTGTCAGTAAGCATTCTGTGCCCTAATGATCAATCTTTTTTTCAGAAATATCAGAGAGCTCACATCAGTGAATGTGACTCCTGACAGCCTGCTAAGGATGTGAGTTTTAACTGGCTGATGCAATGGTCTTTGCTCAAATAGGGGAGAAATTCACAATGAATAGAAAGTAGATTTGTGCAAGTAAGATGGCCGTGGGATTTTCTCCTTGGACATTTCAGAGATGCCGTTCAAGCTGCAGAAATTCCAGAACTGCTGCAAAACAAGTATGCAACAGAAGTCCTCTCCAGGTCAAACAGTGGTTACATGCATGAACCACAGACTTCTGTGCTTCCTCCATAAACCCCAATTCCCTCTCTTTTATGGCTAACCAAATTTTGCTTTTACATCTGTTCCAGGAAAGTATCCTTTACTCTTGTCCTCCATTATCAAACCATAGTTTGTCAGGAGAGAGGGCAAAATATGCTTTTGTGGCACAAGAGGTATCTGGAGCATGGCAGAGCATGTAAGGCTGAGGCTTGCTGACCACAGTTTTATGTTACTGAGGAACTGAGCTATGGTCAGGGCTGGATTAACAATTAGGCCAAGTAGGCACTGGCCTATGGGCCCCCACGCCCTTAGGGACCCCTGGCTGGCTTCCCCCTCAGTTTCCCCCCTGCTTGCAGCCCTCCCAGCCTGCATGTGCAGCTAGCAACTGAGCCACTCTTTGCCTGACTTGCTGGGTATGGTGGCTGCTGATGTTATAACCAAGTTTGCCTCTCTCTGCCTCTCCCCTGCAGCTTTGTCAAAGGGGCTTTTGAGAAGGTGCCTGCAGGCTGCAGGAGGGGCTGCAGACAGCGGGGCAGGCGCTCCAACTCTGAGATAATTTGTGAGGGGGCTCCCAAGGTTTTGACTGCCTAGGGGCCTCCACAGAGTTTAATCCAGCACTGGTTACAGGTATATCTATGCACATGATGTTTTTTTTATTTGTGTGTGTGTGTTAGTGTGTGTGTGTGTGTGCAGCTGGAAGTCATGGCAACCACTGATGACTCACCCTTACTGGGGGCCTGGAGGATATTCAGAAAGATGACTGAATAAAGCGTTTGCTGGCAACCCTAGTCATATCCTAGTTTCTTCCATGGAACTTTAGGCGGAGTACATGGGGGTTCCCCTCTCCGGCACTTTCCCTTCTTGCCACTGGTCAGGTTCAAGGTTCCCTGCGGCAAGGGTGCTGAATCCTATATCTTCAGGTGATGCAATCAGGGTTGCCATCCCGCAGGTGACAGCTGGAAACCTCCCACTATTACAACTGATCTCCAGGTGACAACCATCAGTTCATCTGGAGAAAATGGCTGCTTTGGAAGGTGGATGAAATGGATCGTCAGGGCTTTTTTTTTGTAGCAAGAACTCCTTTGCATATTAGGCTACACCCCCCTGATATAGCCAATCCTCCAGGAGCTTACAGGGCTCTTCTTACAGGGCCTACTGTTAGCTCTTGGAGGACTGGCTACATCAGGGGTGTATAGCTGAATATGCAAAGGAATTCCTTCTACAAAAAAAGCCCTGCTGAGGCCCCTCCCCTCCCCAAACCCCACCCTCCTCAGGCTCCATCCCCAAGATCTTCAAGTATTTCCCAACCTGGTCTAGCCTCAGCTTTTACCTATGCTGGGTGGGGAGGGAATACAGGTATCCATAAATTTTCCCAAGCAGGAGTAAAGAAAAAAGACCAATGAAGTTTTATTCAAGGTATACACGTGACCAATTAGAGACCAGCGGCACCTTTAAGGCCAATGAAGTTTTATTCAAGGTATACACTTTTGTGCCACTGGACTCTAATTTTATTCTATTGCTTCAGACCAACACAACTTTCCACCTGGAGTAAAGAAAGCTTGGGGTCAGCAGTTTTCAAATGTTGCGAGTGGGCAGAATTAAATATATTCTGTGCCCTGTCTTCTGACTTAAATAACAGTCCTTGTGGTTGCATTCTGTTCAAATAGACCACAGTGGAGGAAACATCCCTGTAACCTTGTGGGGCGTCCTCTCACACAAGCCTCACTGAAACTGAAGGGACATGTTCATTGCTCTTTATATCAGTGGAGTTTGTGCAAGAGAACTCCCCCCTCCCTTGCTCTTTGTTAGTCTTTAGACTTTTTTTTTAAATGCTTATTTCTACCCTCCTCCCCACCCCTTGCCTTGTTTTTGCAGGAGGTTTGCAAGGCTAACATTTGACAGCCCTTGAAGTAGACCTCCATTTATAAAGATCACTCTCCCACCGAGCAGAGACCTGGAATGGAAATATCGGTGCTCTTTGTGGGACCGTCCATTGTGGACAGACATTTTCAGTTAAACATATAACCCCCTCCACCACGGCCACGGATCCACACCTACCCTCTCCTCCTCCCCCCTTCTCTTTTAACGGAAAAAGAACAGAGGGCAAAAGGGCTGAAGATTAAAATGTAAACAGCAAAATTTATTATAATTACAAGAGTGTTTCAAATTATTTCCTTAAACGGCAACATAATTTACTTCTAGTCAAGGTCTCTATTGGTGGTGAAAGAGGAAACTGCTTGACCTTGGAGTGACCTCTGACCCCCCAGGTCAGCACCCGTGGAATGCACAGATGTCATGGTTCATAAGCAAGGACAGACTCGCTCAGGTTTCCCAGGCAAAGTGGCGCCTGGTCTTGGATGGGGCCAACATGTATACCTCCCTTTGAACTAGTTACTCAAATCTGAAAGAAAACTTAAAATAAGCACACTGGTTCGGAAGACAGAAAGCATCCTGAAGGGCCGGGAGGATGGAATGGACACAGAGCTTGCTCTAGGAGTGGGCTGCTGGGACATGGGGAGGGGAAAGGGGGAATTAATGGTAAGGATGCTTAGCATCCAGGCATTTCATTCAAGAAGACACCCAAGGCATTCTGTTAGAGCAAAAGCCCCGCACAAAAGAAGAAGCCCACTAAATTGAAACAGAATCCTTGTAATTAATCAGGAAGGTGGGAGGGATTGAACGTAAAACACCAAATCCTTTAAGGACAAATTCATTGTTCAGAAATAGCAAATGAGGAGGAATTGAGTTTTCTTTCTTTGTCAAGCAAAAGAATTAGGATAAGCTCATGAGCTATTTCATTTTATGTCCATGCAACACAAGAATACTCTGCGATGATGTGGCACTGCCTCGGATTGTTAGCAGAACCTCTTGTAGGAGGATTCCTTTATGTGTCGCTTTACTTGCCCCAAAACAATCTTTGCTGTTTCTGGCTGGGGGGGGGGAAATAACAACCCAAAAACAAAAGTTTGAGAGTTACACCCCCACCCCCTTCAAATCAGTAACTCAATGATTTAAACTTTCCTTACACTTATAAGTAGCTGGAAGAAAGTCAACTTCAGCTCAACCAAAAGGCACAGGAAATTTCAATTTAAAGGAGGAATGATCAAACCAATGGCTATATGTGTGCATGTGTGTGTGTGTCCTTTTAAAGAAGTGGATTAGGGGAGAAAATGCCAAGGTTTTAATTTTAACATTGAAATGGTATATTATATATCAACTTAAAATTTATATTAAAGGGAAATTGGGGGCTCTAACGGTTCTTTTCAACTAGCTGCAGCCTACAAACCACAAGTTGTGCTAAGCATGATCAAAGTACTTTGCAATTAGTTTGGTTTTAAATCACTATAATTGTCAGCCCAGCTTGTAATTGGAGAAATGCTGTTTAGGAGTAACAGAAAGTTTGCCCAAGTTGTAATCTTTAGGAGGTATGAAAGGGATGGTGGGGGGGGGGGGATGCTGAAATCTAGTTGATAATGACAGGCCTGAACCCAGTGACAAGGGAGGTGGGGTGGGGTGGGGTGGGGGGAAGGTTGGATTGAGAACGTTGGTCATTTTGGAGAATGATGTGTGCTGGATTCGAAAGAAGATGCAACATCCTGAGGGCGGGATGGACTTGCGTCTCTCAATCAGCAGCCTAAGTCACATGCATAAACTCCAATTGTTCCAGTTTATTTCTGGAACCAAACAAATCACTGCCCTTTCTTTGGCCTTATTTTTGCCCTTGGGGGAGGAGAAGTTAGGATGCCTTTTAACTCTAGCAATTCACACTGACAAAAGTTTTTTTATCTTCAGCGTTCACCTCTCACCCCCATGGTCTCCCCAAGTTGAATCTCTGAATACAGAGTGCCAGTATCTTGTCACTACCACAAGGATTGGTTGAATCTGGACAACCCACATGTGGTTGTGAAGTGCCAGCAAGTCTCAGCTGGCTTTTCGTGACTCCATAGGATTTTCAAGGCAAGAGACTAATGGAGGTGGGTTGCCATTCCCTGGCTTTGTAAAGGGACCCTGGAATTCCTTGGTGATCTCCTGTTCAAATACTAACTAGGGCCTGGATGTATCCATTCAAACCATACAATGTAATTTTTCTATCGAAAACAGCAATTCACAAAACAGAATGTTCCCGTATCTGCCAGTAGCCATGTTGGCCTGAAGCAGCAGAACAAAGATTGAGCCCAGTGGCACCTTTAAGACTGACAAAATTTTATTCAAGGGATAAGTTTATACCTTGAACAAAACTTTGTTGGTCTTAGGCGTGCCAATGGACTCAAACTTTGTTCACTTATCTGCCAGTTCAGCTTATGCCCTATTAGCCTGATGAAAGCACAAAGCCAGTTGTTCAGTGGGTGGTTCAAGTTGCTCATGAACAGCTCAACAACAGATGACCAGGAGTCAGAGCGAAAGAGCCAAAGCACAAAGGTACAAGAAACAAGCCTGTTCACTGGGCTAGTTTCTGCATATGTACAGTAAATATTAACCCCAGTCATCCATGTTTAAACAAATAATGAACAAAAACCTGCATATGTAAGTACTCTGTATTTTTTTAAAGGCTTACCATTTCACCTGTGTCTGTCTTATCAGGGTCACCAGCTCTGGGTTGGGGAATACCTGGAGATTTGGGGGATGGAGCCCAGGGAGAGAGAGAGCCCACCCTCCAATGCTAGAGAGTCCACCCTCCAAAGCAGCCATTTTATTCAGGGGAACTGACCTCTGTAGCCTGGAGATCTACTGAAATAGTGGGAGATCGCCAAGTGCCACCTGGAGGCTGGCAGTCCTACTTATCAATGTTAATGGCTTCTGATCTGCCTGGATCTGCAGCAATTGGCACACGTGCACTTTTGCACAGCCCAGTGGAAGCCATGCTTTCCCACCCTCTGGTGTCATTTAAGTACCTGACCCAGCCTGGGGGCGGGAATAGAATAATAGAAGTTGGAAGGGAACTCCACAATCATCTAGTCCAACCCCTGCACAAATAGGGTTGCCAATCCCCAGATGGGGGCAGGGGATCCCCCGGTTTGGAGGCCCTCCCCCCCGCTTCAGGGTCATCAGAAAGCGGGAGGAGGAGAGGGAAATGTCTGCTGGGAACTCTATTATTCCCTATGGAGACTGATTCCCATAGAAAATCATGGAGAATTGATCTGCGAGTATCTGGGGCTCTGGGGGGGCCCCCTGTTTTTTGGGGTAGAGGCACCAAAGTTTCAGTATAGCATCTAGTGCCTCTCCCCAAAATACCTCCCAAGTTTCAAAAGGATTGGACCAGGGGGTCCAATTCTATGAGCCCCAAAAGAAGGTGCCCCTATCCTTCATTATTTCCTATGGAAGGAAGGAATTGAAAAGGTGTGCCATCCCTTTAAATGTGATGGCCAGAATTCCCATTGGAGTTCATTTATGCTTGTCACAGCCTTGATCTTGGCCCCACCCCTAATGTCTCCTGGCTCCACCCCCAAAGTCCCCAGATATTTCTTGAATTGGACTTGGCAACCCTATGCACAAAGCAGGAACTTCACAAATGCCTCCCCCACACACATACATACACAGTGACCCTTGCTGCATGCCCAGAACCTCCAAGATCCCTTGCCAAAGTGGCCTGGAGAAAAATTGCTTACTGACCCCAAATTGGCAATCAACATTTCCCTGGATGTGTAAGAAAGGGCCACAAGAACTGTCATGAAATGAGGCCTAGTGCGGCCTGGAGGGCAGGGAGAAGCCTACATAGGAGTAGATACAAGGGCCTACATCTCTCAGGATTCCTTCTGTCCCTCTGGGTAGCAAAGTTTTTGAGGGAAAACTAGCCCAGAGGGGGTGGGACTTGGGAGGAAAGCATAAATTCCCTTGGCTGGAAAAGGAAGTTGTCCTCTCTAGAGAGGCTACAGACAGAGGAGTGCTTTCTGGAACAGCTGCAGCAGGAGGGTTCCCTCACTCAAGGAGAGTGAGTCTTTGGTATTAGAGAAAGGGAACATCTGGTTAGACATGTCAGGGCTTTTATCTTTTTACGCCAACCTTTACTGTTATTTTATTCACTGTACACTAAATGTTTTACTTCTTACTCGTTGTTAGAGCACTTATAATGAACTCTTGCTGTTATTATACTGCCCGGGTCCTCGTGTCTCTTTGGTCATGGTTAAAAGGTTTTGCTAATAGGGAAGATACAATTGTTGGGTGGGTGCTCTGGGTCTTCCCTGGTCCCCTGCTGTGTGGCAAGAACTAAGCACTGATTCAACCTTTACTGGTCTCATGATCTGCCTAATTCACAGAATCAGCATTGCTGTCAGATGGCCATCTAGCCTCTATCTGAAAACCTCCAAAGAAGGAGAGGCCACCACCTTCCAAGGAAGGCTTCATCTACTATGACTTTATTACCGTAGACTTCATCTACTGTGCAGGTACAAAAATGTCTCCAAGGCAAAAGGAAATTAACTGAAATGCTGCCACCATAGCTATGGTGCATCCACAAAGCTGTTCAGTTTGCTGCTCAAATCCAATAGCTGTGAGACAAGGTAATCCAAGGTTTGGTTCTGGATCTATCATACCGTGAGGTTCTCAGCATGCACAGTACTTTCAATTCAATCCACAGGCCATGCAGAGAACCATATAAGTAAAACATCACATCAACCTGTGATCTCACATGCTCTTCCAAAAGCAAATAAAGAGGGGATGGAATCTCACTTCTGCTGGTTACCTATCCCAGGAGTTGGAGTAATGGTTGAAAATGCACTGTAAATAGGGTGCTTTGAATGTATTTGAGAGCTGAACATGCCACTGTTGATGGTGGTCATCAGATATGAGCCAACCACATCAATCATCAACACCTGCCAAATAAATTTCTATCAGGTTTTGCAAAGCTGCATATACATACAAATGTAACTGGTCCATATATAGCGATTATCCAGGGTTGCCAGCCTCCAGGGGGGCGTGGCGATCTCCCACTTTTACAACTGATCTCCAGCTGGCAGAGATCAGCTCCCTTCTAGAAAATGGCTGCTTTGAAGGGTGAACTCTGTGGCATTGTACCCTGCTGAGGCCCCTCCCCTCCTCACACCCCACCATCTCCCCAATCCACCCCAAAAGTCTCCAGGTATTTTCCAACAGACCTTGGAACCTATAACTGGTTTATATAGTTTTGACTGATTGCATTGGCTATTTAAACAATTACCAAGTGAAGTGGCATTCAGGCAGTGACACGGGGTGAAAGACTCTATTGGGCTGTGTGAGAATGTGCATGCACAAACAGTTGATTGCACTGTTAGGAAGGAATATGTCGAAGCAGCCTGCTGAACAGTCACAAGTGAACAGACAAAACAGCCCATCAGAAAACCAGCTTCCGAATTGTGACTGATCTGGCAAATGTTTGTTCTATTGCTTCAGACCAACACAGATACCCACCTTGATCTATCGGCAAATGTTTGAGCATTCTGACCTGAAACAGGCCACCATAGATTCAACCTCTCTCTGTAGGAGGGAAGAGCTGGCAGAAGGAGTAGCATTTGTGCATGCACTCATATGGGAGAGATGATTCTTCAGATATGCATGTCCTAGGTCAGGGGTCCCCAACCCCCAAGCCATGGACCTGTACCAGCCTGTGGCCTGTTAGCAACCGGGCCGCAAAGTGAGGCAGAGGTACCGCACTGCCCCTTTCACCCACCCACATCCCAGGCAGTTGAAAGAGGCAGTGCAGCCACACTCCGAAGCACTACCTCTTTCATTCACCCAGGTCCCGGGCAGGCAGAAGGGGCAGCAATGCGGTAACCTTTGCCTACCCATCATTTAAAGACCCCCATGAGGGGCAAAGATGGGGTGTGGGTGTGGGGGCAGCCTGGGGCAGCAAAACCCTAGCACCCCCACCCTCACCGGTCTGTGGAAAAATTGTCTTCCACAAAACTGGTCCCTGATGCCAAAGAGGTTGGGGGCCACTGTCCTAGGTCATGAAGGACTTCAGAGGTTAAAATTGGCACCTTATATTATACCTGGACATTACCTGATGGGCAACACAGAAATCAGATTGATTATATACTCTGCAGTCAAAGATGGAGAGACTCCTTACAGTCAGCAAAAACAAGACCTGGAGCTGACTGCGGCTCATATCATGAGCTACTCATTGCAAAATTCAGGTTTAAACTGAAGAAAACTGGGGAAGCTATTGGGCCATTCAGGTTTGACCTTGATCACATCCCTTATGAATATACAGTAGAGGTGAAGAATAGGTTTAAGGAACTAGAGCTGATAGACAGAGTGCCAGAAGAACTATGGACGGAGGTTCATGACATTGTACAGAAGGCAGCAATCAGTACCATTCCAAAGAAAAAGAAATGCAAGAAAGCAAAGTGGCTGTCTGATGAGGCTTTACAAATAGTTGAGGAAAGAAGGAAAGCGAAAGGCAAAGGTGAAAAGGAAAGATTCACCCAACTGAATGTAGATTTCCAGAGAACAGCAAGGAGAGATAAGGAGGCCTTCCTGAAGGAACAATGCAAAGCAATAGAGGAAAATAATATAATGGGAAGGGCAAGAGATCTCTTCAAGAAAATTGGAGAAATCAAGGGTACGTTTCGTGCAAAGAAGGCCATGATAAAGGACAAAAACGGTAGGGACCTAACAGAAGAAGAAGAGATCAGGAAGAGGTAGCACGAGTATACAGAAGAATTATGCAAGAAGGACCTCAATGTCCTTGACAACCTTGACAGTGAAATTGCTGACCTTGAGCCAGACATCCTGGAGTGTGAAGTCAAATGGGCCTTAGAAAGCATTACTTAACAGCAAAGCGAGCGGAGATGATGGTATCCCAGTTAAGCTGTTCAAAGTCCTAAAAGATGATGCTGTTAAAGCGATGGACACATTATGTCAACAAATTTGGAAAACACAACAGTGGCCACAGGATTGGAAAAGATCGGTTTATATTCCAATCCCAAAGAAGGGTAATGCCAAGGAATGTTCAAACTATTGCACCATTGCACTCATTTCACATGCCAGCAAGGTCATGTTAAAGATCCTACAAGCTAGGCTTCAGCAGTATGTCGATCGGGAACTACCAGATGTTCAAGCTGGGTTTTGGAGAGGTAGAGGAACTAGAGATCAAATTGCCAACATTCGCTGGATTATGGAGAAAGCACAGGAGTATCAGAAAAACGTCTATTTCTGTTTCATTGACTATGCTAAAGCCTTTGATTGTGTGGATCACAACAAACTGTGGCAAATCCTTAAAGAGATGGGAGTACCAGACCACCTCACATGTCTCCTGAGAAACCTGTATAAGGTCAAGAAGCAACAGTCAGAACGGGATATGGAACAACTGATTGGTTTAGAATAGGAAAAGGAGTTCGACAAGGATGTATATTGTCACCCTGCTTATTTAATTTATAAGCAGAGTACATCATGTGGAATGTTGGCCTGGATGAAGCACAAGCCGGAATTAAGATAGCCGGGAAAAACATCAACAACCTCAGATATGCATAAGACACCACTCTAATGGCAGAAAGTGAGGAGGACCTAAAGAACCTCTTGTTGAGGTGAAAGAGGAGAGCACAAAAGTAGGCTTGAAACTCAACATCAAAAAAACTAAGATCATGGCATCCGGCCCCATCACACCATGGCAAATAGAAAGGGAAGACATGGAAGTAGTGACAGACTTCACATTTCTGGGATCCAAGATCCCTGCAGATGGTGACTGTAGCCATGAAATTAAAAGACGTTTGCTCCTTGGGAAGACAGCTATGGGAACCTGGGCAATATAATAAAAAGTAGAGACATCACCCTGCCAACAAAAGTCTATATAGTCAAAGCGACGGTATTCCCAGTAGTAATGTATGGCTGGACCATAAGGAAGGCTGAGTGCAGAAGAATAGGTGCTTTTGAGCTGTGGTGCTTGGACCGCAAGAAGATCCAATCAGTCAGTCCTAAGGGAAATCAACCCAGACTGTTCCCTGGAAGGTCAGATGCTGAAGCTGAAGCTCAAATACTTTGGCTACCAAATGAGAAGGGAACACTCACTGGAGAAGATCCTGATGCTGGGAAAGACAGAAGGCAAAAGAAGGGGACGGCAAAAGATGAGATGGCTGGACAGTGTTACTGATGTAACAAACACGAATTTGAGCAGACTTCGGAAAATGGTGGAAGACAGGAGGGCCTGGCGTGACTTTGTCCATGGGGTTGCAAAGAGTCGGACTCAACTGTGCGACTGAACAACAACAACATTATACCAGGAAACAGATCAACAGGCAATACAACTACTCTAAGACAGCTCTGGATGAGTATGAAGCTCATTGGGTGACCTTGGAACAGTCATAATCTCTCAGCCTAATCTAGTTGTAAGGGTTATTGTGGGAAATAAAATGGAGAAGGGAAGGAAATCATGTATGCTACTGATGAGTGGCAGAGATTTTTAAAAAATGAATAAAAGTATTCTGCATTGCAGAGTGACTAGCAACTGAAAGCTCCAGGTGGGTAACTGTGTTAGTCTGAAGCAATAGAACAAACATTTGCCAGTTCAGCTCACAATTGTCAGTCACAATTCGGAAGCTGGTTTTCTGATGGGCTGTTTAGTCGGTTCATTTGTGACTGTTCAGCAGGCTTTACCTATTCCCAGAAGACCTTACATTGTTTATTATTGTGCTCTGTTGGGAAATTCACTGATTGGCCTTGGGCCGGTCATCATCTCCTAAACTAATCTACCTCACAGGGTTATTGTTAGCTAAAATGGGGAGGGAGCCATGTATGCCATCCAGAGAATAGCAGGATTAAAAAGATCAATAAATGCCTTTAAACAAAACATTTATTGTAGTTTTTGCAATAGTTTAATAGAGTTTGATAGAAATGGAATTTGTATCAATGGATGAATGAGCTCTGGATTCCAGAAGCAGATACCTCTCTCTCTCTCTCTCTCTCTCTCTCTCTCTCTCGGCTTGGCTTCCCGAACGAAGATTTAAGAAGGGTGCAATAGTCCACGTCTGCTGCAGGCTCGCTGGTGGCTGACAAGACCAATGCGGGACAGGCAGGTCCGGCCACAGTGGCTGCAGGGAAAAGTCTGATTTAGGGTTGGTACTGTAGCAGTGCGATTCTTCCTCAATCTCCTTTTGTCCTCAAGACCAGCTATGCGTGCATTCTCAAAGGAAGAGACAGCCTGGTGGATGGTGTGCCTCCATGCTTTGCGATCTGAGGCTAGGTCAGACCACTGGTGATGGTTGATGCGACAGGTGCCAGATACCATGTCTCATAAGATGCACACATTTAACCTGGCCCCCAATGTCCTCATCTATCACCCTGCAGTCCAGCTTTATCTATCACCAGTATGGTTCCAAAGCTAGTTTTGGCACTCTCCCATCCTGGGTGATAGTGTATAACAGGGCTCCTTTTTCCTCTAACCACATCCTTTTTCCTCTAGCCACATCCTCTCCATTTAGCCCCTCCCCCTTGGCTCTATCTTTTCTTCTTTAGCCACTCCCCTTTTCATTTCAGTTTGCTTACTCTGGTAAAGAGAAATTATACAGTTTTGCTTTCTTGGTTACCTTTGATTAGTTTGTATAAAACCAGAGAGCCAAAAATATGCCTCCTGTGCTTTCATTTGGAGTGCTTTTCAGTAAAATCGGCATCATTCGTGTAAAGGCAGCATGCACCAACACAAGATCCCAGTTGTGAGGCGAGCAATATACAAAGAACACCTGAATCCTCCCCCCAGAACTATAGCTTGCATTTGTTTGACCCCATTATCATAGCATTGGACAATCCATAGTTCACGGCAACTCTGTCCACTCTGCTGCATGCAGAAATTCCTCCCAAAATCTCCTTGATGTCTGCTGATTTGCTGTTCACAAAGAAAGGGGAAGTGTGTGTGATCACAGTGGGTATATCCTCCCCTGGCAGCTTGTTGAGAGCTTAACAGATGCTTGCTTTCTCAAATGATCCATCACCATAAAGTAATAAAGTTGACATTCTCCACTTCACTGCAGTGTGAAGTTGGCAAGTTCTGAGAAAAGAAAATTATTTCTCAGCAGGGATAGGCCTCAGCATTTGCCCCACCTTAGCTGATGGCTCAGTGGAATCTTCATTGTTGCTCCTTCACTGGTCAGACCAGGATAGCAAAAGTGACTTGCAAAGCTAGGACACGAGGACAGCAGGATGGTTCTGTGATGCACCAGAAGTCAGGATATGAACTGGATCCAGCCAGCTTTTTTGCTGATGGAAAAGGGGGGAGCAGGTCCATTTTTCACTCAAAGGGACCTCTTGACCACCAAAAAGGTGACAGAGTAGGGCTACCAGTCCCCAGGTGAAAGCAGGGGATTCCCCGGTTTGGAGGCCCTCCCCCCGCTTCAGGGTCATCAGAAAGTGGGGGGAGGGGGTATCTGCTTGGCACTCCATTATTCCCTATAGAGACCAATTCCTATAGGGTATAATGGAGAATTAGGGTTGCCAATCCCCAGGTGGGGCAGGGGATCCCCCAGTTTGGAGGCCCTCCCCCCGCTTCAGAGTCATCAGAAAGCAGGGGGAAGGGAGGGAAATGTCTGCTGGGAACTCTATTATTCCCTATGGAGACTTATTCCCATAAAAAATAATGGAGAATTGATCCGTGGGTATCTGGGGCTCAAGGAGGGCTGTTTTTTGAGATAGAGGCACCAAATTTTCAGTATAGCATCCAGTGCCTCTCCCCAAAATACCACCCAAGTTTCAAAAAGATTGGACCAGGGGGTCCAATTCTATGAGCCCCAAAAGAAGGTGCCCCTAACCTTCATTATTTCCTATGGAAGGAAGGCATTTTTAAAAGTGTGCGGTCCCTTTAAATGTGTGCAGTCCCTTTAAATGTGATGGCCAGAACTCCCTTTGGAGTTCACTTTGCTTCTGGCTCCACCCCTAAAATCCCCAGATATTTCTTTAATTTAAATTGGCAACCCTATGTGCCCCACTTCAGGGTCATCAGAAAGCCGGGGTGGGGGGGTTGGGAGGGAAATGTCTGCTGGGCACTCATTCCCTATGAAGACCGATTTCCATAGGGAATAATGGAGAATTGATCCATGGATATCTGAGGCTCTGGGGGGCGCTGTTTTTTGAGGTAGAGGCACCAAATTTGCAGCATATCATACAACACCTTTTCTCAAAAGACTCTCCAAGTTTCAAAAGGATTGGACTGCGGGGTCCAGATCTATGAGTCCCAAAAGAGGGTGTCCCTATCTATTATATCCAGTGGAGGGAAGGCATTTAAAAGGTGTGTGGTCCCTTTACATGTGATGGCCAGAACTCCGTTTGGAGTTCATTTATGCTTTTCACAACCTTTCTCCTGGTTTCACTCCCAATGTCTCCTGCCTCCACCCCAAAGTCTCCTGACTTTATCTCCAAAGTCCCGAGATATTTCTTGAATTGAATTTGGATTTGGATTGGATTTTGATCCACAAGTATCTGGGGCTCTGGAGGGGCAGTTTTTTTTTTTTAAGGTAGAGGCACCAAATTTGCAGCATAGCATCTGGTGCCTCTCCTCAAAACACCTGTCAAGTTTCAAAAAGATTGGACTAAGGGGTCCAATTCTATGATCCCCCAAAGAAAGTGCCCCTATCCTTCATTATTTCCAATGGAGAGAAGGCATTTAAAAGGTGTGCAGTCCCTTTATATGTGATGGCCAGAACTTCCTTTAGAGTTTAATTATGCTTGTCACAACCTTGCTTCTGGCTCCACCTCCAAAGTCTCCTGGCTCCATCCCCAAAGTTCCCAAATATTTCTTGAATTGGACCTGACAATCCTATAACATAGTGCAAAAATTTTGCAGTAAACAAACACATAAATGAGATGCAGGCATTCCATAGCAAATCTTATTTATTTGTTTATTTATATGGTGCCTTTCTGTTGAAATTTCCAAGGCATAACAAAGTGAATAAAGTGTCTGCATTTTTGTGCAGTTTTTTGGTTCATAGAATATTAATTTATGCTATAAACTTCTGTTTAATGTTTTTTCTTTCAATCCAGGAGTATGATTGTATGTTATTAATAAATATTAGCACTTATTTCAAGATCCTTGAGTATGACAGAGATAGCATAATATTGAATGTAAAAAGGCTGACTTTAAATTCCTAATGTCTGGTTTTTCTACCTTTGATATAATTAATAAATGCTTACTGAACGTAGAAAGTTAAAGCCATTTGATTTTGGATGGCTTTTTAAAATTACAATCTCCCCCTGGTTTTAAAATCTTTTTACATTTTGAATGTTATAATTTTAACTCGGGGCTTTTATTGTGATTTATGTCAGGAATTATTATGAGCAATCCTGAGCAATTTTTTAAACTTGGGGAAGTGACACAGAAGTGATCAAAATAAATAAAATAGCATTTCTAAGTTTATAATGAATAAAAGCATCCTTATAACACAGCTGAAAGTGATTATTATTTTATTGAATATAGGGTTGCCAGGTCTGGGTTGGAAAATAACTGGAGACTTGGGGGGGTGTCATAAAATGTAATGCCAGGTAATACAGATATAAACTTTATAAAGGGCACACAGAAACACAACTAAAGATTTTTTTAAACTTAAAAAAGCATGCTTAGACTATCAACACGCTTGCAATATTTTGTTTAACAGTCTCTGATAACTGAGACCTCTTGCTCTGAATTATTGCGTAAAAAACTGGAAACAATGTCTGAGCTGTAGCAATCTTAAGTATGTTCAGGTGTGCAACTGGAAGTTGCAAACCTATTTTTAACTGACATTTATTACAGAAATCTTATATTCAGTGCTTTGATCCTAAGACACAGAGGAAAATATGAAATGGCTGGGCATTGTGTGCTTTTGTGCATAAACGGCTTCATGTGCTGGTCAAGAACAAGTAAAGGTGACACACACTAAGGTCTATGTGTTTGTCTACAAAACTAGTCTTCCCCAGAGAAATTACTACAACTTCTATGAGGCAGTGCAAGAACAGAGACACAGCCATGTATAGTGGTCAGCATCACTGTGTGAGAAGTCTAAGTTCAAAAGCCCCAATCAGTCAAAGGAAATAAAAGGAAAATGTGAAAGAAAAATCAAAGGAAATGTTCTGGGTAAACTTGGTCAGGACACTCAGTCTAATCCTGTCTTGTTGTTTTTCCTCTTCTAAACAGTTAATGTGCTTTCCTGTTGAGAAAGACTGGCTCATGAGAGTGTGAATAAAGAGGGAGACAAACTCAGTTGTACCCATAACAAGCCCAACAAAACACATATTCTCTCTCTCTCTTTAGCAAGGCAAAACCTCATACCTTGAATAAAATGTTGCTGGTCTTAAAGCTGCTTTCCTTGTATCTCTCCAGTGGGATTGAGGGAACTGGACAAAGGAAGGTTTTCCTCTTTCCCTCCGTCCCCAGGGGATGAGGAGAGGCAGGAGCCTCAGCCAATGGATGAAAGAGGCTTGGCTCAGTAGCTCTGCTAGGCAACCGAGAAAGCCTGGCACCCCAGTCTGTATCAATTACACAGCAGAACTACAGAGCCAAGCTCCTCCATTGGCTGAGACTCCTCCTCCCTTTGGGAAGAGAGAGGGAGGGAAAGGGAAAAAGCAAGAGGCTGCTATGCTCAGCTGCCTCATCACAGGGGAGAAATAAACAGGCCTCAGATTCAGCAGGAGCTCACAGGAGCGCTGCTCCTGAACCTTTCTGAGGGTTCTCCCTCTTCCTCCCAACCTATCTTGTCCATTGAATAGTAGGTGCAGCTGCATAACAATCCCTGGATTAGGAGAGTGGGCAGCCAGTCAGCCACCAGGGGCTTTGCCACACCCCCAGCAGCCCTCATTAACCCCTGGAGAAGCCTGCACCACCCTGTCTCCACTTCATATGTGATTTCGGGCAGCGGGTGGCTTGCTGGCCTTTTGACTGGGGGGGGCAGTCCAGGAGAGCCCAAGGTGAACAAGGCCTGCTTGGGCTGGCTGGCTCTCTAGCCAGCCCAAGCAGGCCTCGCTCACCTGGTGCTCTCCTTTCTTACATCAGGTTCCTTTTGGCTGGGGGATATGCTAATGAGTTATGCTAATGACCTCTGCCACCTATTTTTTTACAAAACGATCCCTGAAAATAAATAAATGGTGACTGAAGGAAGCAGGCAAGGAAGAAGGAAGCAGACAATTGCCAGTTGATGGCAGGCCTGATTGTGGAGCCCCTTGGGGCTTGATCAGGCCCACGGGCCAGATGTTTGACACTCCTGGCTTGGCCTCAAAATCTTGTTGGGCTCCTGGAGTTGAATCTAGCTCTTATATAGAATTTGTGCAGCCTCTTGTTTAGTTATGCAAATATGTTGGGATTTCTATAACTTTTTCCTATGAAATCAAATCAAAACCCGAGGGCAAATATAGATTCTTGAAAGGTTTCTTGGATACTGAAATTATCATGCTAAACTGAACAGACAGAAAGGAGGCAGTTCTCTTAGCAGGAAATTGGAATGGATATGTCTGGAGGCGGGGAAGAGATATATTTAAGAAAAATAACTAAGGTAATTAAAAAATGGGCGGAGGATTATGTTGCTCAGCATTTTGTTAATTAATAATAGTACTGACAAAAATCATACTTTATTGTTAGCACTGTGCCATTTTTATTCTCCTATTCATCTTTTAACTTGGATATTATTTGTTTTATAAATTGTTCAGATGTAAAATAGCAACATGGGTATTCTCAATTCATTTTCTTATTGCACAGGAAGGAGTTGTCAGCAACACCATCAACCAGTTACACTAGCCTTGTGCTTGCTGGGAGGTTAGTGTCAGGTTGGCCCCTTCCAGCTTATCATTTTTTGCAGGGTAGTTTTGTGTCTATTCCGCCACCAAATCTCACACCGCACTAGATTAGCCCATTATCTGGAGGCTAGTGGGTAGAGCTGCCAGCTCCAGGTTGGGAAATACTTGGAGATTTTGGGAGTGGAGCCTGAGGAAGGTGGAGTTTGAGGAGGGGGGGGGGATGACTTCAGTGGGGTAAAATGCCATAGAAAGCACCTTCCAAAGTGGCCATTTGCTCCAGGTAAACTGATCTCTATTGCCTGCAGAGCACTTGTAATCCCAGGGGATCTCCAGCTACCATCTGGAAGTTAGCAACCCTATGAGTGGGATTCCTCTCCACCCCCCCCCCTCCCTTTGGCCAATATTGGCTACAGATCTATGGGTCTTACTTTCTTCATTCAGTGGAAGTTGAATTTCCTGGAAATTACATGTTTTGTGGAATTTGTAAAATACCAGCCAGCCCCCAGCCATACTTTTTTCATCAGGACTTTTATCCTCCTCATAACTTTTTTTAGTTTGCTGAAAATCTTAAAGATCTCTAGAAACAAATCAGCCACTCCCAGGAGTGGAATTCTAGCAGGAGCTCCTTTGCATATTAGGCCACACATCCCTGATGTAGCCAATCCTCTAAAAGCTTATAAGGCTCTTTTTTATAAGCTCATGGAGGATTGGCTACATCAGGGGTATAATGTACTGAGAACCGAGACGGTTTGAAGGCAACATTCTTTATTGTGAGCACATTACAAGAGAGAGAGCACGCGGGCTGGGCCCCGCTTATATACATTGCCCGGAACTGCCCCCTGGATTGACCAGGCCAATCCTGGTCCATCCAAACTTCCCGCCACAGGTCTTGGTGGGTGGGGTGAATGGCGAGCTACATCCGGGGACCCTGGGGTCACCTTCTGTAGGGTTCGCCATGCGGTACACTTTAAAGTCAATACATAACAAGGGGTGTGTGGCCTAATACGCAAAAGAGCGTTTGCTAGAACTCCACCCCTGGCCACTCCAGTGATCCAGCAGGACCAGTTCAAGGTATTATGTTGCCCTAAGCAAGTACACCCAGTAGAGATTTAGGGTTCCCAGTTCCAGGTTGGGAAATGCCTGGAGATTTTGGGGGTGGATCCTGAGAAGAGTGGGGTTTGGGGAGGGGAGGGAGTTCAATGGGGTATAACGCCATAGAGTCCACCTTCCAAAATGGCCATTTTCTCCAGACAAACAGATCTCTATTGCCTAGATCCAGGAGATCTCCAGCCACCACCTGGAAGTTGGTAACCCTACCTCTCTTGCTGACATCAGCTGAGTCTGAGCCATTGGTGATGCAGCTAAAAGGCTCCTGCTTCCAGCTATGCCCAGGCTTTAATACCCACAAGATGCAAGGAGACAAAGATGGGAAGATGTTTCCTCAACAGTTTCTCTACCTGTGCTGTAATAATTACACATATGCATGTGGAAAGCGTCCTGGCTAGTTAGTACAAAGTAAAGGTAAAGGTAATCCCCTGTGCAAGCACCAGTTGTTTCTGACTCTGGGATGACGTTACTTTCACAACGTTTTCATGGCAGACTTTTTATGGGGTGGTTTGCCATTGCCTTCTCCAGTCATTTACACTTTACTCCCAGCAAGCTGGGTACTCATTTTACTGACCTTGGAAGGGTGGAGGGCTGAGTCAACCTTGAGCCGGCTACCTAGGACTGTCAAATCTCCAGGTGGTGGCTGGAGATCTAGAAGCAACAGAATACAACTGATCTCCAAGCAGCAGAGACCAGCTCCTCTGGAGAAAAATGGCTGCACGGGGAGGTGGACTCTATGGCATTATATCCCATTGAAGGCCCTCCCCTCCCACCCTCCTCTGGCTTCAACCCAAAAATCTCCAGGGATTTCCCAACCCAGAGCTGGCAGCCCAAGGGTTAGGTCCTCACTGTGCTGCCCCAAGCTTTTGTTTGTGTGGTTTAGCTGGAGAACCTGCCCTGTGAGCCAGTCTGCCTACACCCCACAGCTCTGTGAGGGCTGAGAAAAGATCGCTGCAAAGAGCAGGCAAATTCAGTACTTGGGGTAAAGTCAATCGTAGGCTGCCTCTGACAGTCGTGTAACTAAACTGACAGTCTCCAGGTTTATACTAGCTGAACTCCTTGGTTTCCTTCACGTAAACATTTCACTCTTAATGGAACATTATATTCAAGGCCTTGCTTCTGTGGACACACAGATCGGCATCGTTGAGAGGGGACTGATAGATAAATAGATAATCTGGGTTTAATAAACACCCGCATTCTAGGCTAATAGGCTAGCAAAGGCTTAACTGGAGAAGAAAGGCTGATGCGAAAGGCAAAACGCCAGTGAGAGTTTACAGATTGAAAGAGCACAACTGGAAACACTCAGCAGCATCAAAAGGAAGGCGGGGGAAGGGGAGAAGGCAAAAGGAGACAGAGGGGGTCTCCTTCGACACTAATAATGTTTTCCAGCCCCTCTTGCTATAGAGAGTAAACAAGCGGGTGATCTCATACTAGTAATGTCAAGGGGGGGGAGCAGGAAGAAGTGGCCGGTCTGAGCAGTTTCACTTTATGATCTAGAGGAAGAAAGGAGAAGATTCCATGTGTTCTTGAAAGCAAATCTAATAGCACTAGAAAGGGAGCTGGTATTATGGATTGTTGTTTCCCCTATAGGCACTCACACAGCAGTTAGTGCTTTTAACAGAATGACCTCCAAAGAAGGTAACACAAACACCTGAAAGGCAAAATAGATTTATTGGGGCATCAGTTTTCAAGGTCTGAAGCCTGACCATCAGATTACAGAGGATGTCCTCAGGTGGCAGATACCGGTAATATCATCAGCATAGATGAGGGGGAAACTGAAGGTTGTGGACAGGGCTTTTTTTAATAGAAAAAGCCCAGCAAGAACTCATCTGCATATTAGGCCACATCCCCCGATGTCACCATTGTTTCATGCAGGGCTATTTTGTAGAAAAAGCCCAGCAGGTACTCATTTGCATATTAGGTCACTCCCCCTACACCAAGCCAACCGGAACTGCATTCCTGCATGTTCTTGCTCCAAAAACCCCCCCTTGTGGGGCCAAAACCCTGTACCTCTCATGATTCATGATCCTTCCTCTGCTGCCCCACTCTACCTAGCTTACAGTGTTTTTTCCCTCTGTACTCATATATTTGCCAGCTGAGGCAGACTCCATACACCTGAAGACATAGACCTCTGTTCTGAGAAGACTTTAACCAAGTACATTTTATTTATTTTAGCAAGTTTTATCCCCCCAGTGACTTGAGGGCCACATACATCATTCTCCTTCCCTCTCTTTTACCCCCACAGCAACCATGTCAGAGAGACCAGGCTGGTCACAGAGCAGACTTCATAGTTCTGGGGGAATGTAGGTCTCCCAGAGCCTAGCATGGTGATCTAACCACTATACCATCTAAGTTGCTTTAAGACTCCTGTTTTGCTTTTGCTGGAAAAGACTAAAATGGCTGCCACTCTGGGGTTTGCCACCCAAATAAGGCCTGGTTCAAACATGTGGGAGAGTGTAGCGAGAGAGATGGTTGAATGGGCTCTATCAAATTAGACTGCAGGGAGAAGATCCTGGAGGATCATAATTTGGAATCCACCCCCCCCCCCCTGAAGAGGGGTAGGGAACGTTGGCTCTCCAGATGTTTTCTGCCTACAACTCCCATCAGCCCCAGCCAGCATGGCCATGGGAGTTGTAGGCAAAAAAAAATCTGGAGCGCCAACATTCCCTACCCCTGCACTAGATGCATTTCTGCATCTAGCAGTCTGTATCTGCATTGCCAGCTTGCCACTTGGCTCATACTAGCTGACACAGGGACAATCTATTGCGCTATTGAGGTTCAATCTGGAGAAGAGGAGCTTGAGGAGGTTGATTGCTCTCTTAAAGTATTTGAAGGGCTGTCACTTAGACGAGGTCAGGGAGCTGTTCCTGTTGGCAGCAGAGGAGAGATGTAATGGCGGGAAGGTGCCATCTGGATATTAGGAAAACCTTTTTACAGTAAGGGTTGTTCAAAAGTGGAATCAGTTGCCTAAGGAAGTGGTGAGCAGTATTTAAGCAGCAGCTGGACAAACACTTGCCAGGGATTCTCTAGGCTGATCCTGCACTGAGCAGGGGGCTGGACTAGCAGGGGGTTGGACTTGGCCCCTTCCAAGTCTGTGATTCTAGGATTTGCTATCATGCATTCACTGTTGATGAGCTCACCTGGTGACCCTCCCCTCTACCACTTTTTGGAAAATGGGACCAGATAGACGTGGTGTGTTTACAGAGTTGGGCTTCAAGTTTTCAAAATATAAACAAATTTAATAAACAAATTTAAAAGAGTACACGTGGTCTGTATAGCATCAGGATGAGCAAGGATAAAAAGAAACAGTGAAAACAAGCAACCCTTAAACTCAGTCCTTATTCTAACAATGTTGTTGCTATGATAGGCTAGTAATTCTTGAAGCGGCAGCCTTTAAAAGTCCATCATTACCTTAGTTAGGACTTCTTTTTTGGTATTTTTGTATTTGTGGGGGGGGGGGCGGTGCGCACGTGCCTACATCTGGAAGTCATGGCGCCCTCTGGTGACTGACCCCCACTGGAGGCCTGGGGGATATTCAGAGAGGTGGCTGTCCCTGTCCTCCTGACTACTGGTATTGCAAGGAGGTCTCCCATCCAAGTACTAAGCAGAGTCGACCCTGCTTAGCTTCCAAGATCTGACAGGATTGAGTTTACCTGGGTTATCCAGGACAGGGCTCTGAGTTGGGACTTCTATTGTCCCTCAGACTTCTCTGTTGTCCCTCCAAGATGGAGTTCCTAGGTAAAGACTTAGACCTTGATGGCTTGAGCCTCTCCAAGGATGATGAACAAAGAAAAGAGTGTAAGAGAACTTCTTCTCCTTCATGTCCTGAGATTTCATAATTTCCCCTTGGGAGTCTGTCCTCATCTGAAGTCAGTCCTGTTCTTTCTGCCTCTCAAGGAAGAAAATACCCTTTAGCCTTTTGGCTTTCCCAGTCTCTGTTCTTTAGGTGTGACATTCTAGAAGAGTGTTAAGTGGTAAGCCTTTTGTTCCACTTGGGCTAGGTCCCTTTGCATAACTAAAGGCACTTTCACATACTCAAAATAATGCACTTTCAATCCGCTTCCAATGCACTTTGCAACTGGATTTTACTGTGTGAAATGGCAAAATCCACTTTTAAACAGTTGCTGGAGTAGATTAAAACTGCATTGTTTAGCATTTGTGAAAGTGCCCTAAGCTAAGTTTTCTGTCCTTGGGGTTTGATGACTCATCCCCCAGAACCTTTCTGCTTTGCCAGGCTCCAGTTCATAGATGGAGAGCAATTTCAATTTTTGGAATATCTCTGTAATTTCTAGGGTGAAGGGCATTTCTTCACACTCCCCTATCTTCAGAACTCCTTGCAAACAGACACCCAGCACAGCAAGCAAGAGAGAACCTTTATCCCTGTGGTGTTGGTTTTCTACCTGCATAAATGTTTTTATTCAAAGGCCCATTTAAAATTGAAACCCATCAAGTGAAGTCCATTCTGCCAGCTGCCACCTCACTCTCCTGCATGTGTGAATGGGGTCTAAAGTCATTTTTCTTGGGTGGGTCTTCTTTCCATGCATCCAGCTCTGCACCGCCAGCCAGCCATCAGCATTCAGTTTGCCCAACCCTCTAGGACTGGGAAGACTAGGGTTCAAATCCCCACGACCACCAGGTAGCTCTCTCTCTCTCTCTCATCTTATTTACAGAGTTTGGTGAGGATAAAAGGGGGGCATGCACTCTTCCTTTAACTTCATGGAGAAAAGGTGGGGTTAAAAGTTAATACGTAAATACACAAGTGACAATATGCGAACACCAGCGACAATTTATTCCACTTACTTTAAGGGAGGAACTGCAGCTCAGGGAGGGGCTGTGGCTCCGTGGCAGAGCATCTGCTTGGCATTCAGAAGATCCTAGGTTCAATCCTTGTCATATCTTGTTGAAAGCAGCAGGCAGTAGGTGCTGTGAAAGACCCCCACCTGAGACTGTGGAGAGATGCTGCCAGGATAAGTAGCAAGTACTGATCTTGATGGGCCACTATAAGGCAGCTTCATATTATATGAATATTTATATGTTTCTGAATCTGGGACCCTGGAGAGCCACCACCATTCTCTGTAGACAATACTGACCTTGATTAACCACATGTGCTCTGTCGGAGATTCCAGTCACCTGTCAGAGAAACCTGTTCGTGTAATATACAGAGTATACGGCAGCTTGTTGGTAGACCAGAGGGGACAATAGAGTACTCATACTCTCTGAAGAACAAAATGGTTGAATAAATAAGTTCTTGTCCTGTTACTAAGGGTGCCAATCTCCAGGTAGGTCCTGTGGATCCCCTGGAATTACAGTTCATCTCCAAACTGCAAAGATCAGTTCCTCAGGAGAAAATGAATGCTTTGGGGGGTGGACTCTACAACACTGTACACCACTGAGGTTCCTGTCTTCCCCAGGCTCCATCCTCAAATCTCCAGGAGTTTCCCAACCTGGATCTAGCAACTGTAAACCCCCCCTCCAATCTCCTGCTAATGGCCAGGTGGGACCTGGCCACCCTATGTGTTATTGAGGCCTTTTGGTGCACACTGAGATACCAGATATATAATGTGTCCCAAAAGAGCAGAGGCAATTCCCCTGGCAGCCATGCCTGTTCCCCATCCAGACCAGTTGTCATCAGTCAGCAAGGGTTCTGAGATAGCAAGGACTCCTCGGGAGAAGAAGAGCCCTGTGTAGCCAGCCTTGCGTTAACAGAAGCTGAACAGTACGGAAATGAGCTGCAGGCTTGTCAAGATTCACAGCCAGCAGTTGGTGCTGAGCCACCAGCTTCTTCCATTCCTGATTCAGCAGGTGAACCTCTGTTGGTCATTCCCAGCCCAGTATCACCTATACCCTTGGAGCACTACAGACAAAAGCTGAGAACAGAGCTACAGACAAGATGGCAAAATGCATTCCTCCTGGGCTGATGCCAGCTGCTTGCTGATAACAAAGATGAGTAGTTGCAGGATTGCTTCTGAGCAACTAGTTGCAAGCATGACCTTTAGCTGTGGGGCTATAAAACCAGCCAAGAAAGGCTGTTAGGCATGGATGCAACATGTAGGATAGATGCTAAGCCACTGACTCTGCCTTGCTTGACTTCTGGATCTCTGACCTTAAAGTGAATGACTCTGCTTTGCCTGACTTCTGGCACCTGATACTTGGAGCCTGCAAACCTGTGTTCCTTCACTGTGCAGTTGGCTGACCATAAGAGAAACAGGCCCACAGTCCACTGCATTCACCTCCCTGAGGACCCCCTCCACAACTGCTCCCAGTCAATGGTGTGGGACTCCCCGTTCCCAACATAGGATCATTAGACCAAGCCAAATGATCCAGCATTGCAACCACTGGCAGATCCCATGTGCAGCCATTCCTTTGTCCACTGCTTCCAGCTCAGCAGCATCAGGCCCACAGCAGGCCAAGCAGGCAGTTCACCACATGCATCACTTTCAGTAGTCCCTTCAAACAAGCGCTTCCCCATGGTGTGACTCCATGCCACACAGGGAACATATGTATAAACAAGTGCAGCTGATCCCCTAAGTCTGATCTGAGCAGTCCCTGCAATGTTGGCGAAGCTACTGGAGCTTCGCTCTGCTTGCTCCTTGCCTCTGCTTCAATGCTCCACCTTCTGCGAACTTCTGGTTGATAACCATGACTAGGATGCTGTATTAAATGGATCACTGGATAGATTCAGCAGGGGTTTTTTTATCTCTCATTTTCTCCATTCCATCATCTATGTGCATCCAAACATCTAATGTAAATCTGTAAATACAGGGCCTTTTGGGTTGTGGTACCTTGCCTGTGAAACTCCCTGGATCAGGGCTGTTGAGGTAGGGGAACTAATTTGGGGGGGGGGGGGCGTCATCTCAGGCAGGTCCACAAAGCTGGACAGGTCATGTGATTTGTTTTAGATGATATTTAGGCCTGAGTGGTGGTGGGGGTATCCCAGTGGGAATCTTTGGGGGCTTCTGGAGGCTCTCAGCTGATCTTCAGCAGCTGTCCAGTTCTTGAGAGATTTAAGCTAGGGAGTTACCAGTAGGCTTCGGGAGAGGGGTGGGAGGCTTCTGGAGAGGGAACTCCCAAGTGAGTTCTGGATGAGCTGCCATTGCATTTAAAGGGACCACATTCCTTTTAAACTCTTTCCCTCAATTGAAAATAATTGAGGATGGGGGCACCTTCTTTTGGGGCTCATAGAATTGGACCCCCTGGACCAATCTTTTTGAAACGTTTTGAAGTTTTTTGAACATTTGGTGCTGAACATTTGCTGAGCATTTGGTGCTGCTAGCTAAAAAAACAGCCCCCCCCCCGAGCCCCAGATACCCATGGATCAAGTTTCCATTATACCCTATAGGGACCAGTCTCCATAGGGAATAACGGAGTGCCCAGCAGACACCCCTCCTACTTTCTAATAGCTGTGAATGGGGGAGGGGGTTAGGGCTCCAAAGCAAGGGATCGCCTGCCCCAAACTGGATTGGCAACCCTTATTTAAGCACCAGGCGAAGACGTGCGTATTTTCTTAGAACTTTGGTGACAGGAAATAGGCTCAGGGGGTGCTTTTCACCCTCCTCAGTTGTTTATTTTGTTGTTTATTGAAATGAGGGCATGGGAAGCCATATGGAAATTTACTATAAGATTTACTAGGGCAGTCACTTACAAGGAAAGTATATATAAAATGTTCTATAGATGGTATATAATCCTTGATAAACTTTCTAAAATGTATAACACTGAGATTAATAAATGTTGGAAACGTATTACTCAGGTGGGCACATTCTATCATATGTAATGGACTTGTGGTGTTATTAAGAAATACTGGATTATGGTGCATGAACTGTTACAAAAAATACTGAAAACACAAGTCAAATTTAAACCAGAGGGTTTTGTTTTTTTTACTGAGTATCATATCGACAGATTACTCAAAGGAAAATGGACAGTTGATTACTCATATCATAATAGCAGCAAGAACGCTGGTTGTGGTTGCACAGCACTGGGAACATCAGAAAGCACCAAAGAAGCAAGATTTAATAGACAAGATCCTGGAGACGGCAGAAGTGGACACACTTTCATCTCTCCTGAAGGGCAAGTCTACAAACGATGTAAAACAAATTTGGAAATCCTCTTATGATTGGTTGAATGTAGCAATTTAATCCTTGTACCTTAAAAGTTGCATACCGTATTTTATCCCTGTATTCTCATAAGTTTAACTGTATGTTAGTAAAAAGAATTGACTTATAACCTATAAGCCTGAATATGTAAAGAATAGAATAAGATTTTATAGATTTATGATGTAGAATGATTAACTTTTTTTCCTTTCTTTTCCCCCTTTCTCTTCTGTATTCCTTACCCCCCCTTTCTTTATAAACTGAACAAAATATATTGAAATGGTTTATTTTGTTGTTGATACTACAACTAGCTGATATACTTCAGCACCAATTGCATTCTTATTTATGTAATTAGTATATTTTTATGCTGCCCCTCCACAGAGGTGCTCAAGGCAGCATGCATAGTTTTCCTCTCCCCCATGTTACCCACACAACAACCCTATGAAGTAGATTAGGCTGTAGGGTTGCCAGGTCTGTGTTGGAAAATACCTGGAGACTTTGGGGGTGGATCTGGGAGAGGGTGCGGTTCAGGGAGGGGCCTCAGCATAATACAATGCTATAGAGCCCACCCTTCCAAGCAGCCGTTTTCTCCAGGAGAGCTGATCTCTGCCAGCTGGAGATCAGCTGTAAAAGCGGGAGATCTCCAAGCCCCACCTGGAGGCTGGCAACCCTATGTAACTGGCACAAGGTCACCCAGCAAGCATTGGTGGCAGAGTGGGGATTCGAACCTGGGATTCCCAGATCCTAGTCTGACTCTTTAACCACTACGTCAAGCTTGTGCAGTCAGCAGCCCTGATTATGAGACAATATTAAAACGTTTTGAATAAACCGATCCACCTGCAAAGGTTCTTTTTCAAAAATGCTTAATTAAAAAATGGAGTGGGGCTAAGCAGGGAGAAAGACAGAAATGAAAATCTGTGTCAGAAGGGAAACATTTCTTTGACATTTTATACAAGCATAATGGTATGCAGGGACTGGCCACTGAACTCCACATTAACTGAGTCAGAGGGCTTCTGAAAGTGTTTTGAAGTTGTTTAGTCCACGCATGGTTTGGTCAGTGTGAAGCAACCCGGGACTGGGGGGACGGAGCCTTTTTCTCTATAGCCGGCCATTCCTCTGGGTGAAATGAATGCAGTCAAAGGTCACACTGGCCAGGGGCACTTTGATTGCCATGGCAACCATGACTTAATCAAACAATCCTGAGATTCCAGTTTGTGGGAACAGGCAAAGATCTGAAGAGACTGGAATTAATCAATCAAAGGGGGTAGGGGAGAAATCCTAAGATATATGACTTATCCTTCCAAATCTATTACTCTGTCCTTAAAACACATAAGAATTATGCCTGGAACAAAGACCCATTCAGCCTGAATACCTCTGATTTTTGTTGCCTTATTCTGAGTCTCAGATGTCCTAACATACTTCTGTACCACAGCAATCAGATGCCAGGATAGGGAGGGGCGGGGGGGGGGAGGAAAGGGGGAAATGACTATTTAGGGGAAGGGAAGTCTGTTTACCATAAAGCCATTTTGAAATAAAGCAACCTGTGCAGTTTTAAAAAATTGTTCATCTCTTGTGAATAACATCATTTTAGGGCCACAAGCAAACATCTTTGAGGCAACTTCACATTTGCTTATTTGTTCTGTTTCTTTCTCTTGTTTCAGCCTGATGGACCACCCCGTTTCCCCCCCCCAAAAAAGCTGGCAGCAGGCTTTTTTTTTTTTTTTTTAAGGGAAGGGTTGCCAGGTCTCCTTGGTCACGGCTGGAGACTGGATGTAGGATTGCCAGATCCAGGTGGGATTTCTAGAGATTTGGGAATGGAGCTGAGGAGGGCAGGGCAGTCAGGGGTACATGCCAAAGAGTCCACCCTCCAAAGTATCCTATTTCTCCAAGGAACTGATCTCTGCTAGCTGGAGATCGAGTTGTAATACTGGGAGATCTCCAGGCTCCTGACCTGGCAGGCTTGGCATCCTACCCTAGCATCACGCCCAAGCTCCATGAATTTCCCGGG